>NC_140187.1:10662228-11157352 GCF_965226575.1 Pagrus pagrus
TTAACATTAAAGGAAACCTTGATCAATTTAATGCACAACTTCCTGTTGATATCTGATTGGAACTGTAAGTTTTCAACATTAGGACTGATATAAAAAATGGAGTGTGAGTGGGACTCTTCCATGTCCTGCAATATATCGTTTGTCATAAATTCAAATTCTAAATGTTAAATATTAAAAAAATACTGAGAAAGTAGTCCTCCTGAGAGTCACTGAAGTTTAACTGATGATCTATGGTTGTGAATACATGGAACAATGAATGAGCTGACGTATAAGATGAATTTCTGAGCAATTTTTCAAGATGAATGTGCTCAGGAAAAAATCACATGGGATAATTACCTTGATCCTTTAAACCTTGATGGACTAATTGGGGCTCAGCTCTTGCCAAATCCTTCAGTACTTAATCAAAAGATACATTCAGTGTGCTGCTTCTGTCAAATAAATGAAAAGGCCCTTTAAGCTATGACATTTCATTGAAGGCCTAATTCTTTCCACATGGCTTGTGGTTGTAGCCATCAATCTGTGAAGGCTCGACTATTACGACCTTCACTGAATATTTAGTCCAACGTGAACGTTGAATTTGTTTCAAAGATCGGAAAAGAGTAAATTGAACGTGTCAGTGTCATCTAATAAAGTTGTCACTTTCACATATAAAAGTCACCTTTCATGTTGTACACTTCCAAAAAGTATTCACATACCGATTTGCTACGTTTCCCACAATGCTTTTTAACAATCCGATCACATCACACATCACCAACAATAGTACAACATTAATTACACATTAGGGCTTTTCACACTGCATATTCTTAGCCCAGGGCTATCCATTGCCTGTGAGTGGCTACAGCACTTGAGTATTATGATTTCACAGTAAAAAAAAAATTGCAGTAGCTTGTTAGAAAAAACAAAGTTTTTTTTTCTTGCTGTAATCACAATGAGATGTGTTATTACATTTTAAAGTCATTTAGCTGAGTTTGGCACTGTGGTTCAGATATTCACGATCCTCTCATGGTCAATTATAACTTTGATGTTCCCTTGGTTTTTCAAGTAACATAATCAGTTGCAAATTAATTTATCCAAGACTTTGGTATGAGACCAAATTCCTGCAAAACTAATGACAGTTTCAGCTGTGTTAAGTGATAATTAGTGAATGTTAGCTTGCTAAAATGCAAAACTAAGACCAGCCAAACATCAGCATTGTGAATATGTTAGCATGCTAATGTTAGCTTTTAGCCTTAAGCTGAAATTATTATTTGATTAATCAATTAGGTGTCAACTATTTAATAATTGCCAGTTATTTTAATAATAGATTAATCAGCTTAATTTCAGGTTCTTAAAATGTTCTTGTCTCTTTATTCCTCTATCACAGTTGGCTAACTATCTTTGGATTGTGGCCAAAACAAGACCTCATCTTGGGCTTTGGGAGACACTGATCAACATTTTTCACCATTTTATAGACCAAACAACCAATTGATTAATCAAGAAAACAGCCTTCAGATGCTGTGTTCTTTGTTAAACAAAGGTGCTTGAGAATGAGAGTTTGAATGGGATCCTGCAAGATAAACGAATAGATACTGAATAACAGTCCAAACTAGTGAAAATTTGTCACAGGACAGATAATAACTGGAAAATTGACAATTCCTAACGACATCCAGTTTATTACAATTCAATGCAAGCTTAAACAGATTTCACCAGCCAACACAAAGGATACCTGTCACCTCCATTAAAAACACAGAGCCAGCAGAGTGCTGCTGTCAATATTTACCATCTGTTGAAGGACACTGGTCAATATTTGCTGCGCATTAATATGTTTTACATTAAGAATAAATCAGCATGAGTGTCCACACAGGCATGTTTGCACTGAAGCAAAAACGTCTGAATGCACAAAATGACCAGGACTTGTCGCATTAAAAAGCCAACACATACAGTCGGAGGAATGTGCACAGGTAAGAACGTATTGAATATGTGTGTGGGTGTACATGGGCTGGGTTTGTGTCTGAATGGATGCAAAAAAAAGAAAGCATCTTCACAGTGAGTACTGTAGGCAATCAAATGTGTGATCTCACTACAGTCTTTCTTAGGTACATTTGGCAAAGTACAAAGACAGATGAAGACAGATTCACACACATACACGCACACACGCCATCTGGAGAAATGCCCACAAGCATCCATCTATGCAGCATAAATATCATGCATGGGAAATTTTCCAAAGATTATTTAGACTACTAAAACAGTTGGATGTAATCCTGTTTTCTTTCGATATGAATCTATTGTATCTTTACAGGAACGATGAGCTGAAATTTTCAAATCTATAACCATTCGCTAGAGTGAAAAGCTCCCTCTAAATGTCTCTATTGTTCAACAAAATACCACTCTCCTCATTCAGCTTTCACAGACCCATCACTACTTGAGAGAGATGGACAAATCCAAGTCTTGCTTTCATTGTGTCTTGTCTTTGGCACTTCCCCATATTCACTTATTGCGATACCTATCCCCTACTCATGTCTACTCACTGCCCTATTTTGCTTCGCCCAACTCTCACTGCACCCGCAATGCATGAAAAAAAGATGTAAAAGCATATGAGATTTGATGTAATGCCCTTCTGCCTTTATCATTGCAGATTAGAAAAAAAGGTGCAATAGAAGATGAAGAGAATAAAAAAGAAAAAAAGAAAAAAGGCAAGATGTAATGTCAGGTTGAAGAAGAAAGTGGAATGATGAGAGGAGAGTTGAGACAGGGCTAACCACAGAAGCAGCAGTGGTTACTGCAGCTCCTCTGTATTTCTCTGCTGCCTTCAGGTCTTAAAAGCAGGCTGGGATATGCCTCCTGCACTCAACTAGAGGAAGCAGTTTTCCACTTTCCCTCCAATAATAGGTCAGATCAATTACTGTTGCCAAAAGCCTACTATCAAGGTACAAAATTGCTTGCATTGAGCAACTGTAAAAAATATTGAAAATTGCAATCCAGACATGTAAAATTTTCGAAAAGCTGTTGGGGGAAAAGTTGCCTTTTTTATAGTACAAAGAAAAGTGTTGAACATTCTAATGTAGAATGACATTTTTAAAGAATAATGGTTACAGAAAATAACTAGGTTGGTGAATAGGGAATTTTTAAAGGCCAGTATAATAACTATTATTTGGAGCAGGAAAGAACCAATAGCCAATTAATCACCAACATGACACCACCCCCTTCACCCTGGGAACAAATTATTCTATTTCTGCTAACTATTCAATCTTTGACTGTGTTAGAAACTGAATAACCACTGAACTGAACATCTAAAGCAAAGTATTAAATACCTAGATAGATAGATAAATACATTTGGAACTGAGCATTGAACAAACTGTTACAAATTTAGATGGCAGTGGTTTATTTTTTCAGCTATTATTTTTCCCTCAAAGTTGGAGAAGCCATATATCACTGTGGAGGAAACAGAGCTGGTCTGTATTCTCTCCAGAGAGACACCTCCCTTTTGTTTTATAGGATCCCATCCTCACTGAACACTTAGTATGATACAATTGTGCCAGGCTTGTTGAGGTGCAACGATTAATCGATGAACTGATTAGTTGTCAACTATTGACTTAATCACTGACTATCTTGATAATCAGTTGATCAATTTGAGTAATTTTTCAAGAAAATCATCAAAATTCTCTGATGCCAACTTCTGACAATCTGTATATTTTCATTTGAGGGCTTTTTGGGAAACCATTTTTTAACCATTTCTGACATTTTATAGACCAAACAACTAATCCATTAATTTAGAATGAAAATAATCGTTAGTTGCTGTGGTATAGGCTTGCACTATTGGCAACAGTCATAACGTGCTCATTATTTATGAAGTGAACTTTCATTTAAATATAAATTATCTCAGGCACACAATGAAATTACCTTGACTTTGTGTATGAAGCCTTAACGCCAAATGATGATGTGCGTTCCTGAATTGCTAGTGGAGGCCGTGCAGCCATCGGCCACTGTCTGAGCCAAGTTCTGCCGATAATGAACATTTGTAAAACATCCTCTCGGTTGACCTCTAAAAAAATGACTGAGGAAAGCTTTGGTGATGAGTGGCATGCATTAACATTCATACTGATATTTCAATAGCTTGCCAAAACCACACAACCTAGTATATTGTGTATCATTTTACAATGTTATTGGAAATATCATTATATCTAATATCAAACAGTCCTATGCCTTAACACAGATGTTGAGCCATCTACCACCCCAATCACATGCATCTATTAAAACACATAATAACTCTTTTCAGTCATCAGTCCCTGTATCATTATATATAGTGGGAGACAGCAGATATGGTCTTGAGTGCCACTTTTACATGAAGCAAATAAAAGCTACCAATCAGTGTTGTAAGAGGTTTGGAGAGGATTCATAGGCTGCTCAAAATAAGTTGCACAAGATGGACTGATGTGTGTGAGATGCATTCATTCAACGGAACAAGGGCTCTCATAACACTTTACTGATGGAAGACGAGTACGAGTGAGATGTGCATGTTCTTCCCATTTTTATATATGGGAAAAGACACTTGTGTAACTGATGACAAGATGTTCTTTTGGTTCTTTTTATCTGCTTTGAGAAGCGAAACCGAGTAGATTCACAGTGGATACACCACAGAAATGTGAGCACCTGGGCGAGGAACAGACATGGATTTTTTCTTTAAAAACCATGTTAACAAACTAATGACAGCAAAGCATTAGTAACAGTGTTAATCTCTGCAGGTGCTTTTGCTTAAACGAGCACCAAGTTGTATTTCCAGATCAGTGGGAATGATAACAGCTCGGGAGCATTTTCCCTTTATGCCAGAGGCCTCATTTCAAACACATCTGCCCCGTGACATTTCAAATGATGAAATTAATGAGACATATAGATCACTCATCACTGTCTATGTATAGCCATGAATATTTACGTATAAAGAACTCTAATCTAACTCAGGTTCTGTATTTCTCCCACTTGTTTCTTATCTTATCACCAAAAATTGCTCATCATGCAATACATCAACGTGATGGCTGAGCACTCCCACAGCAAATAACTAGTAATTACATCACCAAAAGTGAACAGCAAACATTACAGGTGGTGACGTTTTAGCCAAAGGAATGAAAATAATCGCCACAAGCCTCGGAACATCTGAAAACAGCTGAAAGATGACATTTAACATGCTTATGTGAGATGACAATTCACAGTTGTCTCTTTGAAAAACTTTGTGATATTCATCCAATCTCAGAGAGTAGGAGTGTGTGGAAAGGATGCATTTTCTCATGCTGACCTCTGAGAGTTTGCTGACACAACCCTCGGAGGGTGAATACCAAATGCTCTTGCTGCAGGCAAGGCTCTATAGGTCCATGTCCTCCAAAGCCCATTTCCAGCCTCCTCTACCCCCTGCTTCCTTCCCCTGCCACTCCTGTTCAATGCAACACAAACGCAGCAGGGTTTTAGCCCCCAAGATACGGCCTGGTTGTCAAACAGTGGCCTACTGACCACTACGTTGCTTTTCTTGTTGAGCGCCTTACCATTTTAAGTGGCTCTGTCAATGTGTCTGATTGTACTCCAGAACGGTTATGTGTAGCGTAGACATGGCACAAGCCACAAGTGACTGCCTATTGCTGATCCCTGTCCTGTGCTGTTGCATCTGGGGTGTTTCTGTGCGCATGGTGGGGATGTGACAGTGGTTGAGGGTTGATGAGGGGGGACATCTACGGTTTCCCCCCGGGGCTCAGGCTGCAGCTTTATCTTTGCCTAAGGCAGAGCGGTTCAGCCGAGAGGATGTACTCGAGCAGCCAAATGAAATAAATCACTGGCTATTGGCTTTGGCTTTACAGACGTGGCCGAGGCTGAGCACAAGCGTGCCTGTCTGAAAAGGTCATTGGTGCAAATGTTGTGGCCAGGGGGGAGGGGGGCTTACACATTTCAGAGGTCTGCACAACTTGTCCTCCTACAACTCTGAAGAGCTAGGGATCAAAAGGCCGCGGTTGTTTCACAGTTTACTAGCACTGTGTGATATTCTGTTAGAGAGTGTGTGTGAAAAGATGAATGGGCATGTGTGTGCCTGAGATGTAATCCCAGCAGTGTGGGTGTAAACTAACAGTTTGAGACAGGAACTGGAGCACACTTCTCGGAAACATGAGCCAGGACATATCACCATCTCCTTGCTGTCATTACGATGCACAGAAAACAGATGATTGTGACAAAACTGAACAAAAAAGGTGCATTACAGCAGCCCCTCAGAGACACTATGAGGCAAAAAAGGGTGAAGGTTCAGTTTAGTTCAGTCTGCAGGAAGAAATCACAAATCCACAGTAAAGCCGGATCAAGTGGCTTCGCCTCAATTCTTTCTCAAATGTGTTCTTTTCTCAGAGGGTCAAAACTTTCCACCAGCCTAACACAATTTCAAGAATAAGAAGTAGGTTTAAGTCATCCTGAAGGCCAAATGATCAACTCTTTACACACGACTGATAGTGACTGCAGGCTAACAGGCAGATCGTTTTCAAAACCTGACAAGTGGCGGGGTTTAAATGCCTTAGATTGAAACTGACCACAAAGCAAGCATGTGTCTGGATGGGATGCTATGTGCAGAATGTGAGACAGCGAAATGCAAAGAGCGTGTAAAAGCAAAAGGAAAGTAGTGTCTCAACCTCCTTCCTTCCCTCCTTAACCAAGCTCGAGCTGACCTGAGAGCATGTCACGATGTGTTCTCTGGTTAAAATAGATGATTGTGATGTGAATCACATTAAAAAGATGTTGCGATGCAGGCACAAACTCAGTTATACAACCTTTAAAAGCAGCAGAGAGAATGTACCAGAGGAGAGAGGAGTAGAAGAGGATGAAAAGGTTTCAGAGGTGAAAAGGAAACAGAGGAGGAGAAGAAGATGACCTAGGACCTTGCAACTATCTCTTTTGCATCTCAATCATGCAGCTACATGAATATCAAAGCAGAGCTCTTGATGGACAACCAAGACGAAACGAGAGAGAGACAGAGGCAGGTCTCTGAGGTAATGATGAGGCAGGAGATGAGGAAAATAATTGCAGATGCATCTTTTTTCGAAGCTCAAGGGGAGAGGGAGATGAGCAACTTTCTGACTGCTTCACCCAATCCATGTAAATGTGAATGATGATGCTGTTGACCAGTCTTTGCAGGGTGCCTGAGAACAAGCACATGCAAGTATCTTTTGATCTATTGCATGTTCAGTTTATGATGTCTCTTTAGCTGAGAGATGCAAGTAAATTAGATGTGTTTCAACAGCCTTTTTGTCTTTCTCTTGTTTTTGCTTGCTTGTTTTGTAGCAAAACCTCAGACCTCGCACACCTAGGAGCTTCATAATACAACAACAGCCTCACGCTGGTGGGTAGCTCTGCTGGATTAATTAAGTTTAGTGCCTTGCTCTAAGGCATCTCAGCGGTGGTTGATCAGTTAATGGAGTGTGTTCTCTCGCTTCTCCAGCCAGGAGTTTCTCAACAAGACTAAGGATCTCAACAGTGACCACAAGCTTATTATCCTCATCTGCTGGACACTGATGCCTCATTATTTGTTTAAGAGGATGAAAACACGCATTGAGACCAACACACTTCTCAGTGGGGAGTTGTTTTAGCCGAGCTCATCTAAAGTTAAATATCAATGATTGAATGCTGGAATGCATTAAGGAGAGATGAAAATCCACTTACGCCAGTAATAACTGCAATAAATAAGTGATTGTATGAGACAGATGTCAGTTAAGTTCACCTATCTCCACTTGTCCTTGCATGACCCATCATCCCTTTAACTAGCCTCATCATTCTCTTTTTTTGAAAGAAAAAGATGAATAAAAACGAGAGCAGAGGGCCAGTAAATATTCTCATAAATGAGATTTGATTTTGCTCTGCCTCCTTCATTCTTCTCTGTTAATTAACATTAACTTCTTCTTTCTTTTCTTCCCATTCCTATCTCACAGTCTCAGCTCCGTCTGGCCCGTGTGACACAAAAGGACACCATAAAAAGTCCGGAGTGTTCGCACCAGTGCGCCTGAAGATCATATCGGGCCGCACCATAAAGAAAGGCACCGGCACCAAGCTGCCGCTCTCATAGCACCACAGCCCAATGCAATTATCAGTCAGCGGTGATAATAGAACTCATAGGGAGGTGTAATGGCTTTTAGATTTGCACCTCATCATCATCATCCCAGCCAGGGTGCCAGCAAGCCAACTGCATTACCATAAACCACTGTATGTATATACTGTATATGTACATCCTACTATGAGAATATTGTTTTTTCTTTTCTTTGGCATTTTCAATCTAATCTCAGATTGCTTTTTTGGCACACAGTTGCACTACCATACATACAGAATAGTTTCAGCTCACTGTGTCACTCACACATACAAGCAAATTATCTGTCTCCGTCTCTCTAATCCATATACAGTGCGTACAGTGATATAATCATCCAGTTTGAATGCATAGGCTTTAGTATCGTCGGTTGATAAATGCTGAAAATATGGAAAATAAATTGTACTTGCACACGAGACGCTCTGCCACACAAATCTGACCTTGGAGCAGAGTGTAGAATTAACACAGTTTTACAATGGGTTTTTTGTTTGGCCTGTGTTCATTATTTGTTCATTTGCAACACAGTGTATTAACTGTAATGTGGAAAACTGAAGAAAAGCTTTTTGTCCAAGTGAAAATCATAATCCCTTCTTTCTTTCCAAGGATTATGATTTATGTTTGTCCTGTCTTTCCTTTCAGTGTCAGCATGTGATGGAAACCATGCAGACAAATTGCATGTGCACCACAATACATGATGAATCTGTTCAACATTGAATATGTTGGTTTCATAAACTAAACATGTTTATATGATGACTTTAAATTACTGACAAGGCACCACATAATTCACCTGAACAACTGAAAAGTTCCCTTGTTTTGGGTCTGGAAGAACACAGGGAATTATCACTGTAAATTAGTGATCATTCAATATTTCCTCTCTTTCTGTTTTGTTTCACTAATGGTGTTAAAATTGATGGGCTACCATTACAAAAGCAACACTAACAGAACGCAATTCACCAAATCGATCTACTGTGCATTAGCCATTTATGTCTGCAACAAGTGCAAAGTATAAAGAGAAGAAAGAGCGAGAGGAAGTAATGGAAAAAACATCAAGAAGAATGTGACATTTTCGTGAGAAATGCAGCATGATTGCTGAGGGTTGGGAATTATTAAGGAGCTAAAAGAACGAGCAGCTGAAGGTGTATGAACCACAGGAAGAGTAGTTACAAGTATGTTTTAAGAAAGAAATACAAAGGAACAATGAAAAAAGAATTGTAGAGGGAAGGGAAAGGAAGGAATGAAGAAGACGAGGAAAGGAGGTAAGAAAGGCAATCAGGAGAATGGAAAAAAAGAAGGAAAGAATGGATGGAAGAAATGCTTCATCCCAGCCAATGCGGGAGCGATGATGAAAAGGAAGAAAGATAAGAAAAAAGGGCAGAGAGGAAAGAAGGACAGCTATAAAAGAAAAGAAAGAATTAAGGCAGGAAAGAGATATTGAGAAGGATAGTTATCAGTGTAAGAGCTGCTGAAAAAAGCTGTTAAGTTGCAGTTTTCATGGTGGAATTTGAAGTTTGAGATATTGCTGATTTAGCAGTACTTGCAGTGGAATGCCTGGCACTATTCACAGAAGCAATAGTAACAGGAGCATTACTATGTGTAGTTGTCACACAGATAATACTAAGATTGTAGTACTGTGTGGTATAGTATTAAGGTGTGTTCAGATTGAATGAAAGACGACTTGACTTGGTCTGAAAATATTCATTTCAAGCTAAAACGTTGCTGCAAATCTTGAAAAACACTTACACTGATTTTTTAAATATGTTTTTAATAAGTTAAAATAAAGAGTGGAGGCATGTATTAAAGATAGAAATTGTAGTACAATATATGATGATGCAGGAAGATATCAGGTTTGAACATTCCTGTCATAGACTTGCATTATTAAAATAAAAGGAGAAAAAAGTAAACCGTGAAATCTGATCTCAGCAATCACAGAATCGCAAACAATGAAAAGAGAACAGCTCAGATTCCTTTCTTTAATACCTGGTTTCTGAACTGCAAACACCCTCAACACATATCTCCTTTAATACTGGGGACTTTGCCACATATCAGTATTCCTGAGGGCCACAATACACTGACTTTAAGTGAGACTGAACATTTTCATTACGCTGCAAAACATTAGGCCTCTATACCCAGAAGACAACCTGCAACACATTTGCTTCTTTGCTATATAATTGATGTCAACTGACCCTAGAGTGGTCTACAGTCATAATGAAGGGGTGTTGCTTCCACAGTATATTGGGTTTTTGAAACTATGTGTCTAGATGCCAAACCCTCCCCAGCTTATTCTCACCCTCATCTGGGAAATGGAAAACATATTCAACATATTGCAGGTTCATGTAAAGGTTTGGTTATTCATGTTGCACAGTCTGGCCCTAAATCTGAGGATGCTTACAGCAGGAGCTGCAGCTGCATGGCTATATCCAAATAGAGTAGGCTCCTGGTCGTATCTAAGCATGAGAGGCTGGATTCTAATTACAGGAATGTGGGATAAACCTGTTCCCGGGTGGCTGATGATGCGCAGTTTGAGGACCAGCTAAGGAGTAAGCAACCCTGTGGGGAAGTCAGATGGCTGAGCTGTTTTATGCTTGTACAACTGTTTGTGGGTATGAATACATCGGCGTGGGATTTTGTTATCAGCTTTACTGCCTTGCTTATGCAGTAAGGAGTACACACTTGTTGTTTAAGGTCTGGGTTCAAACCAATTTATAGTCATATTTTTGAAGATGTGCAACCCATTTAAAGAGCTCTGTAAACATGTGTGTTAGGTCTTAGTGTTACAAGTTATTATTACCATTATAATTAAATAGATTACATTGATCATGCTGTCACATATCCACACCCTTTCTAAATACAAGAAACCAGACACACACAGACACAAACTCTAATGTGTTTTGCTGTCAGCTTGTTTGCTCTGACCTATCGGGAAACCTATTTCCCTCAGCTAAGTGAGAGACAATAACATGTAAAGCACACCAACAACACTTTTATTAGGATGGATGACTACACTCTTCAGCCCCAGAAACTTCATTACCTGCTCAAACACAACATGATTAACAGCAGTAGAGGAACAGGGTTCAATGAAATGTAACACAAGCCACTTTTTCAAAGCTGCAATTTGCCATCCATATACCCAGTCATCAGCATCCAGAGTTAATACACAGTACAAAAGAAACATGGCATTGGCTTCATTCCAGGTCCGGTGTTAATTAGTTCGCCCCTAAAAGCTTCATTCCTTTTTATCAACCTTGTTTTGCTTCTACCAGATGAGCTGCTTAATTGCCCATTATGGTGTCTTTGCAGAGAAGAGGGGACTCATATTTTCCCCAAGTGTATTGGGTAAAGTGCTATTGATGTGCGTGATGGGCGTGAGAGTGCTGGATCACATTTTCACTACCTGATGTTCAATAGTTCCAACAGCGACTGAGATATTAATGACACCCCAGTGTACCGTGCTGTCTAACACATGCTTTCCTCAGTCAGGACACGAGTCAGGGTGTGTTGGCTTCGCTGTCCCAGTGAAGCAGAAATACTGAGAGGACTTCTTCGTCACTACGTCTTAATACAGTCCATTTCATTGTCTGGATTGCAGCTTTATCAGTTCAAGAGCAATAAGAGCAAGAAGGAAGAAGGTCTAAATTAAACCAAGTAGTTCATGAGACAATTCCACTACTCGGTGCTGGTGTTTTAAAGTCTGGTGGACAGCCAAAATATTAAGGCAGAAAAGATGGTTGAGTCTGCTCTTAGTTATTAAATGTAGTGTTGGAGCACAAATAAGGGAACACAATTCAATAAAGTGTGCATATAATCTGAAGCCAAAAAGGAAGTTCAATCACATTTCCCTCCGCTCTGTGACAGATCCATTCATTTTACCCACTTAGTACTCAGTTTTCCACCAACACTGCTTATTGCTCACAAGGCATTACTAAGTTTTCTAAAATTGTGCACTCAGAGCAGCAATATAACACTATTTGCATTAGTTAAAGCATTCAGTAAAGGTAATGCTGCCTGCATTGTTTTTATATCAACAACTACAATATTTATTTGATTTCCCAACAAAATCTGAAAACTGAGGGTTGTTTTATGAAAGCACTCGGTTGAATACCGAAAGATTCAAAGTGTCCCATCTCACCAGTTAGTGTTGAGATCAGACTAAACAATATAACCCTGATAATGGCTTGATCACCACGACTTTGGGTGTCAGTAATGGAACCAAGCCTCCGGTGCGACATTTGGTCATTTTATCAGGCGCAGCTTGTCACAATGGAAGGCACTCAGTGCAGTACCTGAGACAGCTAACAACGTTCAGCAAAGACTAGCATGTTAAAATTCTTCTTTTGTCTTTTCTTACCTAGTTTGAAAACATCCACACCGCACTTAGTGACACTGACCAAAGTGGACTTTATGTACCTTAATTGGTTAATTGTGGCTCATTCACCACTGCAGCTCCAGCTGCTGACCTGAGGAATGCATGATAACGGCTTTTTTGCCAATAAGCCTACATCTACCGAGTAATTTACGGCTGCTTGACGATGCCAATATGTGCAAATTTTTTCCCACCTTATTGCAGAGAACTTTAATTAATATGTTATTATTAACGTAATGATAACATATTTTTATGCTATGTGATGTCCCACGGGCAGATGTAGATTTTTAAAAAGTACACACTCACTGGATAAACAGTAAAACTACTTAGCCATGTTTCAAATAAATGCATCGTTTTATCGGCCTGTCATATCAACAGAAATAATTTCATTGTAAAGCCATTATCGGTCAGTACCAATGATGTGCATCCTTAGGTGACTATGTTGCTATGTGAGCCAAATCAAAGACCAAACTCCAAAAGAAAAATCCCGTCGGTTTAAGAACACCAGCATGCACCTGACCCCTTCACTTCACCCAGCATCTTAGCCTCATGTCTCTTCTTCAGCGCTGCCTCATCTGAACCACAACTCAAAAGACAAATAACAATGGGAATTCTGATCCTGACATATTGATGTTTTTCACATTGTTTCTCTTATCATGTAACCTGGGTCTGTGAATGTAATCCAGACCACGGCAAGGCTTTCTCAAAAACATCAACTGCCAGTGCAAATTTGTATGAACTCACAATTTTACTTGGTTTAGTGAATGGAAAACAACGATGGATATGCATCTGGCTCTGGACTTCTGCCCTTGTTTACAGCACAGCTACATGTCTTTTCAATCATCCTCTTTCCCATCTTCTCTTCTCAGCCTCTTTCATTTCACCAGAGCTTCTCAGCTGCTCCCAACAGAATTCCTGCTTTTTCTTTGTTTTCCTCCCCTGTGTCCTGTCAGATGCGTGTCATCTCTTCTAAAGAGAAGTATCATGCCTCTCTGCCATTGTTTATCTCGTTCCATTATACTCTCTCTCCAAAGTCAGATCAAAGATGACCTGAAGGACACAGATGTTATTTATCATATAAAGAGAGAGTGCCTGCATTGTTTTTGTGGGTGTAGACAGCTGAGGTTCATGTGGTAGCCAACTTTCCCACAGTATGTAACCACAGGACAGATTCGTTATACTGTGTTGCCTTTTCTTAATGCATTTCTATCTTATGTTAAGCACATTGAATTTCCTTGTTGTTGAAAGGTACTAGAAAAATAAGCCTGCTTTGCCTTCATGTAAAGTGAATGGAAATCATGTTTGAGACAAATCTTTGATGAACACTGAAGCCCACAGGAGGCGCATCATGACTTAACTCCTGTGTATTTCGTGTGCCTGACTTTTCCACAGAGGATTGTGCGCTAACACCTGTAGGTGTTACACACAATCATCATTTGATTGCTAATGCTGTGCAAGATAATAGCTAGATTGTGTCTGGAGATGTCTATTATACTAAATGTTGAATGACTTGCTTGGAGCCTTTGGAAATACTAAACCCCAAGCAGAATGCATCGATTTGGGTAAGATTTGAGTTTTCTGTTCTCAGAGCCGCAGAGGTGATATATACTGACAAAATCATCCAGGTGCAGAGTGCCACAAGTGTATTCACTTTACAAATGTATTACAATAAGCCTCTACATAGAAACTTGTAATATTTTTGGTTTAAAAGTCGGTCTATTCTTGCTATGCAACATTTATAGGGCCTTGTAGTATCCTAAAAATGTGCTATTTCTGGTAGCACAGTAAAATGGGCTTGATAATTTAGGGAAAAACAAAAACATATTAGAGATAAGCTGTAAAGGCGTTGGCGTTAAATTGCCTCACTTGGGATTAGAACCCGGAGACTGTGATGTGTTGAACTTCTGTTATACCCGGTGAGCAAAAACTCAAGAAAAGAAGAATTTAAGTTCTCAGGCCTGCAGAGTCTTAACTGTGTCATGTGTAACAGAAAACATTCCCGCCCTCAACATAACGATTTCCTGTGTGTGGGCCATGTAGAAACAACACATTAATTCAGCAGAGAACAGAACAGACGGACTCAAATTTCCGCTGCTTTCATAACAATTGGATGAGCAGTCTTTTTGCGACTGCACTACTTCAAAAAAGAACGATAGGTATAACATCAAAATTTAAAATTAATTTTCCATTTTCACCCTTACTTGAGGCAGAATTATACACTTTAAAATGGTCCAAGGGTGATGACATACCGAATACAAATGATAAAACCTTTTCGTCATCTTCTATCCATCAACTCGTCTCTTTCTCTCATTTCCTATCTTCCTCTGTACTTACAGGCTTACCAGTATTTTAATGTTGGCCTGTCTTACTCAAGGGCACTTGAGAAGTCTACCTTTAGATGTTAAGAAAACAGGGCTTGTTTCACATTCATTTCCTCCATCCAAATTTTCCCAGACGGTTGGTAAGCCAATCTTCCACTTACTGGCCCACTTTTTTAACCTTCAATCCATCGGCCCTTGGTTAATACCTCGCAAAGACATAACAGCCAACAGGAAGCAAGCAGCGTGATTTATATCTTCCACAGCAGCGTTAGCTTCTGTTTCCCTCAGCTAATCATGGCTGGTAAGACAATGACTCATACAGCCTGATAAATTGATGGGTGCCCATGAATGATACATGGATCGAACACATGTCACCATGTATTTTATTATGGTTGATGATTAATTCATTCAGTTCCACTGGTTTTTCCTAATGGCTTATGCCAATACAACCCCAAGCACGCAAAGAGCTCCTTTGTAGGTTTAGACATTAATTTATTTGCACACTCAGATGCATACTGAGAATAGCGACTAATGTATCGAGGGGCTTCTTTGTACTAGATTGTGTTGTACTTTACTTTAAGCAAGAGAAACATAATATGCACGTATCATGCTCATGGTCACCCTATGCAATATTGATGTGAGTGAACAGAGGGAGGGAACAATATCAGGAATAATACCAGGAAATGGATTCTATTCCGAGTGACAGGCAAGGGCAGGTTGATGACAAAGTGAACTCACCAAGAGCTGCCAGTTGCCATGTTTGCCATTGTTCCTCCCTGCCTCATAGCTGCCCGCCTCATTACCCAAAGGGTTCATTAAGACCTGTTTAACTGCAAAAAAAATTATGCCTTTTTGGTATCCCGCATTTTAATATATGACACTAATGGGCAAGCAGATCCACTTGGACCAAAAGACAGGCAGTAATTGTAATGTGGGTCCAGACTGTGACGGTGCATAGTAATAGCTATTTACTGCTGCTCTCTTCACTTCTGCTTAATATGTGAGGTCTTGTCTCTTCTAGAAAATCTGAGGCACACTTCAGGTTAGAGTGCACTGACCTGTAGCACTCCTTCTGAAAGCTGTTGGGATATGCATACGTGTAATCATGCATATGAGCGCACACATATCGTAGATCCACACGCTCACACTGAGATCTGCTCAAGCATGCTCAGCTTGAGCGACATGGTATAACTATCACGTTGGTGTTTTTAAGGCAGTACAACAATCCTTGACATGGACAGCTTGTTTTGTTCATTTTGTTATTTGCCTGCCATTACACACAAAAACCCAAGTGGTCTTTCTGTGGTACTCTGTTTGCACTATTTAAAAGCTTTGGTACTGGTTGATGTAATAATTAACCAAATACAAAGAGCCTTCTTGACCTATGAAATTATCATGGTATGTGTGGTATAGCGCTTTCCTTGTCAAGAAACTTCTTGACAGGAAAATATTGCACATATCTCAAATCAGAGTCACCTGGATTTCGCATGTATGTAGGATTTGAAAATCATCAACTTTGGAAATGTCAACCATGAGGGTAAACGCAGTAGAAACACAAACCCCTCATGTCTGCCCTGATAGTACTTACAGGTGTTAGGAGAAGGACACCAAACACATCAGTATGCTCAAACCAAACTGCTCACTAAATACGGTATCTAACAATTTCTTCTTCTCAACTTTCTATAACTAACAAACTGACATTCAGATACTATATACTTATGATACCATCAGCATATCGGCATACACTCAAAAATAAAAAGAAACTAGGGGCATGGTTTGCATTGTCAGAATTAGTTGTCAACTGAATATATTTAAACTGTTGTTAATTTAAACCATCCCATTACACACTTTAAATAAACACACGCGCATCACATGGAGGCCTATGTGCACCAGAAGAGATGCACACACAGAAATTCAAAACAGACACACACTCCCATGCTCACATGCAGGTGGGAAAACCAGCACCCGCTTTTCTCTTCGGCACACCAACCCTTTTATTTCAGCCTCCAGTCGCTTGAGCATAATCTGCAGGATGAAGTCATGCACAACGGTGTTAAGTGGAAGCTTTTTATTTCTTTGACACATGAAGTTAAGCTCTGCTCCTCAACTAAACTAGGCTTTGAACCAGAAAACTAAAGCTGTCTACATTTTGTGTCTCAAGGAAATGAAACTGTGAGACCCAGACATGACAAGAGCAGGACTATCAAAAAAATAAATAAAAAAGTGGGTCCACCCTCTCTTAGCACCAACCATCCACTTCTTATAGCCTGCTGGACAAAGTGATTATTCTAACTGCGACTCTGTGCAGTGCCTTGAAATAGAAAACTGAGGCATTTGTGTCAGTGTAGTAAAGGCGAGGTGTTGAAACTAACGTCAGCGGACAGGCTGGTGTTTAGAACCTCAGGCCAATTCTATCTAGGAAGTGCTGCATAAACTCAAGGACCAGCACATTCAAATACTTTTACATCACTAACACTGACCTGACAAAAAAAATCTGTCTTTAGAGTGATTTAACCTATTATTTAATAAAAGTTTTCACTAAAACATATTTTATACCCAAAGGAGTTCTACTCTCTTTACTAGCTGACACATGCTGACAGCTTGAATTATAATCATACGCAACTGGCTGCTATTTATTTGTATGTGCCTGTCCAGGAGTTACAGTGCACTCACAGCACAATGGTCTCTAATAAACAGATTCAGAACATGAATTTGGCTTTATGAAGCCAGTATCAAGTTAAAAACTGCAATAATCGCACATGACACATGCTGCCAAACTCTACTACCCTTTGTGGATATACTTGTTGAATACTAAACCATCTTATATATAATCAGACTTCATTCTACCACTACTGAAAGGAGTGGTCTTTAACATTAAATCGCAATTATTCATTGTAAAACAAAACTGGAGAGACTGAGCCAACATCCCATGTTTGCCACGACATTATGCTGAAATGTGCTGAAAGGCTGCAGACTTGCATTGATCTGTCCTACTCTGATCAACACTGAATGGCAGAGACTTAATGTGGCTTTTTAAAATGAGGTTTTGACCTTTCATTATATTGGCATTATCTGGCCAATCACTTTCTTAATCTAAATATCGAAACACCAGAAAAAAGAGCCATTTTAGGACGCTTTGGACTATTTGTCAAGGCAACACATGAGTCTCTTTGAACCAGTCGCTGAGGTGAAATGAAATGTTCCTGGGAAAATGCTGGAAATGCTAAAAATTTAGAGAATGGCTAGTTGATGTGATCCAGCTGACCAAAACGAAGCACAAGGCCTTTCGCAGTCAAATAAATATATATGAGGGCTGGATGACGGAGAAGAGGGCACCAGAAAATGAGGCCATTACAGCTGGGTATTTGGCTTGTTATGTTTACAAAGACACAGGGTCAGACAAACTGGCAACAGCATCTATGACTAAGCCAAGAGAAACAGACCCCAAGGTTGTATGAGTGGGGTGAGCCACTTGTCGGATTCTGTCTCTGCTGTTTAGGTAATGTATTGGGTTGTCGTAACTCTACTACAACCGTCCTTCCCCCTTTCATAAGCAATAATCTCAGTACTTATCTGCCCAGCTGTTTGCTCCTCGGGTAAGCAGGAGCATAAACCCAGTGACAGAATAAGGGTGCAGAGGCAGTATTTTAGCTATGTCCACTCTGCTGCCACCGCCGATCCACTGATTTGTAACTTGGGCCTGGCACATCCATTGTAACTGACAGTCTGGCATTAGGACAAAATTACTTTGCCATATTAAAAGAGAAATGCTGCAGTGGCCACATTTGCAGCATTACATGAACAACCTTTCTTGGCTTATATGACAAATATAACCTCAAGAATATTTGTGCCTAGAGTTAAGCACGTGTGCACAAATATATAATATTAGACATCAAACAGAAGTGCAAAACCACACACACACACACAAAATCTGCAGAAAAGGCAGACCTGCTCCAGTACAGTACAACTTAAAAAACAACTTTTTTTGATAACTGTGCAGCCTGAAGAGATAAAAAGACCACAAACTTTGCTTTTGGGTGGTTTAACCAACAAAGTTGCAGGTCAGCATCTTGCTGTATAGCAGAAGCTCTTGAATCTGGATATTTAATTTGTAGCTTTTACCGAGTGTGACCTGTTGGCATGCACACACACACACAGACACACAGACACACACACACACACACACACACACACACATTTAATACTGAATAGAGCCATAAATTAGATGGACTGCATGAATATGCTGCCTGCACCTTTCTGAGGCCTGCACACAGCGTACTAGGCTGGTGTGAACTGTACACTCAGCAATCTGTAAGTGATTTCTGATGCTTTTAAATTCCCTCACCAACCCCCACAGCTGGGGGAAAAAATCCATTGCAAGCGATTGGTGAGATAAAGAGACAGTGAACTGAGGAAACATTAAAAGATGATGACTGACAGTTGTCTTCAGCACAGACATAAAAGGTTAGGGAAGAAAAATGTAGAATGGGTATCAGGGTTACAAAGGTTAGAATAAATGAATAAATGTATTTCAATCCAACATACTGTTAATTAAACATTAAGAGGAGGCATTCAGACAGTCTACTGATGAGGATGAGAGGAAGAGCTTTGCTTCGGGTCCTGCAGGCAAAGGCTGAATATTGAAACACTGCTGGAAGGCATAGAGGTTCAAAGTGGTGGATCTTAAACCCTGGCAGCTACAAACCTCTGTCCAGCTAACACGTAATAAAGCACTAAAGCCAGTGTCTTTACTCAGCACACCCTGAACTTTAAATGAGCCAATTCCAATTATGGAAGTCTTTTTGATTTCAACACTAGGCCCTGCAGCCACCCTCTGGTCCTACACACACTGTAGCATCAGGAAGTCTATTCCGTTCAAGTCCAACAAAAAATAAAGTTGTTTTAATGTTAAATGCAGGTCCATTTCAAATCACTGAAATAAAAATCAAATATTTTTGACAAACACATGAGTACATGCTCTTCAAATTCATTCTGTTTTTTTCAGGCTGATACAGATCATTGCTTGGATGTAATTTGAATTGGAAAATCTTGATTAAGGTAGTGTGCATTATTAGCCTATATTTTGGTCATTCAGCCATCTTTAAACCAGTGAGTAAAAAACATGTTGGTGATTCTTTAATTAATTAATTAATTAATTAAGATGGTCTATAAGCAGATCTATAAGCAGATTTCTAATGATAGGTGTAATGTGAAGCAGAATGGATGAAATGTATTAACTGCATTTTACTGATTTATATTTGTGACAGGACACATAACATGACTACACTTTCCCATGCCAAAAGGAACATTTAGACAGAAACAGCCAACACTGAAAGTTTTGATTTTAAAGCTCAAAGTCGAGAAGTTGCTCGGAAAAATAGTCCCAAAGGACTTAATCTAGAAACACAACTGATCATGTTATTTAAATGGATTGCTTTGCAAATTTAAAACCACTTTTGACCTATTTCAAGAGAATTTCTGAATGCTGTCTTTTCTTGAAACTTAGCTTTGCCCTTAGTCAGAGGCAAATATATGAGACATACTGTAGATATTCCCAAGGCCCCATTTTCACAAGGTTGAAACTTTTTATGAAAACACTGAAAATAAATGCAATAAACAACGGATGAGCTGATGCCTTCAGGCTTTGGTTGGTGAGCAGATGATAACAAGGACACACAGAGGTTGTTTGAGCCTTGAGTGACAGGTCTCTATTTTCATTGGGAAGGAATCCGAAGCATCTTTTATTAATTCAGCCAACAATTGTTTACTGACTGACTGACTGACTGACTGACTGGGGCAGCTGGGACATGTGACTTCCTGCGAACACATCAGAACCAGATCATTGTATCTGAGTGAGGAAATCACACATGTATTCAACAAAGACTACAAAAACAATGCAAGATAAGGACTTATCAGTGTGGGGCCACTTTGTTCTGTTTCTCATGCATGGCTGCTCTTCGCCTTCTCTGTCATTTCCTCTCTTTCAACACTTTCTTGTCAATGAATGCTTTGTTCTCTGAAGTATGCCACTTCTACCTTCTACAAGTTGAAGAGACAATAAATTGCCTCCTGTAAGACTTAAGAGTAAAACATCATTTCCTACATTGTGTCTTTATCAGTTGCAGTCCTCCAAGCCACTTATTAGAGGTCGCTTGTTCTTAACATCCAAGCCAACAACTCTATAGCAACACAGGTGCTTCGGCAGCCACGTCCAAATACAACATTACCTCAACATAAATAAAATAGCTAGAATTAAACACAGCCTCAGGCTTCATGGAAGTACCCACCTGCATGCTTAAACTCATCAATGTATTAGGAATAAAAAATATTTAAATAAATTAAAATAATACAAACTAGAATGGCACTTAGTAGAGCGCATACCTCCGTCAAGACCCATGCATTATACCCTGAGAAATTACTGGAAACATAGCAAGACCCCATCTTGCTCTATTAAAGAAAGTGAGAAAAAATCTTAAGTTAGTGGGCTCTATTGTAGGCCGACGCCCATTCTTTATCCACTTTTCATGTAAATCCGTTCAGTAGTTTTTGTGTAATCCTGTGCACAAACCTACCAACCAACAAACTGACATGGGTGAAAACATAACCTCCTTGGCAGAGGTAATAAATAATACTTTGAAAATGATTATCGTGAAGTAAATGATTTGTTATTCTAATCTGTAACAAGAACACAACCAGGTATTCATTACAGTTCTTTACTTTGAAGCCCCATTGAATACAAAAAAAAAAAAAACTGGAGTCAAAAGGAATTTGACAGGGTATTTTTAAAGTAGTGGATGCACCCAAGAGACGAAGACAAGAAAAAAAAATAATGACGACAATGGCTGGTGAGATGAAAACACAGCATCCCACGGGGGCGTGAGTGGTGCTCCAACTTCTTTTATCGCTCTGTCTATCCCCAGACGCTGGAGCACAAGATGACAGCATCTGTACCCTGTCGTCTGTGAAATAAAGAAACATCTTTTTTGACCTGTCTGTCGCTCACCTTCCCAGGTCTCATATTTAATAATACAGTTGAGACAAAAGCTACATCATGCAATCACGAGAAACAGCACACGCGCTTACTCGTAGTCATCAATCAGCGGCTGTAATTATCAGAATCAACTTTAAATGCCAAAACCATTAATCATGTTTTCCAGTCATTTATCTTTATTAATTCAAAGGTGTTAATGAACTAGAGAGGAAGAAAAAAATGCCAGATGTAAGGTAACAAGGCAAATGTAAAACATTTCCGAAAATTATTTAAAAATTTAAAAAGAGGGAAAACAGAAGAAAAAAGAGTCAGCCCTGCTAATATGAGCCTCGATGGTAATTAGCTGACTAATGCTGCAGTGTGCCACCTGCCAGTACCATGTGAATTATCACAAGACTGTCTGCAGAATCTAAACCATACATCCGCTGTTTGTGCAGTGGAGTGGAGCAAACTGAGAGCTTTACACACTGTGTGCATGCAGGGAGGGCCACAGCAGAGGGATCTCACACCACCCTGCTTCTCATTCAGTTAGTGCGCCGCTGGTCTCCCTCAGTGTATATCAATCCCCACCTCTTTCCTCCTTCCTTCTGTTCCCACTGGCTCCCCGGCATCACTACCCCAGAGCCAAACAGAGAAGACTCCCTGCTGGCACACCGACGTTCTTATTTCAGGACAGTTTCCTGCCCCCTCCACTATTTCTTCCTCTCTCTCGCTCTCACTCCAAAGCCTTGCGCAGCCATCCGTAGCCTCTGATCTCAACCAGTGTTTATAATTGATTCTTTAAGGGATAAGTTCTCTCTCTCTCTCTCTCTCTTTCTCTCTCTCACTCTCTTCCCCATTGTGTATCCCCTCACCAAATTCATTATTAAAAGTCATTTTTGTCAGGGTAGGAGCACTGATAGGGTGACATGGAATAAATGGATTCTCAGATCTCTCCTGAATTTGCCTTCATCTGTGGCTTCCTCCTCTTTTCACTTTTAGTCCACCATGCACCTCACACATTTGGGAACTATCTCGAAAGAGGTCAGCTGAAATGTGCAATTCGGTGTACACTGGGGCAAAGGACATGCTTGGCTTTATTAAAAGCCCTGTGACAGGAAGTCCAGGCCTAGCATCATATCATACCCTTTCCTTGCTAAAAAAAAAAAGTTGACATAAACTAGGCTACGAGGCAGGAGGCATGTTGATTTCAAAACACCTAGGATGATGTCAAAGGCTAATTGTTGCATCATACCACCAAGTAGCTGTTGTGTCGTCATTCAAAAATGGACACCAGAAGATTCGGGACTGCCGATGCACAAACCATTGTTATGATAAAGCAGCATTTCAGTGATTTATTTTAACGACAGTCTCTGCTGCCAATTCTATAAGCTCAATTGGCCAAAAAGCTGACAACAAGGACTGACTAGTGCCAACCATGCAGGACACAAAAACTGCAGCAACAGAAGCTAACCGACAGCCCCCACATTGGCCACGGCTGACCATCGGCCGACTGTCAGGACCTTAACATAACGTGTTGCTATTGACTGTGTGTGAAAACGAGTTAGCTAAATAGCAAGTGAAGGTTAAAGTACTGAATATAGGTATGGCTTGGCAGAAGAAAAAAAAAAACTTCACTACTAGTGAGAAATAGTAAGAACACTACATGGTGATGATGAAGGGGCTCTTGAGCTCGTCTGATAGGACTGTGGCAGTACATCAGACAAACATGGTTTGGAACCAAAGCGTGTATTGTCAAATATTTGATTTGGTATCATGGTTAGTTCAATAAATATTTTGAGTAAACACAGAATGTTTATGTTTGACTTGCTTAGTGAGAGTAAAAGACAAGACTGTGTCAGGGAGAGCCACTGGCCTCGTTACACTCAAAGAGAAGGTGTTTTTTTTTTCATTAGGGATGCATCCATTACTCAGTAACAACCTAATTGATCCATGTCTTTGAGTTCTACAGTAATAGCAAATTGATTGATTTATCCCCAAGAGGAAAAGTGATGGGAATTGTCCGGCCAACAAGAACGGCAGAATCATCGGCTTTGAGCTGATGGATGAGACTTGAATAGCAATGAGTAAAAAAGGGTGGAACAAAGGTGAGCTGTGTCAAAAACAGTTGATGAGGAATGGGAGATAAAAGCATGTTTGAATGTTTGATATTACAAATGGCAGCTACCTCAAAAGTCTCTCAGCCTCAACAGTCATCACTTTCAATATCTAAGGTAATTAAATTAGATTACAGCCAGAATTAACCAAAGAAACTCGATCCCTCAAGCTGGCCCCAGTACAAAGCCGACACACACGACTACCAGCATCCTTCCAACATAGCTCAGCAACACTAAAAAAGAAAGAAAACACCGTCCTTATTTATCAAAAGGAACAATCCATTTGGATTGGGAGGAGGAAGTATTACAGCAACCAATTATTTAAACTTACAAATGTGAAGTGTTAATTATATTTAATAATTCAAGACTTCAAAAAGTCCAAAGCTTTAGATTGTTTCAAAGGGTATTTGTGAAATGTGATCCATGGGCAGGTGTCTTTGAAAAGCTTTCTCTATTGATCACATCTCATTAGCGACACTTCTCTTCTCTGACTCTCAGGGTCAATGGACAGCTGAAATGGAGCCAATGGCTCAATAGAATGATCATGGTAATTATGCAGGAGTCTGGGTTACACAAAGGTGGGGGGTAGAGGATGGTGACAGGGAGGCTTGTTATAGATTAAGAGTGAAACAAAATGGGCTGGTGGAAACTACCAAAAGACAAATAAAAAATGTTGTTTGATATGCCAATAATTTAAAAGACTTTCCGCTTTCTCTCTCCCAGCAACATTACCTTCTTTCTTCTTGAGCAGTAAGTTTTATAAAGTCGTCCAAAAAACACACCTCGCATTTAAAACCAACATACACCGAACGACATCACAACAGTCACGTGCGCTGGTTTATGTAAAGTCTATGTGTGGGGAACACTGTGTTGTTAGAGTTAGATATAGAAGGGTTTTCAGGGAACTTTTGTTCTGTTGTTACTGGCTTTTACATAGATTTTCTTTATCAAGTTATCAAGTGTATTAAAATGTCAACTAAAATTTGTAACTTAAAGAAATATATAACAGGTATGTTATATATTTATATGTTTTATGTTCTCATTCTCAATTGGCTGGCAACGCTATATTCTTGTGAATATAAGTAGCAAGATAAATCCTGCTGTTAACAAAGAAAACAGCATATCGCAGTAGCATTCAAGCTCATGGCTTGAATGCTCATAGGGACGTGAAGAATAGTAGTGTGATCATGACAATTTTTGTAAATTAATTTAAATACCGCTATGACCTATAACTTTTGGATACAATCTGAGATGTTATTCTTAACAAAAGGCGGAAAGGGGAGACCTGTTGAGCTGCCATACTTCATTGTGTTTGGGGAAACAATTGGGCAGCTGGAAAAGGGAGATACAGTGCAGCTCTGCAGTCTCACATGTTAAATGAGCACAAACCTGTGTGTCTACTGATAGTACTTCCTCCTCTGCTACTGCAGCGGCAGCTGCTGGTTTGTGCCTTTGTGCCTCTCTGCAGCACTTGACCATTATGTTCAGTTTCATCCCAAGGACTTTGTTGTTACCTGGGCCTCAGTCTCTGAGACTATCTATCTTTCTTTCGCTTTTTCTTTCTTGGTCTTATTTTCTCTCTCATGTTCCATCACGCTCTGTCTGTTACGCTCTCTGCCAAACCCCCTCTGCTTCAGTTTTAAGTCTAGCAAAGTTATAAGTCTGTCAGAGTTTCCCCCAGTGACTGTAGTCAGATGTGGGTGTCTTGAAGTGTTCAAAATGGAATAACTTAAAGGGTTTTGACATCAATCACCTATCAACATATTATCTGCAGAGGGTTCCTTAGGGATGCACTAAGATAGATTGTGTACCCAATAATTTTCCTCTTAAACTGACTCTACATTTATGATCCATGTGTCGACGTATGTGTGTCTCTTTAATTAAATACAAGGTCATAAAAAATCTAATTATGGTCTTTGTATTTCACTAACTTTTTAATGTTTTCTATTATCTTCTGCAGCGACAGTTCAGAAGCTGAAGGCCACCTATTAATATTAATTGAGGGTCATTTTTCTATCCTGCTGCTCTTTAGTATCAAATGAGCTGAAAGATGTAAGCCCAACCTTCTGGATTACTAATTAGCAAAACTCCTTCCAAGGAAATAGAGGAGGCAGGGTCAACGATAGAAGGAGTTACTAATCTGAAATATTTTCAGCAGTCATGAGAGAAAATTGATTATATGGCACGGTGTCCCACCAGGTATTGGGACCAGTGACCATTAATTGACAACAATATTGACACTGCAGACTCTCACCATCTCATCTGAGACAACCTGTATTAAGTGTTAACATTGCTGCGGTCTGACTGTTTTATTTTACATCTTTATCAGAGCGCTGATGAAATGATGCCATGCAACTGGATGCCCTGATGCCATTTGCAGCAGCAACCGTTTGTTTCTGGCTATGTTCCACAGCAAGAGAGCAGCTAGCGAGGCACGCTGCCGATGCTGGGGGTAAACAAGCAGGAGCTGCCGACAGTGTTAATCACAGTTTTACTGCTTCCATGCTCTGAGGTTTGGAGGCAGAGGCATGTGGGAGTCTTCATCGTCCTTTTTTTTTTCTTTTTCTATCACACTGAAGATTCTTTCCACACCATTAGTGCTCTCTGCTGAGCTGTTCTGTCCAGGTCCACTACTGTACTAATACAGTAGAGCCCTGCGAAGCACCATCTGCCATAAGCACAACTAACTACAGTAAATGTGGACACATCAGCACATTAGAGGAGCTGCACCATGTGGACCGTGTTGCAGCCACTGCTGTACTACATGTTTTTTTTACTGGATACTGGGGGGGGGTTCAGCTTCAAAGGACCACTGAAGGACACAGGGTGTAAGAGTCAGTGACACTGTGGATTTTAAAGCCTCTTCTTGCTTTCTTTCAGACACACTCTCTTTCTACAGACATACATGTTATCTATAGAACTGGTGCACCGGTCTGGAAGAAAGGTTTTCTTGTCATCTGAAGCGCACCTGTAATGTTATCAGTCATGTGACTCTCTTCTTTTATGCATGCACATTGATTGGAGGACTGGGCAGATAAAAGGGGGGAGATATCATTTTTGTAGTTAGCTATTTGATTCACTTGACTGAGAAAGGTTCATACAATTTGTGAAGGTCAGTTTTGTGTGGATGTGTCTCAACCCAGTTAATGTCACAGGAGGCTGTGGAGGGGATAAAGAAAAAAGTAGCTTTTTCTCAGAAACAAGCATGTGGTGTCTACTATAATATTCTATAATCTATGCCAACTGGAATCTTTATGAGACATTTACAAATGTGCATTAGGTCGCAATTACCACAGAAGTCTCAAGAGACTTCAACCTTATCAATACAGTGCCATCATCACTCGCCACCTGCTCTGGCATGAGCATCTGCTGGGTAGTTGCTCCGTCTGGATTAGCTCCTTCTCCCACAGCAAGCTGCCACTGGTTGCAATGTGTGACATTTTATTGTGAGGCCTCCTTTTCTTATGAGCCTTGGGCAATCAATTTCTTTTTGTTTTTTGGGACTTCTAATGCATCTATTTTATAAGCAACATTCACCTCAAACTTATTCTTCTGAGCTGGAATTGTCTTGTGTCTCATTTTCTGATTCATTTAAGTCCCCCCTCCAGTCAAAAACATGCTTTTCTTCTTGTTCCAACAGTTGAATATTTGAGCTTCACTGTGTAGGATGATATGTGTGCAGAGTCCGACATTTGAAGGCTGTTTTCACATTCATTGCTTGAAGTGTAAAGTTTCTCTGGGCTCTTTGATCGTTTTTTCAGAGGTGTCCAACGAGCATGATTTGTGACATCACAAAGAGTCAAAATTCAGCATATAAGACACTTGAAGCATCCAGTGCACAAACACTGAGAATGAACTTTTGCATGTGCATATTCATATATTCTGGAATTTTTAAATGAGGGAGGGTTTTGCAAATTTGTATGTATGCCTTTATATATATGTGGAGGGATCTTTATTAAAATACCATTTCAGCATCAATGAATTTAGCATTTTAATTCATACACTGACTAAGGGTTTTAGATTGCAGAAACTTCAGAATCATTTCAGATATGCTTTGCACACAAAATTGTCCGACAAGGTGTTCCCCACCTTGTTACTATACTATATTATTATTGATGTAAAGCACTTTGCAATTTGTGTTTAGAAGAGTGCTATATAAATAAAGTTTTACCTACTTACTTACTTACTGTCATAATTACAGTAACTGCTGCCTTACTTAGAAAATTAAATAGCAAAAAACATTAGGAAAATCAAAATGATAATCAAAAAATTTATTCATCTCAAACAAAGGGGCCATGTAATTTGAATGGCTCATAAACACACAAAGAAAATATCAGCCAATTCCGCAGCTCTGTTTTATTGTATTGTATTGCGGCCCAAACATTTACTGTCTCTTTGATAGTCGCAGCACTTATCAGGCCTATTTCTTGTTGCAGCAGTAAACAGCCATCGTCAGCAAACAAGCTCTGATAAACACACTGTATGCTACCTGCCAGCACCAATCCACAGACAGACAAACTGAGAAAGTGGAGAAAGTCAGACGTGTAGCAAATTGAAGAGAAAGACAAATTGCTGATTTTCTTTTCAAAAATAATTGCTATGTTTGCTGGTGTCAGCAAAAAATACACATTTAATTACCAAATAAATGTTCTTCGGTGAGTGTGTACTGACAACGTCAATAGTGCAGTCAGTGCCTCCATAAATTTAAACCCGTGTTTTTACCAGCGGCTGTTATTAGACAGAAATGACAAATAATGTACAATAACTGATGACAATTATAGCTGCACTATCTGACACAGTGAACCCCACGTGCTTCAGATGCGCTACAGACAGCTGAGTCGTTTTACTGCTATTGTACCTGATGAATCCACAGACTGCTCAGCACATACTGTATACAGGTCACACAGGTTCCTTGTAATAACTGGATGTCTGTATCCATCCGACGGATGAGAAAAACAAACACTCACAGAAAATCTCCCACAGCGACAGATTTTTTTAACTTCTCACTCATAAAGCAAGTGTTATAGCAGCAACACAGAGTTCAGCCAAAGACCATGTTTCAGCCTTTTTATGAGTGCACTGCTCAACCTTTCAGAGACTGTAAACTATAACACTAAGGCCAGCGTGCAGGGCTGCAGACTTGATGTGTATCACGATACTGAGATGAACACTTAGCCTGTGAGTCAGTCACGGATCTGGACTGATGGAGCCCCATTGACTGAATTGAGGATAAAAATCAATCTATGAAATCACTACTTATATATCCTGCCATGTCATTTCCAAAAGCAAAACTTCAACAATGATTGCGCAACAGACAGTCATATCATATAGACATTAATATAAACTATATGATGGGAGGAAATCATCATCATCTGTGTTTAATTATTGTTGGATTGTATTTCTTTCTTGGCATGTAACCACATCTGTTTCACATTTCTCTCAATGTACGGAGGTTCGAAGATAAATACAGAGTGACAGGTATAACTTGTCACAGGCTCAGATGAGGAGCATGAGCTAGCCAGTTTATTTGTTCCAGATGTTTCTTTGTTTAGACTCTAAACAAAGAAACATCTGGACTTTAGAGTTTCTATAGAGTCTTCATGAGAACCTCTCTCTCTGGGAGATTCTGCATTTAGCATGTTGTGCGTGTAGCTCCTTGAGTGGTTATTCAGTGTCGGTCAATTTTTGTGTGTATTTCATACCTGGGTCTTCGGAATCTCCCTCTATCACTACATCAACGCTGACCTTATATCACAGATATGCTCAGCTGACCATTGTCTTGGCAGGCCTCTGCTAGCCGAGTAGAGGACATTTTTTAACTATTAACACGCCTGACTCACCACTTTGAAGTCTTCAGCACTGCACTCCATGCCTCGGTAGTAGCAGGACAGAAGCATGTCCTTGATGTCGTGGCCCGTCCGGTCGTAGAATTCGCGCATGTTGAAGGGCCGGGGCTTATAGTTGTCAAAGTCGGCCCTTTCCTTCAGGATCTGCAGGACATGTTCCTCCACCAGGTGTGGGTCCCGGATCTCATACCTGGACAGGAAGTTCCCTGGAGTTAGTTCATGTGGTGATGAAGCAGCACATTTATAAAATAGATACAGTAATGAACCAGACGTGTTTAATCTCTTTATTTTGGTTTAAAACCAGAATATGATGACATGACCATGTTTTGTTTTGTGCCACTATCTTCTGAAAGAAAACAATTATTGCCTCAGAATCACATGCTAACTTTTGTATTACTTCTCTTGCTGTATGAATCACAAGTAAAGTTTTTTTAAAAATGGCGACAACAGAGAAAGCATCTAAAAGTAAAACCAAATTTCACAGACTGTTATTCTTAAGTGTCTTTTTTATTCAAACATAATCATCTTAAAACACAAAACCTTAATCTATCCATGAAAGAGTAAAAAATAGACTTGATTTCAGGGAATTCCCTTGTATAATAGAGAAAGACACAACAACTGGCTGTACCTCAGATCCATTTTAAAATGTGCATTTAAAGAGTTTGGCAGGCAAACAAAGATTTTGGCAGCACAATAGGGATTATCGTGTAAAAAATTAATAGACAAAACAGCAAAAAGCGCATACTCACTCTCTAACTGAATGAATGGTACATGCGTGTGCATGCCAGCTCTCCCAGACCTGCAGTTAGCAAGCTCTCACAATATTATCCACATGTTGTCTGAAGCTGGCAGCCTAGCTGTGGCACGTTATCACAGTGTCAATGAGTGAGAGAAAATGGCTCATTATTGAAAGGATGGGGGTATTTCTTTTTGCACAATCATGTTAATAACCCTGTCAAATAATTGGGAACTGTGGCAGCAGAGCGTTTTCACATAGTAAGCATAACAATGTTCATTATGCTGTTATTCAGTTTGAGGACACTCCGGAAAAGAGTATTCAAACTACTTAGTATTAAAGCAAAGCAAAACACTTCACGTAGCATCTGGTGCAATTTTTGTGTGAAACATTATCAGGTGTATCATGTAGGGAAGCATACACACTCTCCTGTTCTCTTTCTCTTTCCTCCACACAAACACAAAAACTAGACTTAGTATGATAAATTCATGTATATCAACACACACCCTATCTCATAACCCATCGTATATCATCCGACGATTACAGCCTCTGCAGGCAATGACCAATGTTTCAGAGCTTCCAGTGTAGCCAGTGGATAAAAGATTTCTGTGCCAAGACTTCCTCTTTTTGGCAACAGTCATTGTTTGCAGTTCAATTAGCAACTTGTGACTCTAGAATGGAGTTGGAGTTGAGAGATGATTGTCTTAGATTTTAAAACTAATCTAAAACAGTTAAATTTAAGAGCCGATAAAAAGCTAAATTGTCACCAGACAATAGCCAATGGGGTCCGAAATTGCATTCCTCTTTTGCTCTTCACATGGACTGTCAACCTGCATGCAAGCCAGCTAGAAAGTGATTGGTCAATACAACATAGACTAAAAAACGAAAACCAGAATGCTTCCCATACCAAAATCCTGTCCCATGCCTACAGGTTCTGCATTCTTATGCCTATAGCTACCACACTTACACGGGTGTTTTTGAAAACAGGGACCTTCGTCCAGACAAGCACTTTAGTTTGTGAAAAATTCTCTGTCCATACTAACACACCTGAAAACATGACCATTCACATACACTAGGCATGCGCATGCCAGTGTAAAGAGAAAACAGATTGCATACTGTGTGGTCAGTTGCTTAGTTACAGAAAATACTCTTAAAATTACTTTTAATTACTATTTACTATTTACTTTTTGTTCTGTTACAGGTACCATGGCTGGTACAGCAAACATGTAGCTTAATTTTTCCTGACAACAGAACAAAAACTGGAACCACAACACATTGCAGTTGTATGCCTCCACGCACCAGTCAAGTCGCTCCAGGGCTGTGGCGTTGAATAATGGCCAGAACATTTTTTGCTGGAGTTCATGACAATGACTTTCGGATAATGCTATTTCTATTAAAAGCAGGCATTTTGGTCAGTGTAGGTCCCTTATCAATGTCTGTTTGTGTCTTTCTAAATTAAGACAACATAACATCCATTCCATCAATGGACAAACTAAGGCTGCAGCATACTGTTTTTAAGGTATACCATGGTACGAAAACTGATGGTTGTCATACCTTAAGGTCTAGTTCAATATCATACGTACTTGAATTGCATTCATGTGTTATATTATGTGTTATTAAAAAAAATATATATGTCAAATTTCTGTCAGGACCAAGTATCTTTTGAAATTATGAAAAAAGTTTGTTCAACCAGTTTGTTGTTAATGCTTTTAAGGCTCATTATAACTGAATAATAACATTGAATAATAATTGAGTAATACCGTGAAACTGTGATATTTTGTGTGAAATGCTTATTGCACCATGAAAATCTTATATCAAACCAATATCATAACCCAGAGCCTTCTCCGAGTTCACATTTGCCAGTGATGCTACATACACTGATAAGAACTCATCAAGAAGTGAACGTAGGTGTCTGTGTCATCGTTTCCAAAAATCTCCATTCCTGCCTGTCTGGACGTAAACACGCAGGAAAGAAGTGTTTCAGAAAATGCTGTATACGTGTATACGAAAGGCCAAAACGCATAGATTAAGTTTTGTTTGAAGAAATAGCCGTGAACATTACGTGTGGACAGGGCCAAACACACACACACCATACTGAAACTCTACTTTACCATAATGGCCATACTCACAGAAGGAAAACAGGAGGGAAGTCATTTATGACACGCCTCTGCTTGACAACCACCATCAACCTCCAGCACCTGCTCACAGTCATTCACAGACACAAATTAACCTCAATTAAGTGGTGTGGCCCTGCTCGCAGAAAAGACGGCCCATTGATGACCCCTGCAGAGCAACGGCCATCAGTGGTACAAGCATCCAAATTATGCAGCACTAAGATTAAGCACTACTGACAGACACTTATGAGAATAATTTGCTTGAACACAGAGTCTGTTAGAGTGAATAGCACTGTAAAAGACTGCAAAAGGGCTTTTTAAATTAACTGCGAAACAAGGTAGTCATTTCTGCTATTCTTTAGAATTACTGCAACATGGTAAGGTATCGGGTTTTGATATGAAGTCCTGAATTTGTGTGTAATGTTACAGAGCAGCAGCCATCTTATAATAGGGTTCATGTATTGTGTTATTGTAATCATTTTGGACAGCTCAATTTACATTTGCAAACATGAATAAGCCTGTCCCAAAGCTGGAGAAACCAGAATTAGAATTGAAAAACCACGAGAGACTGACAGAGACAAAGGCTTACCCTGCTCCTCTGACAATAAATCTGTGAATGACTTTGTGGAAGCTGACAGCAGAGTTATTTCTCATTGATATGGGCACTATTTCACACTATAATTGGTGGTAAATCTTAATGGATTTTTTTTTAATTCCACAAGGTCAAGCTTTGTCTGTACTCGTGAACAAGATTTTGTCCCTTGATGATGGGAATAATGTAAGTTGATCCATGAATAAAAAATGAAATATTACATTATTTCTTTTGTGAGCACTGCCTTAATATTCAACTGGCAATGTATTTTCAACTCGCGTCCCAACCAAATTACAGGAATGTAATATGTTTCACTGCTGCAACAGCTTTGTTTACCTGCTGCAAACAGAATGAAATAAAATATTCACCATGTGAGATAGTATGTGCTGTAATTTGAAATGAGGACTGTTTCTCCCCACTGCGCTCATAACACTGATGAGAGATGGGAATCCATCACACTTCATGTTGGAAGAGGAATTACAGATGGAGTTAACAGACAAGATGAGGACTATTGTTCTGACCAAGAGATGACTGACTATCACTTAATAAAACTTAATAATTTACTAAAAAATAATGTAAGATGAATTAAGACAAGCAGAAACAACCAACTTAAGACAGGACAGTGCAGATAACCACTTAGCTCATAAATTAAATAGATGACAAACACAACAAAGTTTATTCATTAGTTGCTACGTTGTCGTTAATAATTTGGCTGTTGTTGAAACTGTATCACAGCATATTTAGGTTATGTAAGGCTGATGCTCAACTCCACTCGTGTGTGAACCTGTAAACAGATAATATACTGTAAATGTGCGATCTGGCTGGCTTTAGTGTTTAAATTACCTTGTTTTTGAAATATGTCGATTACCAAGAGAGTTGTCTGGGTTTTAGCCAGTGTGACAGCTGTTCTGAATAGATCTCAAGCAGATCTTTACCTGAAAACAGGCTAACCTTCATCACAAATGACCTACATGCTTTATGAATACTATCTAAGGGAAAATTATCCTTCTATCCGGTAGACAGAAACCGGAACCAATCAAGAAATGCTTTAAAGTGGTTGCATTCAACTGGTAATAAACCTATAGCCGTACAGCTATACATGAATCTGGGCAATTATTGGACAAAGACAAGTCACCATTCCTGCGGTGCTCTCTCCCTAAATTCAAGCCGATTTGAATGCTAGCTGTCCCAAGAAATGAACCATTTTCTACTTTAAGCTTTACTTTCTATGAAACTTTACTTTTTACAGCAATGTCAAGGACATCAGGAAGAACCTGTGCAATTTTCAGCTTCTCCAACAATAGTGGCAAACAATTTTGGAAAAAATGTTCCCCTGTCTGAAATGTTGTACACTTAGACATAGATTCTCTGGCAATGTAGAGAACCAGAGGTGGATCAAGGACAATACAATATAATTATTAATGATTGATTATATTGTTACAATAGTAATGACCCTCTACTGTATGACTGACCTGTAATTGGCATTTTGTTGCCAGGTGATTAATAAAATCATCTTGAATACCTATTTTATGAATATCTTTCTTTTTTGCTCATGTCACTGGTCTGTAATGATTAAATGCAGCTCTTAGTAATGCAACAGTATATTATAAATTAGCCTACTTCATCACACATGTGGCGGATGGTCACATCTTTTCTGTATTTCTCCATTATTTAATAGAGCTATTGTCATAACCAATGTCTAGTATGTAAAATCGGAAAAATGTTAAGAACGGCATCAATATAAGATACCTTAATAAGTTACTGGGGGCCACTGTCTAATGTCGTCAATCTAACTACCCATGCTCCTGTCAGCAGCAGGCACTGATCTGCCACCGCAGTAAAGGTGCAGACTAGACCGATATGTTTTTTACAGGGCCAATACCGATACCAATTATTAGTAATTCCAGAGACCGATAGCCGATATAGTCTTGCGTCAAATTTTAAAACAACCATTGATGGAATGTAGCGAACTACAGTTTACTTAAATACTGAAATAAAGTACAATTTTGAGGAACTTTGCATGAATACTTTAATTTTCTGCTACTTTATACTTCCACTCCAATACATTTATTTGATAACTTTAGTTACTACTTTGCAGATTCAGATTATTCAGTGTTGATAGGTTATTAGTTGTGACATCTGTATGAGAAATCTACGAGGCACAACAAGATAAGATTTCGCATGTACCCTGTATAAAGGTTAGGAGACCAGGCCTGATAAAATATGGATGAGGGCACAGTGACCTCTTGATCTATGAGTTTATATCTCTCATGGTCACTGCAAACTTAGCAGTTCGAAGCAGCTGCGATGTGCTTCCAAACGGATCTCTGACAAACCAAGGCTGTTGTTTATCTAAACTCATAGGATGGCCTTCGATCCATCTGCGGTAGCAGACTGACTGTGTTCTACCCATTTGCTTTCCATCCCTCACTAAGTCAGAGGTGAGAGGCTCTGCTGTAACGTTCCACTTACTTGTTGTTAAACAGAAAACCATGCTTCCTGTGCTGAGAGGATATAACCTGAAACTAGAGAAGGTTTGAGACTTGGCATTACACTGTGAACACAGATGTGTTGTTATGTTGATCCTCCTTGATCAAGTTTGTATAAACTACTTCAACTTAAGTCATCGGTGTCTCTGAGTTTTCTTCATCTCTCCTGAATGGTCAAGCGAGTCGAAATTCCACAACAACATCTAACACATCAAATGGTGTTGTGGGCGGGACACTGAGTGAGACTACAAGGTGTTGAATAAAGAAGGAGAATGATTATCTAAGTCAAGCCACTGTATTAGAGAAAAGTAAATAAATAAATAATCACAACTTTTCTGTCATTCACAGTTAAAGTTACTTCACAGATTATGTTTCAAGTTTCAATAATGTTGTCATTGTTTGTCAATGTCATACTGCATATATGATGTACTAAACTTTATCAACTACAGTTGTTTTACTTGATATTACTGGAGCAGAAATGATACTGTTCTGAAAGGTTCATCTGGGGCTTTGGAAATGACAGGTCACATCACACGGGCCAAATAGTGACCGAAAAAGTTGCATCTTTGAGCTCAAAACTAGTTCAGTACTCTGGGACCCACTGGGACTAAATCACTACATTGTCACGCTTTATTGTAATAAGAAGATACAGCCTGTTGTGGTATATTCTGAACTTAATTGAATTGTATCCTGAGCCTGTGTCTTATAAGCAACACAAAGCTGCCAGGAGAGCACTTAAGACGTCGTGCTCAGATCCCCGAGTCAGGAGGCTTTAGTTGAAGCGTATACAATCACAATAATATGGGTAGATTTTTAATATTGCCCTGCCACTGCTCCCTAAAGCAATCACAGCAAACTCACTACGTAGGGGCGGGGGAGGCTAAATTGGATTATGGGCCACAAGCACTTTAATTTTCTTGCGGGGACTAAAACGAATGAAGGAGCATCTGCATCACTTTGCCACCTCATGAGAGCAGTGAGTAAATACTAGTAACCACTGATTTTCAGAGTGAACTTTGACAGCGAGACTGTGGTCACAAAACTGCACTCACTCAGGATTTCTTGACACCGCCGATTTAACAAAAAAAATCTAACAAAAGTAGCAGTTTATACTCCCGGTGTATTAAGTCGGTGTTAATACTACAGGCTGTGTGACACAACAATGAACACATCTTAATATAATCTCAGGTAATTATCCAATTAGCACCAACTGAACTCATATACTAACGAGGATGGAATTGTTTGTGCAGTGTCCTTGAAAATGAATAACTGCAATGATTCCCTGCAGCAGTTTCGATAATCACATCTTAATGACGGTGCACCTGTGACATGGTTATTATGCCACTTTGGACAAGATCATAGAAATGCAAACAAGGGCCAAAGAGGGGTGAAGCCAACCCAAAAGAATCTGTGTTTCACTGAAAGGTAATCACACATAAAAAACCAAAGAAGCAAAATCCAGGAGTAACATGCAACACCTTCCAACACATTAGACCTTGACCTTTGATAAATTGCCGAAGTCTCCCAAATGATAGCCTTCTCTCTGGCAAACATTCACAATATAAATGCAAATGAACACTTGTTTGAAAAATCAGCTTCGGAAGCAACCGTTTGATTTCGTGTTTTCTGACCTCCCCACGTCCTCTACCAAACACTTTTATACGACAGTCAAATCCTGATTAGGAGCTGCGATCGTGCTGAGACAGATAAGGTCGTGAAAGTCACCAAGCGTTACATTTTGTGGCACTTTACAAACTGCTTACGTGAATTTAAAGCATGTTTGCAAGCTCAGGAAACATGTTAAAGCCTGATAACTGTGTAAGCAGAAGACTCGCTTCTCTGACTTCATGAGCTGAACCAACACTTTTTGGCAGCATAAACCACATAACCAACACCTACTCCAAAATGACCTTTCTTTTGTTAATTATCACGTAATTGCCTTTGCGACATAATAAAAATAAAATTGAGCAATTTACGCGTAATGTTCTGCACTGCCAAGTGTGACTTCAACCTGCAAAAACACAATGTGAATGTGATTGATTTTCTTTTGTGCAGAAAAAACCTAAGGTGAAGCTACTTCTAGTTCAGTTACAAACTTGTCTAAGAAAGTCTGGCATCGCTGCAAGGGTAGATACTGCCTGCTGCCTCCTCTGGAGACAGTGATGGACACAGACTCACAGCCACATGACACTTTGTTTTCCTTCTGCCATTTTCTGACGAAATCCACAGCATGTTGCCTGATATCAAGAAGCTAACCACTGAATTGTTTTCAGGCCAATCAATGCGTAATTTAAAAGTAGTCTCTACAGGAAGCCCTACGAACTTTTTCTTATCTGCAAGTTAGATTCAAGCTGTTCCAAATTCCTTTGTTTTATCATTCGACACAGTCCTTATCGCACAGTACTTTTTCTACCTCCGTGAGACTGTCTGAGAGTAAGACTAAGCTTGCCCTGTCCTCTTTTAAGAAAACGTCACCATTCTCTGAGTTGGCAAAAAGTAAAGGGACACCTCCCCAAAGGCAAAAGGGAACAGAGGGGGCAAGAAACAGCCAGATAGATGAGAGAGTGTTAATCAGCGGGACAACTCTGTAGCTTAACAAACAGCACTAATTACACAGGGATAAAGACTTGTTCATCACGCAGCTTACGAGACACAAGTTAATTGCCTCTGCTTGCAGTTCCCCTCCTCCCATCTAAAATCAGCTCATACCAAAGTCACTTGGAGCAAGGGCCACAGCTTTCAGTTTTCTCTTCTGTGCATCTCACTTCTTACAGGAAATCTGACTCAACCTGCACTAATAATCAAAGAAGTGGAGGCCTATGTTGCTATTACACAGAGAAACAAATCCATGTAGGACGTAGGCACACTGGTGAAATCTATACCATACAGAGCACTAGAACTGCAGCCCCAAGCAATGGAATCTATTGCTTTCCTGTAAGGTTATCACCTGTTAGTTGGACGCATATAGAGGTCACAGAGCAACGATATTCAGTAAGAAAACAAGGAATCGGATTTATGTCAGTCTAGCATGTACCACAGAGCTACTCTCCAACTGTGCCTTCAGCTGCAGAGCTGCGTGGATCAATAAACTAAAAATACACTGACTAATGTGTTCGAGATGTTATTCAGATTTGTTTGTATGTAGTGGATTGTTTATTTTTGCAGTAGCACATATTTGTGTGTGTGTGTGAAGTCAACGAGAATAGCTGTGAATACAGAGTCACGGACGGTTATCTGTGGTGCACTTGTGAACGTGACCAGAATAAGGTGGGTAACATTAAAAAAAAGGAAAAAGTTAAGACATTTAAAATCAAAAGTTTCAACACACAACGGTGAGCTTGTCATGGCTGCCAAAAGACTAAATGATCAAAGCAGAGCAGAGAGCAACAAGTGTAAAGGGAGGGATTGGTAGTTATGAATCACACACAGACACACTCACACGCGTCTCTTCACACTTTGTCAGCAGGGGATTTAAAAATCTACTCGTCTACTTATCCAATATTGAGATATTCATATCACGTGAGCTGTAAAGTGATGAGACAGGGAATAGCACCAGCGGCATTTTCTCCTTCATCGTTTTATATTAACCACTCAGAAACAGCTCATCCATTATCTGTTACCTTGTTCACATGATCTGCGACAAAATGGGTTGTTTCTCTCTTTTTTTATCAAATACTGTGTAAACATATTCGAACGGATTGATGTTAGGCGTATATTTCATGTTGTCGCATACGATTTCATAAATACAGCAGCTAATGTGCAGTGTGGATTTCAGCTGATATGATATTTAATGTAACACTACATTATTAAAAAACCCACCTTTCATCCACCCCCCCTTTTTTTCCCTACATTGAAGTTCAATTCAAGTTCATATTCACAGAGATCCTTAAAATGTTTTTCATGCTTTGTCCATGTTGTTTGCACATTGCCCAGTGGCCTAACAGCGACAACCAGTGACACATGTGTTAAAACACTGCTTTGCACTTCCATGTGACATGTAAGATTTCACCTGAGACGATTCAGGCATCATGGCAAAATTTGGGTTGCATTCCCATGAGGCTGCTGAAAACCAAAATGAAATTTCACAGAAGTTCAAGGTTCACCAGTACCTTCTCGATTTAAACTGTTAGGCCTGACACGGAAAGCAAAGGCACCATTTTCCCTCACAGAATATCTCAAGAGGGAGTTTGGGAATTCAGTCAGTGGGTTTAGGGATTTAGTGATTCAGTGTTTCTCAATTAATTTATTGGAATAAATAATAGTTCAGTTCTGTGTACCCAAATTAAAAATGTACTGTTTCCACCAAGCGTTTAAATCTTGTGACTGTTATCTGCTACTGTGGGATGGACACAATCAATTCCTGAATCAACAACTACAAATCCTCACAGATGGGTTTCCCTGAGGCAAAATCTTATCATCCAAGCAGCTAATGTGTCTGTTTGGGAGTCTGGCTGTAAAAAAAAAAAAAAAAAAAGTGAGGTGGGTTACTGAATGACAGGAATTTAAAAATCAGAAAATGTCTGATATCAAAGCACTTAATCATTCACAGGTTTGCTTCATGCATACCAACAGGTTGACCTGCAGTGGGGCCAAACACAAACATACACACACACACGCACACACCTGCCGTTGAGCAAGGCAAGGAGCTCCCCAGCGTGGTACAGGTCGTTGCGCGTCACCCGGCTGAAGCGGAAGGAGTTGAGGTTGCAGAAGGTGACTGAGGGGAACACCATCATCGGAGCCGCCACCTCGTCCAGCTTGGTGACGTGCGGGTACTGGAAGTAGAACTGCACCCGGTCCACGCAAACCATCACCAGCATGCCCACGGAGCACATGAAGAACAAAATCCACAGGCTGCGCTTGATACACATCCGCTCAATGGTGAACATGTGCGAGATGCCGTGCAGCGTGGACCTGCTGGCGAAAACTTCAATGGGAGCCGGCCGCTTGTAGTCCATGTCCTCGGAGTCCGCTTTGAGATCCATTATGACGAGTTTTAGATGTGTGGAGGGCAGGGGGCTTTCAAAGTGGCTTTATAGATAAGTGGACGCTTTCTTAATGGTTAAGGAGGTTAGACTCTGCAAGTTCACGCCCTTCGACGCATGTATATCTCATGCGGTCTGTGTGAGATGTTGCGTCACTGACAGCCGGCAAAACAGACCCCGACGTTCAGAGCATTTTCCCCGGAGATGTGCTCAAAATACCCCCACATGAAAACACTTGGAGGAAGTATAGATGGAGGGGGGGGGGGAGCATGTGTTGTACCTCGGCTGCCTGGGGGTCACACTTCCATAATAAATAGCGCGGTGTGGTGCGCGCATGGATAGATGCCAACGCCGTCCTCTCCTCCTCGCAGTCGCACACTTCTGTATTATCACCGAGTTGATATCTAAAAAAACAAAAAACAACCACAACAAAAGGGGAAAAAAACAATCAAAAGCGCTGGGCAGGTCCGCAAAAAAACAGATCACGGTTAGGGAAGGAGGCAAACAAACTGACAAATCAACCTCGGCGCGGAAAACAGAGGAATGTGGATCAGAAAATCAAAGCGGTGGTGAATCCTCTGTCCCTCTGTGAGAGTAGACTGGCAACATGGCTTTCCCCGCTCTTCGTATGCAATCCCAACACGTGTAGAATAACAAATAGCCGCTGATTTCCTTTTTTAAAAGCAGCCGTCGGGGCGTCCTGTGTTTCTCGCAGCCAGCAGCACGAACAGCTGCATCACAGAGGAGCCGGGTCTGTCAGGTAGCTGCCTCGGTGCGCCTCTGCTCGCTCGCTCGCATCCATTCCCTCCTCCGAGCTGCCTCCACAACAATGCGGGGATGATTTACTCCGGATTTTCCACTGGTTTATCCTTCAGTAACAGTGTTCTGGATAAACAAAAAGAAAATGTGCACCTGGGCTAGGGGAAAAAAAGAGGCAACTGCCGCCCGAAATGCTCAGCGTTATGGATTCAGGCAAAACAGCCTCAGAGGCGGTCGCGGTTTGCCCGGATCAATTAAATTCGCCCCAAACAGGAGAGAGCACGGATAGGACGGCGTGTATTTTACACCGGCTGACGAAGTCAAACGTCGGTGTCACTTCAGCGATGCCTGTACTTTACCCAGGAGCGAGCCAACAGTGGTGTACGGAGCCTACAATTTCAGCACAGATGATACAACATGACTCAAGTATTAGTCATTACCTCATACGCCGCCCGTTCACTCACTACTGAGGTCTTTGGCAGTCCTCTGAGCTAGCTTAAATTATGAACAACGAGCCAGCGTCAAGTTTTTCTTTCTAGCGGTTAAAGTTGATATTTTAATTGCATAAAGCAAAATTGTGACAAAACGTTACCTTACCATCAACAGCCAAGATAAAGTCCGTTTTTGTACCTTGTTTTTAAAGGTTAATTAGCGTAGTTAGCTAGTACCTAGCTAGATGAGTGCCAACTGAATTTCAGCCGATAACTTAACGTTTAATGCTGCGTAGCATTTGTATGGTGGCCCTCAAGGGAAAAAAAGCACATTATTTCAGAAGACAAATTAACAGAACAGACTTACGCGGGGAATTTAACTAAAATGCCCATTTTTTTGTTGTAAACTGACAATGTACAGAATCCAGAATTTCCGCCAGACCATATACAGTAGACCAAATTCGTGAAAGTTGCATTATTAATAAGCTATGACAGCATCAAACATGCATTTTAGATGAGAGGCAACCGCCATTCCGACATAAGGCCCTAATTGTCAGAATGGCAACACTTAAAGGATAACTACCGTTTTTTACAACCTGGACCTTATTTCTAGCAAAATATGTGGTCATTTACTCACCCAGATAACTTTGGTGTCATTTGAAGTCGTTCGGACGAAATTAGATCCAGCGTAGCGCCGATATATCCATATAATGTGAGTGACGGGGCAGCGACACACAGCCTCTATAACGCATTATCTGCCACGAAACTAGTTCATTTCACCAATATTTTGTTACGATATGCTAGTGCTATTCCCCTCTGAGTCCGGGCTCGTCCGTTATCAACATCCGGGGTCAAACTAGCAGTAGCAGCTACAGGTAAACAAGCTGGGCTGTCGCGGGTGCGCGCGCAGCTCAGAGACGACATCTTCCAGGTCAGAGGTAGTAGGGCAACCTACAGACCCCGGATGTTGACAACAGACGAGCCCGGACTCAGAGGGGAATAGCGCTAGCATATCGTAACAAAATATTGGTGAAATGAACTAGTTTCGTGGTAGATAATGCGTTATATAGAGGCTGTGTGTCGATGCCCCGTTACTCGCATTATATGGATATATTGGCGCTCCACTGGATCTAATTTCGTCCGAACGACACCGAATGACACCAAAGTTATCTGGGTGAGTAAATGACCATATATTTAGCTGGAAATAAGGTCCAGGTTGTAAAAAACGGTAGTTATCCTTTAAACCTTTAATGAAAGATCCCATCATTCCGACATTTTTTGCCCCTTAAGGTCGGAATGGTGGTATTTATTTATTTTTTAAATGTCTTGCCATTCCGACACATCTTTTAAAAGGGTTAGGGTTATGGGTTGTGGATTATGGTGAAACTTTGTCGGAATGCCGGGACATTCGCATGGTGGTATGTCGGAATGGCGGTATGTCGGAATGGCGGTATGTCGGACTTTTGGGATGTCGGAATTTTGGGATGTCGGAATGCCAGCATATAACCATTTTAGATGAATTGGATGTATACAGTTTGAAATAGCATCATTAAAAAAAGATACTTTCATTGGATGTAAAGCCTGATACAGGGCTTTTATACTAGGACGTTATTGTACATAAACCTTGTAACACTAGGTTGGAGTCCTGTTCTGCCACAGATATCAACAGTTGAAGTGAATTGTTGTAGCTAGGTGAGTGCCTTAATGCTAATTTCATGAGTAGTGTAGCATTTGTATGGTGGCCTTCAAGGGCAAAAAAAGACAATATTTCAGAAAACAAATGAACAATCCAGAAAGAAAACAGAGTTATGCGGGGAATTTAGCTGAAATAGCGATTTTTTTTTTGTCATAAAGCAATGTACAGAATGTAGAATCAGCCAGACCATGCAGACCAAATAACGTCCTAGTAGAAAATCCCTGTATCAGGCTTTGGCTTACATACGAAAAGACAAGTGTCTTTTTTAATGATGCTATTTCAAACTGTATATATCTGATTCATCTCAAGTGCATGCTCACAGCAATTAGAATAATAAGCAAGTTTGCATGGCTATCTTCACTATGCAAATCAACAGCCAGTGTTCTGCCCTGAAGTAACTTGTTGTTACCACAACGTCACAATGATTTGGTCTCTTGTCTCAAAATTAGGCTACTTTATCATCATCACCTGTTTGTTCGTTCCTTTTGTTCGCCGTTGAGGTAAAAACCATCCAGTAAAATGATGATGAAGCATGTTAAAACGTCTAAGATTGTTTTACATCAAGGTTGACTTTTTCCGTTCTCCTTTATATAAAATCTATGTTAGTAAATCTACATTACATTGCCTCAAAAATCAAATGTATATGATTTTATATGCTGAGGTCTTAGAAATGTTCCTTCAAGCTATGGATAGAGTTAAATTCTTTAGTATTCAGTTGATAGAGATGGTTCTGCATTTACACATGACTTGGCACACTGGGATTTATTTGTATTCAGAGCGGGTGGTGAAGAGGTCTGAAACAAGGCGTTTGAGTGTGTTCATGTGTAATTTTCAAGTGGAAAAGCTTGAAAAGCTCAGATACATCTAGTAGCTCATCAACATACCGCACTGTCTCGGGGTAAAGCTGAAACAGTAAACACTGAGTCAGTGTCGTGACAGATTCTCTAAGGGGCAAGAATGACAATTTTAAAAAAAATCGACAGCAGAATAACCGTTAATTTTCTTCTGATAGCATAGCAGTGCAGATCTTGAGCTAAGGGGCACTTTACTTGAAGTGGAAGCCTCCCATTAGGTCAGAGACACATAAAGGTTTCCAAAAAATGGTAAAGGGCCACATGAAGAACTCACAGGAAGTGTAACTGAAAGACAAGTATAATCCATAAGATAAAGATAAGTAATGCATTACTTTTGCGTTAAATATATATCAGGAAAATTATGTATTTGTTATTAATGCAAAAAAAAAAGTCTGTAATGTGCTGTTGGGTAGATATCAAAGATGCTAGCAAAGTAACACAGTAAGCACGGCAGAAACGTCAGATAAGTCGGACCATCGTGTTTTACTATATCTTCAATCGTTACAGTTACACCTGTAACAATAGAAATAAACAATTTCACAATTTGAAAGATTTGTGCGGCGATTTCACAAAGCAAACCAACAGCCAACTTTCTACCTGGAAGTGACTGTTGTTCTTACCATGACATCGCTGTGATTCGGTCTACAGAAAACAAAAGACCATTTTGAAAGCTTGCAGAGAAAAAATGCTTCTGCCGCAGGTTCATTGCCCATTTTACAGCCATTCAAAGCTGCTACTGACACAAACACATTTACTTAAAGACAGTAATTTGTAAACAAATATGACAACAGGCGTACACAGATGCACCAGTATGTAACACGTATATAGTATCTGCTTACAGGTTTTTTGTACGCATACATATTCAGGCATGCTTATGCACGCATATACAGAGTTGTACACGGGCTCACACAAATCCCTGAGCAAATCTATTTTCTCCCATGACCAATTCTCTGTAGTTGACTGAATGGAACATCCAAATATGTCAGAGTGAGTGAGTGAGCCAAACACAGGCAATAAGGCAGATGTGTCGCAAGACTGCCAGTGCCAAATCTGTCATAGAAACCGTATTGCCAAGAGGCGAGGGGAGCTCACCCATGAAATTGTTCATAATTCGTCCATAATTGCCATTTGCCATAGTATTGACTGTGACAATGTGGCATCTTATATTGATCAGCAGTGCTGGGAAGATGAGCCATGCACTCTTCCAGTGAGATGAGGTGAATTCTGGGCAGACATTATGCAGCAGTGACACACATGGTTTTGATATTACAGTAGATATTAAATTACTGAGGTACATTTTGATAGCAGGTGGTAGGACCCAAATTTATATAACGGTTGTCTGTTAGGGCCACAGTGATGATAGAACAGCTTACAGAGAGGATACTTCTATCTGTTTACATTATTCTGAAGAATATGATAGTATAATGCTCCTCAGAGGTACAGTGGATAAAAAGGCCTCTGACAAAATCCTTTTTCAGTGCGGCTTTCTTTAAAAGCCTCTCTTTGGTACAATTCAGCCTAGATTTTCCTGCTGTCCAGACCTGCTTGTGAATATATTTCCATCCATTGGCACTATAAAAGTGGACCTTTCTTTTTCTTTCTTTTTTACACGAACATGAAAGCTGAGAAGTTGAAAAGAAACGTCAGATTTACTGGCAGCACGAAGGGAGAAGTATTTAATTATACAGATTATCAAGTGAAAAGTAGTGCAAAAATACAACCATTTTCTATGCACAGTCATTCCTTATATGCTGTCTGTGCTTCAGTAAGATAAGCTTTGCAGTGTCTATAGTATCACAGTTATCAGGTATTATGAATTAAGTCTGACATTATTTTATTTTCTAGGTTGCATTAATGTTTCTTTATTTAAAGTGACAAACCACTGAAAGCATTTTGAACCGAAAAGTCTGCAACACCAGAGGCAGCAGTTGTATGACACGTGACCCGCCCCTTCCCCACAGAAGCTTATAGTCTGCTTTATCACACCCAAACCAGGAAACATGTCAGCTAACTGCTTTGTTGCACTGACACGAGCGCAACAGTTTCACACATTTTTGTGTGGCTGTAGATGAACTTCTGATGAGCATGGAGGAGGAGGATATCATGCTAATGCACAGGATTACCAAGAAAGGTGAGATGTTGATGAAGGTCTTCAATCATCCAGGTCATGGTAATACCAAGTGCTATATTGTAGGCGACTGGGCTCGTCACATCGCAGCGCTCTGGATTGGGCAAAAGAAGTCGTTGTCATGAAACCGTGCACATGTGTGGCAGAAGTATAACCTGTAACTATAACCTATTTTGGGACGAAGTCACGTTACTTTTTGGTGATTCTAAACATGCTGTTTTTATGTCCATGTGACCACTGAAAATGAAGCTATAGCTCCTTTCCCACTCATTTAGACAAGGGCCTGGTCTTGTTAGATGGAAATAACTACCTGGGGGCAGTGCCAAGAAGGCAGCCAAGTGGCAAGACTCGCCTAAATGGACATTACCATTGTGTCTTTGAGTAATATTCTCAACTTCAACCAAATCTTTGTTGCAATTATGGGCAGTTTGAATCAGTACTTTTTGTAAGAACAGGACTAATGTAGGAAAGACACAATATGGTCATTTTCTCCCCTATTGTGCCTCTTTTCTCTCCAGCTAATATGTGAATGTAGTTGCAAGTAAATTGTTTAAAAAATACTGATTGGGCGAGGAGTGTTAGGACAGAAAAGATGTGTTTTCATGAAGCAGAAGAGCACTGAGAGGGCACTGGGAACAAAATGCATTAATGACAGCTAGCACACAAATACAGTATGAATGTAAAAATCATAGATTAGAAGTTCCCAGTCGCTGTGCTTCCGTAAAATAGTCTTTTGATGTAATTTGTGTTTTGTGTTTCGATCTGCGATGACGTCAGCAGCCTCATCAGTTTTTAAAAAGTGCACATGCTGGTGAGTGCATCACCTCTCTCAAAAGTGGAGCTGATTTAGCTCAAAGTTTGAGAGGAAGCCATACAAAATTGAGTGAGCACTTTGAAGGCAGCCGCAAGGCAGATTTGCTCCAATTAGGCAGCTTTTTCAATTGCTACATATAGTACATGCAGTAAGTGTTCCTTCCAGAGCCAAAGAGAATACAGTTAACTAAATAATTAAGTTGAGTCAAATAAATCCCTGGAACAAAACTTTGTGGTAGTCACTCGAGTTTAACTATATCAGCTTAGTCGATTTGGGGATGTTTAGTCTCGGGCAGCCATGTTTAAGGGTAACTACAATCTCAAATTCTGCCTCAGTCCTCCCTCCCAGCACATTTAAAAAAAAAGAAGGAACAACTGCAGGAGGTTTGGTCGTGTCCACATAGCGTGTGAAGTAGAGGGTCAGGGGACACAGCTGAGACAGACTGACCACCGCTCAGCGTAGCACGGACAGCGACGTAGAGCCTGCAGTCAGAGCTAACCAGCCATGAGAAGCTACTGTCAGACTCTGTTTCTCCGCTGGAAGCACAGGGAGTCTGGTGGACCTTTGACAGTCACCAGGACCCCATTTTTGGCCATTTTAGAGAGTCACTATGTGCATCTCTACTACGAGGCTCTGCGGTGGGATTGAGTGTTAGTAGCCTACAGAGTTATAGCCATGTTGTAAATCACAGCTAATGTCACTGTTCACCAGCCCTAAATATCATGTCAAGCTGGGAATTTACCACAGTTACCTGCAGGCCAATGTCTTGGGTTTACTGCCAACACTGCTAAATAAATCTCATTCATGTTGGCAACAATGTTTTTCAGTGAGCACTTATCAGGCATGCTAATGCTAACGTCACCTGCAGCTCTGTATAAGAGGCTCAAAGTGGGGGTCATTAAGAATCTGACTGAACCATACTTTCAAATCCAAGCACTCTGATCAAGCTGGATTGGAGGAGAAAAAAACAGTTTTCATCAGCAGAAATCACTTGTATTAACGTCATACGCTCGCAAAAAATCTATGTGATAGTGCCAAAAAGATAAAGAGTAAAACATATCGTTATTATGAACAAAATGATACAAACAATAAAACATAAATCTAAACTACATATTGCTTTTATGCCATTCTGTTTAATTTTCTACCCCTCAACTCCTTGTCATGTTGAGTTCCTCAGAGTTCATGCTAACTTAATTAGTTAGCTAGCTACATCTGCATCTGCAAACATGTTGCCTAAATCTGCCACCATTATCACTGCAAAACAAATGCCCAGTGTTAGCACAGCAATGACAGCCTGTATAAGGGGATGGGGCTAAGAAAAGGTGCTCCGAAGGGAAGGGAACTGCCGCTGTAACCATAAGGGATCTATCAGCAATAGGGTGCTGTAGAAGTGAGGCCTAAAACTTGAAAATTGGTTAGCATTTTTGCAGATCCGGTTCCCTCAACTCAAAGTCAATGGGTTTTTTGAATGGGTTTTCAGTTAAATGCCTGAAATAAGGTCTGTTGCCACCACAGGCTAAATGAGACTACAGAAGTTATCAGGGACATTAAACATCATATGCAAAACACGGACACTCATCTACTCACTTGTCCGTCTTTACAGGCTGACTATAGTGACAAACTTTTAAGTCCAGCTTTACAACTTGTAGATACGAAATTTCCAATATGAATTTGAAAATCACAAACGTCTGTACAACTGAACAAAACATGTATGTATCATAAACTTGTGTTTGCCACAGAGTTTATTTTCAGCAATAATCCAATATCCAATTTTAAAATCCTGTTGGCTTTTTGTCGAGGTAACCAGCGCAATGCTTATACCCGAGTTAACCTGCAAAATTTCGTCATCCCTACACCACTCTATAGAAATATGAGTATATGTGAGTATAAATAAAGTGAGTAGACCATTCCAGTCGCTACAAACCAGGGTTTGACACTGCTGCAACAGTTGTGCAGTGATGTTATTGGGGGATTGCCAAGCAACAGTAAATGTATACGATGTATAAAACTGACAGGAGGCAAATACCCTGTTTGGGTTGATCTAACTTTTTGCTTTGGTTCTTAGAAGTATATCCCACAGGCCCAACTAAATTCATATTTCTGGCTACAGTTTTTATCAGTACATATCAGCTAACTGTTAAACCTGGCAAACTGTTTCAACACCAATCAGCATATTCCTAAACACTGCATACAGGATTAGAGAAATGTATAGAAAACTGGGCCATGTTAGCACAACAAGAGGTTTGTCTCCATAACTCTTTGTGAGGTCGAGTCTCCTTTAATATTTCATTTGGATTACACTAGCGGTGAGAGTAGGCTTACACACATGGGGAGATTATCCAGTCTCCCCATTCCTCTCCTCTCGTCTCTCTTGTGTCCTCCTTTCCTTTCAGCTCACTCCATGCAGATTGGCTTTTACTTTGGCCAAGGCTACGTGTCGTGCCAACCAACTCAGTGGGAGCTGGCAGGGAATATGAATACACTCTAGGGCCCCATTGACAAGTCTCTTTAGTTATCATTGGGTAAGCAGGACACAGAGGGAGCAAGAGGCTCTTGACCCTGATGATTTGGGTCTGCTTCCAGCCGCACACCTAGAACCAGTTTCCAAGGGACTGTTACCTTGGCGCTGGTCCAGAGGAAGACATCATCAGAAGGTGACAGACAAGGTCTTTATAGACAGATGGTCTTTAGATCTAATAATGAGAATCTGCAGGTTTCAGTCAAGACAAATGCATACTACCCCAGTGGGCAATGATGATTATCCGTCAAGGACGCCTTTATGAACAGCACAGGAATTCATCAGCCTCGATACCCCCTGTTGAGCCACAGCTCTTTGCAACCCAGTTCACCGAGATGTCTATTCCTTCGAGCTACGATATGCTTAGTTATGTGCAACTTTGTAAAAGTAGTCCTCCTCTACCTCCCTGTCACTGTAATTACAGTATTGTATTGTCGCTTTCTGAAGTGCAAATTATGCCTCGATAACGCTCAGCGGAAAGTTTACAACCCTCCGTGCATCTATTCTTCATGTTGCCAGCTCATGCTCTTGAGGGAAACACCTGCAGAGTTCCTTTGCAGACCAGATGAGAGTAACAGTTACGGAAAAATAGCCATTTTGTTTTGATTCTCAAGCTTGACATGTGCCTCTGACTAAGTTGATAGCAGGCATTTAGAGCTATTGTTGAAAGGCCTAGTGATTATACCACAAGCGACTTTGATATAAGAACCTGGTCGGAGCAGGTGGGAGGACGTGGCACAATGCAATTTGTGGGTAAGATGGTTTTGGTCACCTCACCACTGCTATTTCTACCTGTCTTAGAGTGGTTGATTGTGCCTCAACATGGGTTTTTCATCTGCGTCACAGGTTCAATACAGCATCAGGTTTCTCGCTGCGGAGATTGATTCTCTACCCCTGGAAGAAAAGTTTCAGAAGCATCATCCACAAACTTTGTGCGCCCACAGCCTCGGGCTCGATCCAAAAATGAGCGTCATGAGATATTTGGGGAGCTAGTAATGCAAGACCTTTACACTTATTTTATACTTACTGTGTTGACATTTTAACAAATCGAGGCGCCGGGCAAAAGCAGTGAAATGTTTCAGTTAATGTGCTGTTGCAAGTATTTTGGCTCGCAGGCAGATCCTCTTTCATCACTGACGTGTACGACAACACAGATGTATTTACGTCTAAGTAATTTAGAAGGTAAGCGAATGGTCGCGCTACTCCTTCATATTTTTCATGAGCAAAACAAGCTGCTCAGAAATGCTGCTAATTATGTATACGGTGGTGACTTGTGAGCTCATTACTGCGACACAATTTTGAATGATTGGCTATTGTCCACAGCTGAAGCCCCATTAAGGGCCAGCATGGGAACTCGACTTCAGTCCCTTGCACACAGACTTGGACTCTCATGAGAAGTGCAAAAGAACATTTAAATTAGCCTTAAGGAGGAATTAATCCTAATGACTTCTTTTCATTAACAACTAATTAAATATTCACATGCAGCAGGCCTGGCTCTAACCCCCCCCCTCACGCCCCCTCTTTGTCTCTGTCTCGTATTTCATTGGTGGTCTGCTGCACAGTATTCTGCTGTACTTGAGAGGAAGGCAAAAAAGTAAATTGTATTGTGCCACTGCATGTATGAGATATGGGCTTAGCAAAATGGGCACCTAGTCATGAAAGGAATTAGTTTTCATTGAAGAGATAATTGAAAATTAAATCGCCAGCAATTACTTTTCATAGCTAACCACGAAGAGTGCTTATAAGGATACTTATTGTGGATGACTTCACATTGATTTTTAGTTCAATTTTGAAGAACAGGGTTTTCAAGTCTGCTGGTAAAATTGCACACGAGAAATGCTACCGAACTTTTTCAATAAAAATTATAAAGAGCCTGCTGCTATACGCTCAAAGGCAATTCTGAAGTAGACATGAGGAATATTCTTGATATAGACATTTTGATATTCCCTTTTTATGATTTACCCAGCAGCTGGCTGGCTACATGGGCCCCTAATCAATAGCTTTAACTCATATTGTTAGCTCCGTAGGACGGAATGAAATAGAGAGGCAAGAGCCGAGTGAAGCCCTCCACTGCTCTTAAGAATGGATCAGCATCTAATTTCAGTGAAACCAGATGAAATATCTGAGTGTACCAGTCAAGAGGGGAAGGAGAAAATAACCTTTTGCTTCCTGCACTAACAACATTCTGCACAGTTTATAAGGTTTACGTTTGCAGCATTTACTTGATAGCAAAAAGTTAAACTGTGCTCATGACAGCAGCAGGCTTTATATCTTAATCAACCCAAATCATGAAGCACTACAGGTGATTAGGGTAAAGTTTTCAACTTATAGATGTCATAATGAAATTTCAGCAGTTGATTGCTTACATTAAGACAATTGTTTTTTTGTCTCAAGCTCTCTGAAATGTTGTGCTTAGATATGCAAACGAGTCGCGCACGGATTTGCATACATTTGCAGAACACAAATATGAACATTGGATGAAGCCAGGCTCAAGATGCTCGGTTCATTTTACTGATATTCTATATATCTATTCGTTTTTACAGTGGGATTTTGGAGATCTCTTTTTTATCACTCCATAAATCAGAAAATACTGTCAACAGCCATAGAAAACTGAATTTTGCTATGATATTAGGAATTAAATGTTATTTAAATTAGGTTATGAATGATGTATGAACAAACCATCTCTGCTAAAAGCTCCAGAATATAGATTGGCATAAAACTGGAGTATGTATGTACGTAAAGGACTCAAGTGGAGATTTGTGGTCAGAGTATGAAGAAAAAACTAAAAGTGAACGCAATTTTAACAAATAGCTATCACCATGAAACTTTCCCAGATAAGACTATTATTTTTTTGTATTAAATGTTTTTAAGTCAATATGCAAAGTAGGCCATATAATTGGATATGCATACATTTGCATACAGGTTTAGTTAATTAGCATTAGTTAATACGTTTTTAAACCCTTATTAATCCTTGTGTGATGCTTTTTAACACTAGTAAGACTATATAAGATGTTTATAAGCAACTTTATTAGTTTATAGACTGCTTGATAATATTATTAAAAGCCTTGTGAGTTTCTTATAATTGCTTACAATAGCAATATAAACACATTTATTAAATTACATTGTGAACAAGTTTCATAAAAGTGCTTATAATTGTCTTAACCTAACAATAAACATCTTTATTATGCTACTGCTAATACTCAAACAGTCTTATTAATGTTATGAAGCACCTTATAAGGGATTGGAAAGGAATTATTACATATTAACTGACAACTATTACAAGGACTTTATTGTAAAGGGTTTCTGCCAAGGTCAAGAATAGAAATCTAAACTAAAATAAACCTTTAACACATTTTATTTCAATGAGTCTAAAAGAAGAAGATGTTTTGCAACTTAACAGCCATCCATACACCTGTCATTTCAACTTCATTTCCTTTAACTATTCAAAATTATTGCCATCCAGGTTGATTTTCTCCTCTCTAAACTTTTGCTCATACTGTATTAGTCATGCATGAAAGTAATATTGCACAGACCAGTAAAGCTCTGAGATTGCACTCCCTGTCTCTCCGTGCTTCCAATTGTCAGTGGTAAAAATGACTGACAGGATACACAATATATCTGGAACTCAGAGGTTCATATGTGTGTTGTTAAACTCACATCGTCCTCAGACATCCAACAGCCCAATTTCACCACATTAACTCCTCTCTGTAACATATCTGACTTATGTGTTACCTTTGAAGGTTTTATTATATTGTGGAAAAAAACAAAATGTGTAAATGGTATGAAAGAATTAGCGGCAGGATGTATTGATTTCGACACATTAGTCTCCAAATTAACAAGTTAATGTTATCACATCGCACTCATTCAAACTGACTGACACTCTCCGTGCTAAACTGTGCTAATTGACATATAGTTATTTTCTCCTCTTTCCCTCTGGGAATAATTATGTTGACAGGCAGTGACAGGTATAAATGTGCAGTGCAGTAAAAACATGCTTGACGAAACAGCTGCACAAGCTCCCCTCACTGTCGTATGTGGTTGTTTTAATTATAATTCTGTCTAGCACTTATATCAAAATACATGCTGCTTAACTTACTATAACGCTTCCTGTATATTTTAACTTATTCCTCGAAATTTATGTAAGTCTAGCCAAAAGTAAATTTAAAGCAATTATTTAACCGTTTGGAGTAAAGGCGTGCTTTTGGGCTGTTTTGAAAGGTTATAAGATTATTCCCCCCCCCCCCCCCCCGAGCTGGCAGAAGCTCTGTATGTGATTCTTGCATTAATCTACAGGAGTTTGAATTATTTATTTTTCCCACCTTAATGCAAAAATAAGCAGATGACCTGCAACTGCCTCCATCAGCTGGAAACACGACTGGTTCATATCATATAATCTTACAAGTTCCAAGTTCAAATTTAATAACAATATCATTGAAAATGAACCCTAAATATTGTTGTTAACAATATTTCTGAGGAAATACTCAGGTGCCTGGCAAAAAAAAGCACTTTTGTGACCCCAGTAACCCCTGCATGAGACTAACCTACTACTTGATGCAACACTCGTCCGGAGGCTGGCATGTAAGTGGACCAGGAGAGAGAGGAATGGATTACTTGTCTACATGATTACTCATTTGCTGTTGAAGGCTCTAGGGTGGGCGTATATGCTCATATCTGCTCAAATGAACATGTCAATCAAAAAAAAACATCTCAGGATCTCCAGTGTAGAGGGATAATGGTGTCTGCTTTTTTAAAAATTTGGTTCATACTCAAGTAAATTTCATCTGTTTATTCCTCCTTAGATTGGGTGATTGATTCCTGTTTTTTAATTGAACATGTTAATGAGCAAGTGTGAGAATCGGATCCTGAAGGCCCTCTAATGGTCCAAGCTCCATCACCCACAGGATGAAGCAACATGGTACATCGGTTTTTAATCACATCCCTCTTCCCTCTATCACTCAGTAAGGGAAGCTCGAAGCAGCAGCCTCCTTTTCCACTCCAGCAGACCCTATCGCTGCTACAACCAAGGGCCAGGACCCGGCAGTGAGGCGGCAGCTGAGACCAGGGCAGAAGGGGAACAAGGAGAGGGAGAGGCGAGCATCTAGAGGTGAAAGCAGCAGCAGCAGCAGCAGCAGCCGCAGGAGGACGGAGATGGATGAACAGTACTCCACAGGATCAATCAGGCACTCGTAGCCACAGCAGATCATCTTTCTCCAGCAGCACGTTAGTTAACACCACCTCATCCCCGCCCCCCACAAACCACATCACCCCCCCAGCCTATATGGCACCTTTTTTTCGCCATATATATAGAGAGAGAGGCAAGTTGAAAGAAGAGTGAGGGAGGAAACAAGAGAGGGAAAGTGAGGTGGTGAGGAAGCTGCACAGAGAGGGAGAGAGAGAGAGAGAGAGGTTGGGGGTGGTGGGTGGATGTATTGATTGTTTTCACTGTGGTATAATTGCAATTAAAGGTTGCAAACAGGCCAGTGGATCAGTTTCGCGGCTGTCACCCAGCAGGACGCATGGCAGCATTGATGCATCCCTACACATTTCCTCAGCCAGCAGGGAAAAGTACTAATACACTGTCGGTCCCTGCAGACTGTGTGTAGATTAGTGCCATGTCGTGCAGTAATGTAGCGCTGAGACTTTGTACTCATACAGTAAAAAGGAAGCATTTTACCGGAAAATAGCACTACAACCAAACAGATGAAAAGAGAGCGAGAGTTTCTGCATTTGAGATGGAATGAAGCTCATGAAAAGTCCAAATGCTCTGACCACTTTTGTCCTTGTCATATTTCCTGTCATGTTTGAAGGCCGTGTTACTCAACCTCACTTCATATATATATATATATATATATATATATATATATGCATTCTGTAGATATTTAACAGTCCTCCTGTGCGGTTTTGTGTGGCGAACAGTACACAGCACTCATCGAGGGCTAGAGAGTGCTGTGAACAAAGGGCCTAGATAGAGCTTCAAGTTTCAGGATATTTCTTGTTTTCTCAACTGAGAACGGATGTCATATAAAGGAACGGATGCCTTTGTAAGTGACCACAGTAACAGGGTAGAAACCTCCAGCTCACTGAGTGTTTTTGTTTTTGTACCTTTTGGTTGAACTTGAAACACCACTAGAAATATAAAATACTGAGTAAAAGAGGTTATTCTGCACTCATGTATAGCTCAAGGATATACATGTCTAAATGTCTTTGCAGATTAAAGCTGCACCCCTCAATATTTTTACATCAAGAGTGAAAAACAGTGATGAAGTGATTACGCACAGCGTGAATGGGGTTGTTTGTAGTGATGAACCCACAGATATTTATCACCTGACTCTGCAGCTACCTAAACTCTACGGATTATTTTAGTGTCTTTGACGTGGTATAAAATTAACACCTGCCAAGCGAGTGGGTAGCTTTTCAGTTTGGCAAGTAAATCACTATGTTTTTACCAAAATAGTCATGTAATGAAAAACTATGCTGAGAGTCCCAACTGCATTTTGGTTTAATTAAGGGGTAAGCTGCTTCTGGCGGCTGTCTGTGTCAAATTTCACACACATGAACAGGGACTTTAAGGTGCATTCAGGTGCACTTTGGAAATACGGAAATCTACATCACTTTGGGCACTGACGAAGTCCCAAGGTACAGCACCAGGCTCAATTTGACACAGTGGCCAAAACTGTGTAGTTACAACGTTAAGCTCACGTTGTACAGTGGAAACATGTTTGTAGTGTCACAACCCCTGCAAAATGACTCGTTGTGCTATCTTAATTTGATCCATTCAGTCTGATAACATTTGAAAAGTCTAGAAGAGACGCACAATTAAATCATTTTATCCCCATTCAAGTTAGTGGAGGGTTAAACTGGAAATTACAAAGGGGGGCCTCTCCAGTGAGCATGCTCTATATGGGCTGCACAATTCGAAAGAACTGGGGAATTTTATACCCGTGAGCAGCTTTCATTCGAAAGAACAGGGCTCTGCCTCTGACGTTTGCATCCTCTTCTCATTAATGCTGTGGTCGCACACACGCAAATGCAGGCGAACGAAAATTGCCTGCCAGTGCTGAGTGTGGGCAGTCCAGGATGAAAGGCACATGGAACTCTGTTTGCTGATTTGTAGTCAGTTTGTGGGGTCAACCGCACACACATTTTTGCTATTGGTTGTGCCTCAGACTTCCCCGGTCAACGTTCCCCAGTGTTCTCCACGTGAAGCCAAGATCTGAATTTGCTACACCACAGGATGCAAATGTTTTATTTGCTCCTTTGCTGGCATTGAATAGAAGTGAACAGGAGGCGAATGTTCAGCACTGTTGATTATGCATATGTGTCTGCAGAAACTGTGTGCCTCAGAAACTCAGAAATCTTTTCTCGAATGGCCACGAAGGTTGTTTTATTACTTTCCTATTTTATATATTATCATTATTATTTTCATTTGTAGATGTGCCTAAATGTAAAATAATTAGGCGCCAAAACAATAACACTAGCCTTTTCATTTGCTCATCGGCAAATTTGAAGACTGCTCCACAATATACTTGGTCCCCGAGTACCACTATGTTAATTTTTTTATGTTTGATGGCATCTTTTCATATCAATTAAAGTGGCAACAGACAACATTTCCCTCTTAGCGTTTCCAAGTGGTATTATTTTTGGCGACACTGTTGTAAAGGCAACTGGATTGTTTCTGTTTTCCTCAGTCACAAACAACAACAACAACAACACAGGGCAAAACGTACATTTATTCAGTCATTTAGTCTAAAACAGAAACTGCCAGTTAACCTTCCTTTTGCCACTTATACACAATTGTAAAGTGATAGCGAGGTTTATAGGGAACCAATGATATGTTGCCAGTTTAAATACTAAAGCCGTACCCAATATGAATACATTTCGACAGGTACAAAAGATTCCTGGTTGGTGGAATTTTTCATCTACCAGTCAAGTTGGCTGGTGAGTCAAATAATTAGTTTTGAACACTAGTGTTTGAGGTCTGTGTTTTGGTTTTGGTTTTACAGCCTGCGACTCTACTGTCTCACTGCTGTCATCAGCAGCAGGCAGCTGTTTTCAGTGAACAAGCCCTGACAACCCACTGGGCAACAGTTTGCTAACAAGTTTGTCATATCAACTTTATAAGGTGATAATATGTAAGTGTGTTGTTAACAGCTTGTTCTGCAGCCCCCAGTAGGCCAAAAAAAAGAAAAGAAATCAATTAGTACTGCTTTAAAGGAACACTCGCTTGCCTCACAGCAAGTTCTGTATTCCTGATGGTAACCTCATCACATTGCAGCACTAATAACAGAATTTGCTGGAATGAATGACTGTATACTAACAGCAATGGTAGTTTCTAATTTTAATGGGGTTTAAATCGCTTAGCTCCACAGCCTGAGCTTTTTAAATAGTGTCACACTGACACAATCAACAGTTACTCAGCGATAACCCTCCCCGACTTTCTATCATAGACCCAATCAGTGCATCCCATTAATTTTTTTTTGGAACCTCAATTTCCTGCCCATGTGTGTGAGACATCTTTATGGGAACCAAATCGACTATTCATTAACGAGGGGAAGCTGTATCAAGAGCAAACATCTTTAATTAACACATCCCCAGCACTTCCTGTCTTTGATCTCCCCATTTGATTTATGCCTCTGCAAGAAAAGGTTGGGGCGGTGGAAGGAGTTTGGAGGGGACGAGGACTCGATGAGAAAATAGTGAAACTGTGGAGCCCCTGTTGATCAGGAAGTCTTGCAGCATTAGGACCCTTTTCCCTGCGTGTCATGGGGCCAGCTCAATTACCAGTCGGACTGGCTATCTCTTTAATAGCCTGATAAGGCAATAATCCAGAATCCACACAGTTTTAATGACTTTCTGTCTAATTAAGGGCTGTTTTATAAAAGACAGACACATTGGATGCCTTCCTATTGTCCAGAAATCTATTGTTAGAAATATCAGCGTGACCAGTTGATAACATTTAAAAGGGTTTTTATAAAGTATTAATATGTATGTTTTGCCCAGAGACTCACTGTGCACGAATCATCGAGTAATCCATCTACGATATAACTGTTCAATGTCAAGGAGGTCAGAGCGAAGAAGAGGAGAGAAATCTTTTTCAACTCAGTTCTCACACTGGATTAAATCTTTCCAGCTTGGAAAGTGGATTTTGACTTTGTCTTCAAATGTTTTTTTTTTTTAAATGTCAGTGAAGTACAACATCAAAATCTGTATTTAAATTAGACCTGTATTAAGAGCTGGGTTTTGAAATGGATATCTCAAGATGACATGTAATCTGTCTGTCTTCTATAAAACTGTGTGTCTCTGTATGGCCGAGTACAGATTCAGCATGTTTGTTAGGCTTTAGCACCATCTGGTGTTGGACTGTAATCCTCTAGTATGGACAGTCAAATGATTAATAAAGTGATTTCTTTTCCAAATCCTTACCTTTATAATTTAATAAATAAGAAGAAAATGACTGGGAACATCCCAAAGTTTAATTGTGTAACTTCAAGAAGAAATTATAGTTTCTTCTTGATTATAGAAGTAATTATATATAGAAATTATATATAATTATAGTATATATATATACATATTTTGTATATATGTGTGTTAAATATTGTAGAATATATAAATATTTTAGCTTCCAAAATGTGGTCATTCATCATCGTTAGATTTAGTTGTTTTTTTTTAGATCTTTAGTATAGTGGCCCTGAAGGTCAAAACACAACAACCTTACAGAAAACACATTTCACAAAACACAATAACATTTCACCAAACACCACATTTCAATAAACATGATAACATTTCACAAAACACAATAACATTTCACAAAACACCACATTTCAATAAACACGATAACATTTCACAAAACACAATAACATTTCACAAAACACAACGTTTCACAAAACACAATAACATTTCACAAAACACAATAACATTTCACAAAACACCACATTTCACAAAACACAATAACATTTCACAAAACACTACATTTAACAAAACAAAATTACATTTCACAAAAACACAACTACATTTCACAAAACACCACATTTCACAAAACACAATAACATTTCACAAAACACAACAACATTTCACAAAACACTAACATTTCACAAAACAAGACATCTCACAAAACACAAAAACATTTCACAAAACACCACATTTCAATAAACACGATAACATTTCACAAAACACAAGAACATTTTACAAGACACAACATTTCACAAAACACAATAACATTTCACAAAACACAATGACATTTCACAAAACACCACATTTCACAAAACACAATATCATTTCACAAAACACCACATTTAACAAAACACAATAACATTTCACAAAACACAACAACATTTCACAAAACAAGACATCTCACAAAACACAACAACATTTCACAAAACACCACACATTTCAATAAACACGATAACATTTCACGAAACACAATAACATTTCACAAAACACCACATTTAAATAAACACGATAACATTTCACAAAACACAATAACATTTCACAAAACACCACATTTAAATAAACACGATCACATTTCACGAAACACAATAACATTTCACAAAACACCACATTTAAATAAACACGATAACATTTCACAAAACACAATAACATTTCACAAAACACCACATTTAAATAAACACGATCACATTTCACAAAACACGATAACATTTCACAAAACACGATAACATTTCACAAAACACCACATTTCACAAAACACAACTACATTTCACAAAACACAGCATCACAGAAAACTGTTGTGTTTTCTTTAATGTTGTGTGTTTTGACCTTCACTCTACTTAAGTGTAGAATTTCAAACGTCTCTAATGTGTCTTTAGTGCTTGAAGATAACAGACAAAAGGATTTACTGTACACCAACTCAGCTGAAGTTGCTGAATGACACAAGAAAAACAGAATGTGTCATTTAACAACAAAGGCATGTTTTACTATATATAAACTAAATATACTGTTAACCTTTGTCATATGTTAGTCAAAATTACTTGTAAATGAGCATTCATGGTTGTTTTCTTTGCCATTACTTCTTCTCAGAGATTCACTTGAGACAAGAGATGACACAGAAACATGTTTTCGCATGCTTATTCATAATTAATGATGTTCTTTCAAAGGACACATTTTTATTTTGTGACGTAAATACTCACAAAAATTGCTCTTTGTTACATCAGATAATTCATTCTAAGGCTTCATAATGGAGAGTAACAACAAAACTGATCTCTCAGGATCTACATAAAAACAGAATGAAAATAAAGGTCACAAACCATATGTCCAAAGACAAAACTATGTCGTATCATAATGTTGCAGCCACAAGGTCATCAGTAAACTTGCCTGCCTCAGGTCAAATCCCTGACAAAAATGTGTTATTTTTTCCATAAACACTTGCCAAAAATAGATGTGGTGGACTTTCTCAAACTCTCTAAGCCCTTTGAATCAATGTGACTCATGTCATCCAGCGATAAACTTGCCATTCTACGTGTCATTCTCCACTGTGGACCGTTTTTCTACTGGTCAAAGGAGGAGGTGTGTGGTAACAAACTGATAACGCCATGTGAGACAGACCACAGGTGCATACTTGGCTTTTGTCACAGGGGGGAAAGAACAGCCACACACATTTTTCCACACCAGCAAAGGTTGAGTTGAGGTATAAAAGCAGGAGGGAAGCATTTGCTTCTTGTAGAAACGTTTCGACGTACTGCAGACATGCTCAGGTTTCTGGTGTTGACAAGTCTCGCCGCCTTGGGTAAGAAAATGACAGCGCGCATTGTGCTCTATAGCCATTTATTATTGATCTCTTTCTGTCTCATTCACTCTCTAATTCTCGAACAGTATGTCACTCTCTCTGCCAGCCAGTCAGTCACTCATTTTTAGTTTAGTCAACACACAGGAACTGCAGATGCTCTGCCTTGCTTGTATTTCGCTGCCCTCATTTCTTGTTTTCGCTCTCTGAAGGTGGAAATGAAATAATGTTATGAGGCTTCTGGGATATCCTGTATAACCTATGTAAAAAGCCTTGATTAAAAAGCCTGTGTTTTTACCTAGCGCTGGCTAACCTGGTGCCCCAGCCCAGGTACCTGGAAGATGCCTTGGGAAGGGTTGTGGGAGGTGAGGTGGCCAGTCCCAACTCTTGGCCCTGGCAGGTAATCTACTTTAACACAAAATCTAAAAAAAATACATGCACTGTTTCAATAGAAAATCAGGTGATGTTTAGAGAATGTCTCCCGGTCTGTTTTCCCTTTAGATCTCTCTTCAGTACAGATCTGGCAGCAATTACTACCACACATGCGGAGGAACCCTGATTGAGAGGGGCTGGGTGATGACAGCTGCTCACTGTGTGGACAGGTAAGATAATCATTAACTAGAGCACGGACTCACTGTTCTGTGGCTGTATGAGTTTGAGGTGTATTTGTGGGCAATTTGTAGTATTTTGACTTAAATATCCACCGCCCGCTCTCATCACAATACAGAGGTTTGATTTATTTCAGTGTTTCTGAATGTCACCAGTGATAAAAAACCTCTCACAGCCTCATTTATAACTGTCACATACCAAAGGGGATTCATTTCCTTGAATCAGATGAAAGAAAAGTCTCCAAACAAAGCACTCAATGCATAAACAAAATAAGGAATTCATGAAGCTATACTGACTTCTGATGAGTTATTTGAGTCACTGCAACGTCTAATCTTTGATTGTTTACCACATGATGTTTCTCTTCGCTTCTTTGTTTGACATATCGCAGCGGGAGGACTTATCGCGTCGTTCTCGGTGAACATGACCTCTACAGCAACAGCGGCAGAGAGCAGATCATCGCTGTCAGCCAAATTCACATCCATGCTGGGTGGGACCGCTACGATGTGGCTCACGGGTGACGATTCCATTTTTTTTTGTATATTCTTACGTTTTTGAGCATCTTCAACTCACTTTTTTTTTTTTGATGATCTTAATAGAAGTGTATCTGTTAGCTTTTTTTCAGATGAGTAAGTTAATAAGGTTTGAAGGGAATTCATTTCTCAGATATTCTTGGGCAAACCTTTATATTCTAAGCAGAGAGCGTGCTTCTTGTATTAATTTTATAACCTGTATCTAATCGTTATAAACAAATAATTTAATTAACAACAACAAACAAATGTTTTATCAACTTGAGGATGTTGACACTATAGCAGATGGCAAACTTGAACACCAACGTATTAGAAGTCAAAGCAGCCACATCAACTCCAGTCAACAACAGCACGGAGAGGGAGGGAGAGAAATTCCCCAGACTCTCTTATAAAATCACTCAATTTTTGTGAGTGTGAGTTAGGAGAAACTTTATAAACTTTGTTAAGCACTGTTCCTGACAAATTCTTGATTATTTGGGTCTTCTTGGAAATGTTAAGCCTTGTTTTGGGGGTACAGCCCCCTCAGCACCCCTAGATCCTACATCCTCGGTTAATGTTTATATAAGGTACAAATGTTGCATAAGGGAAGTGGTAGTTTATCTAATTATCTTTATCTAAGTTATTTTGAGTTCCTCCTGTTTGATACATGGATCTCCACCTCAGGTTTGACATCGCCCTGCTGCGTTTGGCCTCTGAGGCCACTTTGAACTCCAATGTCCAGCTGGGCTCTCTGCCTCCTTCTGGCCAGATCCTGCCCCACAACAACCTCTGCTACGTCACTGGGTGGGGACGTACCTCCAGTGAGTCGATGGCATGATCCCTCTGAGTACCCATCGGTTGGTTTAAATGCTTGGACTTTTCTGTAAAGCTCACCGTATCTTACCTTTTGCACCTTGTCTAGCTGGTGGCAGCCTGTCTGCCCAGCTGAAGCAGGCCTACCTTCCTCTGGTCGGCCACGACGTCTGCTCCAGCAGTGGCTGGTGGGGCAGCACTGTCAAGGACACCATGGTGTGCGGTGGCGGCGGTGCTGAGGCTGGATGCAATGTGAGTCTCCTGGTGCATGACAAAGATATTTGGAAAAGTTGCACACTCATTAGAACTCTACTATGTTTAATGCTGTTTCATATGCATCACTGAAAGATTACAATACTGAAGATGCTCTTTTCAATCTCCTCTCAGGGTGACTCTGGCGGCCCTCTGAACTGCCTTGTTAACGGAAGATACTACGTCCATGGTATCGCCAGCTTCGTGTCTGGTTATGGATGTAACTATCCCCAGAAGCCCACCGTCTTCACCCGTGTCTCTGCCTACATCAACTGGATTGACTCGGTCAGTATTAGTGATATGTTTATCTATAGGCTTCAGAATAAGTTACAAAATAACTCCTTATTAGTATGCTAGTATAGCTGTGTAACCATTGCTTGCTTCTTCTCTTTTCCAGACCATGATGTAAACAGAAGATCACTGGATGAGGAGACTGCAGTACATGTTTTCATCCACTGTACTTCTCTGGTCTCATTCTACCAAAAATAAACTTAATTAAACTGTGAGTGATGACTAATGTGCAAACACAGTTCTGTATGTCATTATGAAGGCTGTATGTCTTTTACTGTCCTCCCCACATCAAACATACTGATTCAGATTTTGTTTCACTTGCTCTTCAAGACGATTCATTCAATGTTCCAGTAAATTCAGTGTGATGTGGCAACACGCCGTCACACACTATCACAAACTGTGATAAAAGTCTGAGAAGGACTGCAGGTGCCTTTCTGACCACTGAGAAGCTCAGCAGTGGGTCCACATCCGGTGAAGGTCAGCTCAGGGTTTAAAGAACGAGACGTGCTTTTAGAAATACCGAGATGCTTCAGACATTCACCTGTTTCTGCTGTTCACCACACTCACTGCCACAGGTGATACATACCAAGGCTGCAATGTAAATAATCTACTGCTGAAAAATGTACATTTACTTTCTTAAAAACTGATAAAACAGAAAGGTGCTGAAAATGAAAATCCCTGAAAATGAATTGTTCATGTAAAGGCACATGTTCACTATACTACAGTATACTTACTATAATTCTCCTGGATAATATGTAGAATAATGTTAATTTGTGGCTGTATACTTTTTCTGAGATTGAATTTCTTCTCTGTCTTTACAAGAAGTCACACATGGCAAGTTCAGCTGCATATAGCACTCTGTTTCTTCACAATAAGGCCGTTAATGGAATTTAAATCAGACCTGTACTACTGGATCATAATGAAGTGAAAAACACTAAACTAATGTGGGACTGCATCGTTCAGGTAAAGTAATTGAACATATTGTGCTGTAGTTACGCTGTAAAACATTAATATAATCAAAGTATGGATACCCTGGTGACAATCGCAAGTGGACCACAGCCTGCAGAGATGCAACTGGAAGATGTTTCAGCCACAAAAACTGGTCAAAGGTCAAAATCGACAATCTGATAACGGTAGGGAGGACGACAATGAGGCAGCATGCCAAGCTGCTGTTATTGACCAGGCAAGAGCATTTCCTGGAAAAGGAAAAGCAATAGAAAATGGGGTCCTAAAAGCAAAAAAAAAGGAAAGGTGGACAATGTCACTCAAGACAAAACAAAATGCAGTGACTGCCAGAAGCCCCATCTGGATAGAGAAGATCCCAAAACAGATGAGGACTGGTTTACATGTGACTTGTACGAGCTGTGCTGAAGAAAACTGCCTCCTTGACGATGCTTCTCTCACTTGCAAGGACTGCTTCAAAATCTAAATGAACTCCCAGACCATTGAGAGTGATTAACTAAGTCAACATGAGAGAAGTTAATTTACTTGTACTTGATTCATTTGTGCCTTTGGAAAATCCTGATTCCTGATTAAATAATTAATGTAAAATGTTAATAAAAATGCAAACATAAAACAGCTACTTCTGGACCAGAGAGATTGACTCTGACTACACGATTGAAATTAATCTTATTTGACTTCATCTTGCTGACATTTTTGTTATTCTGATTACACAGTTAACATGTTGACAGGACTGAAATCAAAATATCATCAGCTATTCCCATGTTATTACTGTGCTGTAATTGTAATACATTGTTCAACATTATCATATTATCTTATTAATCATATATATATATATATATATATATATATATATATATATATATAAATAAAGATTTATAAAAAGGTTGCTGGATGAATTAACAGTTTGTTTGTAAGTCTATAGGCTGCTTTCAGTGTCTGAAATGTTTCCACGTCACAGGTTGATGTGTGTGTTTGTTTGTGTGTGGTACACTGACAAGATGGATTCAACACCTCTCCACTCGGGAAAGGAGGGAGGTGATTAGCGCTCTTTTTCAGAGTTGTGGGCTCTTTTCTGGGGTTAGTTTTCTCCTCCGTTGAGCACGAGAAAGACCAGCAACAGGCATCAATGGAGTCAAGGGAGAGAGAGAGACAAGAGAGGAGGTGGTATCTATGGAGGGGAGGAGGTGAAGCATATTTCACCTCTCCTACCAGCTAAGTACCTCGACTTAATTCAAAGTGATTCCAGAAGTTACTGTGCTCGTCTTCTTCAATACAGCCCCAAGGGAATATAGCCTACACAACTGCTTAAACTCACCATGCAGGTCAAATTGTTTGTTGTGCCGAATTGTTTTGTTTAAATGATTAATTCTCAGCTGTACCTTCAGGCTGGTTTATTTAATGTAAGGGCCATTTTTAATAAAGACTGTTTTGGCCTTGGCCTCTCTGCACATAGACTCCACACTATCCTTAACTCAGAACTTGTATCCATTGTTCTGAATAAACTGTACTAAAGACTGTTTTGAAGGTGTTGTATGTAAGAATCATAGCTTAAAATGTAAAAAAAAACAAAAAATGAAAACTCCCAGCAGAATGTCAAAATTAACAGCTTTGATGTTATTTCAAAGGCAGCCATGTATTGTGACGCGAGAATATCCACTGAACCACCCGTTTTGACTCACGGCACTTTAGCCGCTGTAGCCTAAATCACCTCGGCACTTCCCTGTCGTCAGGCTGGCTGACTGCACTGAGAGGCTGCTGAGCCTGGTTCTGTTGCCCACTCGCCTGGCTTCAGTCCTGGTGCCCATTCTGGTGCCGCATCTTGCCAGCATTCCCCCCACTGCTCCTGCTCCTATGCTTGTGGTTTAAACAGCACAAACACTCCCCCTGGTTCTCAGAGCTACCAGTCTATGCAGAGTCAGCTAATAGGAACGCTAGTTGCACGGCTAACGGAGCTAACTAGCTAATGGCTGTTACAGTGAGCAGCAGTTAGCGGTAACTCTGGTGATATGAGTATGAATTCGAATTTGAGGTGGCCAATTCTTACACATTGCACCTTTAACAGATTACTACAAACGAGGTGTTTCAGTTTTGAAATGGGGACGGTTTGGCACGCATTTGGCATTTACAATGAAATGAATGAAAACACAAGGTTTTTCTTGGTTGAACAAACGCTTTATTATTTCATAAATGATTATGTCGTGATGGACTCGAAACTTGAAAGAAATATACAGTATATGTTTTTAAGCAAAGAGTATACCAGCACAAACTTGCCCAAAGTAGATGTGGTGGACTGTATCAAATACAATAAATACATACTGTAAATACCCTCTACTGGTCAAAGCAGGGCTGATAACACTTTGTGAGACGGACCACAGGTGCACACTTGGCTTTTGCACCAGCCACATTTTTCCACACCAGCAAATGTTGAGTTGAGGTATAAAAGAAGGAGGGAAGCATTTGCAAACATACTGAACATGCTCAGGTTTCTGGTGTTGACAAGTCTCGCTGCCTTAGGTAAGAAAATAACAGCACACATAATGCTGTATAACCATTTATTATTGATCTCTTCTGTCTCATTGTATTCTTACTCTCCAAAGGTCTGTCACTCTCTCTGTCATCCATTTAGTCACTAATGTTTAGTTTATTCAACACAACTACTCTGCACCAGTACACTCTCGCTGCCCTCATTTCTCATTTACTCCCTCTTTAGATGGAAAGCAAGTTATATCGTGCAGCTCCTGGGAATGAGTGTATGTTCCCAAGAAGTTATGTTTTAATGTATGTTGTGTTTTCAACCAGTGCTGGCTGAGCCGGTGCCCCAGCCCAGGTACCTGGAAGACAGCTTGGAAAGGGTCGTGGGAGGTGAGGTGGCCAGACCCAACTCCTGGCCCTGGCAGGTAATCTATTTTAACACAAAATCAAAAAATACATGCACTGTTTCAAGACTGTCTAGTATCAGATTCCTTAATTTAGTTTAGTAATTTTAATTAGTAATCTGGTCTGTTTCCCCCCCTTAGGTCACTCTTCAGTACAGCGTGTTGGACTATGTTTTTCACATATGCGGAGGAACCCTGATTGCGAGAGGCTGGGTGATGACAGCGGCTCACTGTGTGGAAGAGTAATACAATCATCAACTAGAGCACAGACTCAGTATTCTTTGGCTGTTTATGTTTTAGGTGTACTTGTGGGCATTGCTTGATTATCTTTCTGGTTTTTTTTTGTGAGTTGTTTTTAGCTTTTATTGGACAAAAAGAGAGGAAACATCTTTTACATTGAGAAAGGTAATTCTTTTCTCTGCTTTCAATGAAGAAACACACAACTGTTCTGATAAAACAGATGCTCTAGCAGCATCAGTGCTATAACCTCCTGAAGAGTCGCCATTGTTGTTTAAAACATTCGCTTCTCTCACTTGAAGCCTGGCAAGATGGATTTGCGAGATCGCATGATCATGTGAGTCCAGCTGCCTCGCAAGGTAACCATTTTCTTAGTATTTTGACTTGACTATCCATAGCCCACTCCTGTCACAATATCATGGTATTATTTCAGTGGCAGCCTCACTTATAACTGTCTCATACCAAGTAGATTCATTTATTTGAATTGAATGGCAGAAAAGTCTCCAGATAAAGAAATCAAAGCAGAGACAAGTCATTTAATGGCATGTTGTGGTCTTTTCTTTTTTACATCAGTTTACTGTAATAAGAATCCCTGAGGCTACACTGACAATGATTCATTTGACTCAGCGCTACATCAACATCATTGATTAAGAATTTCATGTTTATCTTTGCTTCAGCCCCAGAGATTATCATGTCGTTCTCGGTGAGCATGACCTCAACAGCTTTAGCGGCAGAGAGCAGATCATTGGTGTCAGCAAAGTTCACATCCATCCTCAGTGGAAGAAGTTGGCTGATGGGTGAGGAAAACATTTTTTTCATATATTCATATATTTTTAAGCATCTCCAACCCACGTTTTCTGCTGATTTTTAAAGAGATGCTAATCTTCTCTTTTAAACTTGAACTATGGAAATCACGGTCTTTATTCTCTTGCCATTTTGCCATTTGTTGTTTCCAACGTCCAAAGAGAATTAGGAAAGAAAGCTTTCAGGTATTCGACACCCACTGCAGAGAACAATCTACAGATGTACAATCTACATCTGTTAATTTGCTGTTGTAACTCTACGTTGCTGCCATTCTTGGCCAGGTGTCCCTTGTAAAAGAGATGAGTGATCTAAATGGGACTAACCTGGTTAAATAAAAGTATCTGATGCATCTGTTAAACTTATTTTATATAAGTAAGTTACAATGATTTGAATGGCATGCATTTCTCTGATCTCTCCCATGTTGAAAATATCCTTGGGCAAACCTATATGTTCTGAGCTGCCTTGGGGAAGTGGTAGTTCATCCAACTCACAGACAAAATGTCCTCTCCAGGAGTGAAGTATCTTTACCAAGTTGTTTTGGGTTCCTCCTGTTTGATACATGGATCTCCACCTCAGGTACGACATCGCCCTGCTGCAGTTGGCCTCTGAGGCCACTCTGAACTCCTATGTCCAGCTGGGCTCTCTGCCTCCCTCTGGCCAGATCCTGCCCCACAACAACCTCTGCTACATCACTGGATGGGGAAGTACTTCCAGTCAGTCAATGGCATGATCCCTCTGAGTACCCATCGGTTGGTTTAAATGCTTGGACTTTTCTGTAAAGCTCACTGTATCTTACCTTTTGCCTGTCTAGCTGGTGGCTACCTGTCTGCCCAGCTGAAGCAGGCCTTCCTTCCTGTGGTTGACCACGAGACCTGCTCCAGCAGTGACTGGTGGGGCAGCACTGTCAAGACCGCCATGGTGTGTGGTGGCGGTGGTACAGAGGCTGGATGCAATGTGAGTCTCCTGGTGCATGATCAGAAATTTAGAAAAGTTGCACACACAGTATCTTAATAGTCGTAATATTATTCTGTACCTTGTCAGTAGTAATTTATTCACTTTATTATTTGTATGCCAGTGAAATAGATTCATGAGATCACTTGTTCGTGCAAACATTGCCAGTCTTCAAGCTATGTCCTTGTGGCTATGTGCTTCGGAGGAACTACCGACAGGTATGGGCATGGTTTAGGTGCGACCACCAGCGAGAGAAACAACAGGATGTTTTTCTGGAAAGCAAGTAATATTGTGAAGATGAAGATGTTAGTGTAGATTCAGCTGTAGCATCTGTTATAGGAGAACTGGAGAGTATATTTCACTGAAACAAGAGCAAAGAACAGCACTGATGGCTTCCCTCTTTGATTTACCAACTGGCTCTACTGGTTGAAGTCGGCCTGTGATGCACGGTGACAGACGCAAAGCTCCTTCGATCATTTGCCAAGTATATTTTGAAAGCGCCTGCTCTTTTCCAAACATCCCATTGGTGACTTCTCTGTTCAGTTTAACGAACCATCTAGGCGTCAGTAATTACGACTCTACTGTGTGCTTTGTTGAATCATGAATGAACTGAATCATTAAGATTACAATACTGAAGATGCTCTATTTAATCTCCTCTCAGGGTGACTCTGGCGGCCCTCTGAACTGCCTTGTTGGTGGGAAATACTACATCCATGGTATTGCCAGCTTTGTGTCTGCTTTTGGATGTAATGTTCCCAAGAAGCCCACCGTCTTCACCCGCGTCTCTGCCTACATTGAGTGGATGAACTCGGTCAGTATTAGGGATATGTTTATCTATAAGCTTCAGAATAAGCTCTAAAATAACTTCTCATCCATATAGAAAAATTAATTGAGATTGAACATCATATGTAACACATGATGTTCAATCTTAACTTGCTTCTTCTTTCTTCCAGATCATAGTGTAAACAGACGATCTTCCATGGTGCAGCATAAGGACACAGAGACCGCATTCAACCATGATTTCATCCGCTGTACTTCCACATTTGTCCGGTCTCATTCGATGGAGAATAAACATAATTAAACTTTGAGTACGACAAATTCCTCATCAGACATTTCTTTTGCTATCTTCCTACCCACACCCAAAAGCACCAATTCATGAATTTATTCATGTTGCATACAACTACTTTAAGTATGTTTCAGTAAATCCAGTGTGATGTGGCAACACGCAGTCACACACTATCACAAACTGTGATAAAAGTCTGAGAAGGACCGCAGGTGCCTTTTCTGACCACTGAGAAGCTCAGCAGTGAGTCCACATCCAGTGAAGGTCAACTCGGGGTTTAATGAACAAGATGTGCTTTGAGAAATGTCGAGATGCTTCAGACATTCACCTGTTTCTGCTGTTTCACTCTCACTGCCACAGGTGATAAATACCAAGGCTGCACTGTAAATAATCCACTGTGGAAAAAATGCAAATGGAGAAAAATGGAGAAAATATTGCAGATAAAAAGTGCCACAAGGGGAAAACCATTTTTGAAGTGTGTTTTTAATAAGTTTCCTCTGCGCTGGCTGAGTTAGGGCTTCAGTCCAGCGACATGTGGAGCAGCACTGCAGGAAGAGTTGTTGGAGCTGAAGAGGTGCCTTATCACTGCTCATGGCCTTGGCAAGTATTAAGCAGACAGAAAGAACATGTAATATAAAATGTCGCGAAAAAAAAAAAGGTAGGAGATGAAACCAAGGTATGTGGGGCATCTCTGCATGCACCAGATCTGTTTTTAAGATCGTTACACGTCAACTCAGCCTTTCGATTTTGATTGTGTTTGTAGGAGTAGATGGGCAAGCTCTGATATCTGTCCAGTAAATTTAGCTGGAAATGGGGGCAACATCTTGCCCAGTTCTGTCGGAATCTGCCATTTTATCGTTTTCATACTGAAGATTTTGAGGGGATTAAACAAGGTGATATATATAATGAGATATAAAGTGCTACAATAGAAGCATGCTGGCCTTTTCCACTCTTCATGGTAAGATAATCTGACCTGCTCTCGGCCTATAGCCTGACATTCAGACCACTTTCACACTTTGCACCAGCATTCAAGCTTCCCACCCTGAGTGTGACGTCAGAGGAAAATGGCCGCCATGTGAATTTGGTCTATTTTCAGCAAGAAAAGCCAATAGGCATATTTCCCTAAATGTCATCTTTTAAAAATTGTGATGATTTTTGCAACATAAGCTACTCTGAATTGTGCTTGTTCTCCATCTGAAATTCAGATGCACACCTGACACGCCACCGTCTCATCATCAGGCTTCCTAAAACGTCACATTTGCCATTTTCCCATTCAGAGCAGCATGAGAGCATTGTCAGCACTCAGCAAGTAAAGTCTGTGACAGAAATGGGACAAATACACCACAGACAGGCAGACGGTGCACTACCAGAGGGGCTGTACCAGAGACACAAGGATACACTTTTGTTTTTTTGTTTGTTTGTTTTTTTTTGTTTTTTTTTTAGAAATAATGCAAATTTGATCTGATTCTGAATTTGACAGCCAGCAGCCCTGAGTAAAATGCTGACATTCATTTTGCAGCCTTTAGTCTTTTGGTTGGCCTTTCCTTTCGTATTTTTTCCTGTTATTTTTTAAATTAACTCTTGTTCCTCTTTTTGCTCCCACCAGAAATCGGTCAGATAACATCTGACAGAATGGTCTTAAATAAACAGATGGTCTGTGTTACCCTTTCTGTTGCTTCTCTGGGGGTTTAGTGACATTTTAGAAAGAAATGGCTGCAGTGAGCACTGAGGCACTAGTGGAGAGTGCATTAGATGCATGATAAGTCTGCTGATAGCGGGAACAGCACATATGTTGCAGCTGTGCATCAAAATCTCAGACAGATGAATGGCTGAAAATGAACTCGGTGTCCCTTATATCCTTTAAGCCGGTTCTCCTTGAGCAAAGCACTGCTTTTCTCAAGACTCCTGCTTCCCACACCTTTTGATGTAAAATATTCTAAATGTGAGTGAAGGTTGCAAGCTTATTTTATTAAATGTTTCATTTCGACCTTGAAACACTCGGCTATCTTCTTTAAAGGAGTTTGAAGTAGGGCCTAAGGGAAGGTTATAGCCATTACTTATGTCGATGTCTGAGTTATATCCTCAAAACTATACTTTTAAAAATATAGGATTGCTTTGACAGATGTCTCAAGAAGCTTGAAAGGTAAAATAAAGAAATGTCACACTATGATGTGCTCTACATACTAGAGTTACACCCTTGTGTTTACCACAGTGCCATAATTGCAGTTAAACTTAATCAAAGTAGCTATGCAAAGTAACTAACCCTCACATGCATAAAAAACAAAAAAAACCCTATTTCCTTTTCTCATGGGGGTTGTGCACAGGAATATTTATTGGCCAGGAGCAGTTCTCAGACAAACAGCAAATTGTGTTTTTTATTTCATTTGTACAGATTATACAAACGTGATATAACATGTTAATTTGTGAGCTTTAGAGGTGCTTGTAGGTCGATTTTGTATTTCTTGGATAGAGCTGTCAGGCTTGCTGCGTCCCTCCTGGTTTCAGTCTCTACGCGAAGTTAAGCTAACCAGCTGCTGGCTCCGGGTTCATATTTACTGCACCGACATCAGAATCAGATCAGCATCAGTTTTTTGTGCCAAGTATGTGTACGAGGAATTTGAATTAATTTGACTGCAACAGCGTCGAACAAGGACAACGCAGCTGAACAAATAAAGGTTAAGAATAGACAGGATTACAAGCATGTGAGAAAATACAAGGAATATTGATTGGATATATATGCAGAGAGTGATTATGTACAGTGTATGAATGTGCACATGTATATCTACAGTATGTGCAGCCTGCAGACATCTTGTGCCTGGCTGTTTGGCCTATAGAGCTCTGTGGTCTGGGGAAGAGAAGTTGAAACAGGTTGTTTCCAGCGTGTGATGGATCTGCATTGATATTTGATGACAGTTTCCTGACTCTGGACATACGTACACATATAAGTCCCAAATGGAGGGCAGGCTGGCACCAATGATTTTTTTCTGCAGTCCTGATGTCGGTTGCAGTCTTCCCCTGTCTTGTTCAGTAGTCGATCCAAACCAGACAGTGATGGATGTGCACAGACTGGATTATTGCAGGGTAGAACTGGATCAGAAGCTCCCGAGGCAGGTTGAACTTCCTGAGCTGGCGCAAGAGGCAGATCCTCTGCTGGGCCCTTCTTGGTGATGGATTAGATGATGGTGTTGGATGCACATTTTAGATGCTGTGAGATTGTCAATTCCAAAAACCTGAAGTTTCGCTGAGAATGGTGATGGATGGCTCTTTCTGAAGTTCACCATCACCTCCACGATTTTGAGTGCGCTCAGCTCCAGGTTGTTATGACTGCACCAGAGGGGCCGTCTTCCTATCTAACCTTCGACGAGACATGTCAAACCATGAGCTCGACATCTTTAAATCAGCTGAATTTCTTTCTGGTAGATACACACTGATATGACAGACAGTATGTTACATTGTGTGACAGCAGTCTGCGGGTGCACGGAAAAAACCTTGTAAAAGTCATGTCTGCACTGCTAACCTGCTGAGGTCTTGTTAGAGAGGGGCAGATAACAGAACGCAGATCATGCAGCATGCCATAGATGAGTCGTCAAAGCGTTGCTCAGCGGTGTAGTTGCTATGTGCGGCCTGAATAGCAGAACAGCACAGAACAGCAGCACAGATCATGTCTACATCCTTGATCGTCAGTCGGGCTGGCACACTGCTGATAAAATAAAGCACAGTATGGTTTCTGTTACCTGAAACAAAGCTCCCAATTCCATATTAGAATTTTATATATATGTTTGTAATTGGAAAGAAACATGTATCCTTATTTCTTGTAGTTGAAATTATGATGAAATTTGCTCACTGATACCTGAGCAACTATATGTCAAAACCATTTGTCCACCTCCCTCAGAACAAGTCCTGCAGCAGCCCTTTTTACTGTACACCTCTCACACTGGGACACACAGAGTTATAGTAATACCTCCACATAACACCCTCATTAAAATGCTGCTTATCAAAGGCTTGAAGTGGAATAGTGTACTGTATCCTCAGGGTTGTTACTGTAAGCTTTAAACACTGATTTTAATCTTTACTTGTAACACCCATCATAATCTCATTACATAACCTGCTCTCTACATATTTCTTAATCTTATTTTAGGATAAAAATTTAAGGAATTTCTGAACATAGGATGGCCCTGTCCAAAATTCAAAGTAAGTGCCAAAAACGTCAGCGCCACTGTGGTCAGGTCTGTACGGCAATTGCAGTGAAGATGCCCTGAAACATTATGATTGAAATTCTGTTGTATCTGTTGGAGAAGCTAACACTGGTCTCAGCCTGTTAGCTTTAAAGTTCCTAGATCCTGTACTGATTTGGGAAATCCTCTCCCTTAAGACCAAAGCTAAAAATCATAGCTACAATTGAACGCCTGTCTTTTCTTGTCCATCTCAGTGAGCTAGTTAACCAGTGACAAGTGAAGTGAGACCATAGGCTGTACAAAACATGGACATGGACTCACCAATAGGTTTCTAAAGAGCCACTGTGAAGGTCAATATGGATGGCTCCAGCTGTCACCATCTTGTGACTCCAGACTAATCCAAAAATGGGCAAAGAGGTGGAGCTTAGATGAACTGAATGAAGCCTTGTTACTGAAACATGCCCATTAACCTCCAAGCTGCCAAGCTAGCTAAGGCTACATAGCGAGGCAAATGCTGTGCTCACACAGAAAGCGAGCAAATTTTTTATTCGCAGGTTTGATCGTGGGTTATTTTGCCTCGAACAGCCAGAATATTTTATTATACATTAGTCGCAAGCTTGCGAGCAACAGCCCTCTTGGAGGATGTGTGTCTGTTTATGTTCACTTCACCCCCTTCACTTCACACCCCTGTACCGTGCTGCCGGCTCTGTTACTAACTCCACTGGCGGATCAGAGGCGGAACGAAGCTGTCCCCCCGTCTGTAACCTTCAAAGATACAGGCATGACAGGATGAGTGCCGATTGAAGAATCGGGTTTTATAGTTCGTATTTTGCTTTTTTAGTGGGGTTATGAGTCTGTGGCCCTTCAGCACCGTACATACTGCAGAGGTGGACTAACCTACATACACTTATATTCTATGTGAAGCAACGGATAAGGTGATTTATGTTTCCAGCCACGTCAGCTAGTGTGAAAGTGCACTTTCAGGCAAATTAAAATCACACATGGTCTTCTATTCGACGACATGCTTAATCACACTCAGAGACAGTGGAGATAATTGTGCTTGGAGTACTGGAGTACCACATCATTGCGTATAAAAATAATTTCCTCTCTGACTAATTCTACTGTAGCAGTTGATCACCACCCATTTGGCTATCCAGAAAGCTGGAAAGAGAACAGAGTCCTTTTCACTGACTGTGAACGATAAAATGCATCTGAAGATGGGTTTTATCTGCAGGAGGCACTTGCAGAAAATGTCAGTGTGTGTGTGTGAGCTGTGTCGACCCCTGCTCTACTTTGGACAAGTTAGGTTGTCTCTGAAGCTGGTAACCGAGGCCCAGTTTGAGCAGATAATGATACAGTTGCAAGCCATTTAGTGTGAGTGGGCTGTTACATCCACTGACTTTCTCTGGCCTCTCTTTGGAAGGGAGCTGTCTCTCTGTGTTTCAGGAGTGCCCGGGTCACCCACACCTGAGTTTCATTTGATCGCCAGTGAAGGCTATCAACTTCCAATATCAGTGTAATTCACTGTTGCACTTAAGGAGTTTCAGCAGCCTTTTCTTGTTGTTTTTGTTCCTGTTTTTGCAAAAGTCTTGGGCAGGCTTGTTATGTTACTACCTGTGTTCCTTTAGACATTAGGAAGAGCGTGTAACATTTGGTTTAAACATATAAAAAAAAAGCATTTCCTGTGTACACACTGTATCTTCTTTCAAGAATTGCTTTTCTACAACACAATTAGTAGAGGATAAAAATGAAACCTGCAGTGTAGGACAATCTCATACCTGACTGTAGTTGCATATACAAGTGGTGGAAAAAAATGCTAAAGTTGCTAAGTCAGCTCTTCCATGTATGAATCGCCCCCTGTGCCCACTGGAGTGATAACTGTGAGACGGGCACAGCTGGACATGTGCTGTTATCAGCCGAGAGGGCCCCCAGGCTATAAAACAGTAGTGGTCAGAAGTCTCTGCTGCAGAAAGTTTCAGGAAGACTGCAGACATGCTCAGGTTTCTAGTGTTGACCTCTCTCGCAGCCCTGGGTAAGAACTCTCTCATTCTTCCTCTGCTTCGACTTTTTGCACACAAACACAACTCCTAGCACAGCTGCATACTGTATCTGATGCCTGACTCTGCTTTGCTCAGTGCTGGCTGAGCTGGAGCCCCAGCCCAGGTACCTGGAGGATGACAGCGTTGAGGAGAGAGTTGTGGGAGGCGAGGTGGCCAGGCCTAACTCCTGGCCTTGGCAGGTACAGTAGGCTTTTTTCAACTTTGGTGGAAATTGTGGTGAAAGCGGTGCTGTGATCCTTTACTTAAGTAAAAATGGCAATACCACAATAAAAGTCCTGCATTGCAAATTAAAGTTTAGTTCAGTATCACTAACAAAAAGTACTTAAAATCAATAGAGCTCATTGTGCAGAATGTCCCCCTTGATCCTGAAGATGTATTTTTTTACCCTTATACATACTTACCCTATTATATTACATGTTATTATCTTGTGCACCATAGTTTTGTTTATTTGGTCCTATGTGTTGTTTGTAAGATCCAAGTTACTATTATCTTTAGCTGTTAAATAACTGTAGTAACAATTAAAAAGTGCTAGATTTGCCGAGAACATAAAATTTTAAAGTAAATTAGAAATACTTCAGTAAGGTGCCTCAAAATTGTAAGTATGAGCTTCACTGAAGTACGTGAGTAAGTAAATTTATACATACAACCAAAGTTCAAAAGGTGCATTTAATCAGTGTTGGGGAGTATTGAACCGCAGTAGTTTTACTACATTTTGCAGGATTTTGTGGCTAATTCAGCTACATTCATATCTGCATAGTGATTCACAAAGTTAAGTGACTATTTTTTGTGACCTATTGAAACTTCCATCAGTTTCATCAATCAAGGGAAGGGGAACTTGAACATTAGGTGTCAGTTCGTCTTGAGTTTTGATTGTTGTTACTGAACTGAACAAATGTTCAGAGAAGTTGTTGCTATTTTAGAAGTTACCTGGCTCACTGAGCCATCCTGCTAGAGGCAGTACTTCCACCTAGACTCAAGTTTCTGGCTGAAATATGTTGAAATTGGCATTTTATGTGACTTGGCGCCCCCCACAGTTTCTGACTGCAACACCACTGTCGCAAACACAAACCCCAGCTCTGTAACAAGTGATAGGGGGGCGAAGTGACTGAGACAGACACCATTCACCCTATTAAAAGACACTGTAGCATCAAACTGATTTTGAAGCTTGTTATTTTAAGGTGAAAAAGTCACATAATGTTGCTTCAATCAAATGAGATTTCTTTGTAGGGCAGTTTTGCTTCTTTCAGTGCAAGTAACTGATAGCTCACGAAGCTATTCTTTCATTTATTAACCTCCCCAAGTGTGCTCGTGATGCCTTTAAGCACCTTTCAGTGCCGGGACTGCTGCCAAGAAGCATTTGGCACAAATGTGAACGGTTCAGTTTCTTGAATTTTAACACTCTGTTGTTTTTTTATCAGATCTCTCTTCAGTACAGATCTGGCAGCAACTTCTACCACACCTGTGGAGGAACCCTGATCAGGAGAGGATGGGTCATGACGGCTGCTCACTGTGTGGACAGGTGAGAGTTTAACTAATCAGCGAATAGCTGCTGAGCTCAAAACTAATGGAGGTATGGATGAAGCAGCAGGAGATGTTCTCTGACAGAGCTGAACATTTACATAAACGTATTAAAGCCATGATATTTTAGATTTAAATTTGACTGGGAGCTTTTGTTCCAACCCAAAATGAACTCTTAAACAAAATCTATAACTCCCCCTAGAAATATATACATTTCCAAAATGTTAAATATTAATTATCAACATGTATCCTTGGGTCACTAGAGAGTACTAGTGCCAGACAGCATACGGGTGAGCGGAAGAATGAAAATCTTCATGTTTTGTGCGTCCACAGTTCCAGGACTTGGCGTGTTGTTCTTGGAGATCACAACATCAACTCCCACGAGGGCAAAGAGCAGTACATGAGCGTGAGCGCCGTCTACATCCACCCCAACTGGAACTCCAACAACGTCGCCGGAGGGTGAGTGGCTACTGCTCGTGGTTTGACCCAAATCTGCATTCAAAAATAACAAATCCTGGCAAACAAAATATATATCTTTGCCAATATTCGATTATAAAAATAGAACATATAAACATATGAAAGTAATGAAAAATGTCAAAAGTTTCACGTTTGATGAACTTCAGCTGTTCAGTTTATATTGTGCATTATATATTTATATAGCACTACTATTAATATTGACAAAATTAACATATTAAATAGATCTGAGACAGATTAATTAATCTGCAAAGGTGAATGTTTGCTGCTTTGCTCTGTTGCTCTGAAATAGTGTTTTGATTTTGGAGTGTCAGAAATTCAGAAAAGGCAAATACATCCGAAAACATCACCTTGGAAAGTAGAAATTTTTGATTGACAGGTATTTAATAGATGAATTGTGAAGATATTCAGCAGATTGCATGAAAATAATTGGTAGCTGGAGCCCTGAACATAATATAGATATGAACATATGAAAGACAAACAGCAGACAACCCTCAAACAAAACCATTGTGAGTTTTTATGAATACAGGGAAAAGCTTTATTACTCACTGACTTGTTGGTCTGACCCTCAGGTGGGACATTGCTCTCCTGCGCCTTTCCTCTGAGGCTTCTCTCAACAACCAAGTCCAGCTCGGTGCCCTGCCTCCCTCAGGCCAGGTCCTTCCCAACAACAATCCCTGCTACATCACTGGATGGGGTCGCACCCAGAGTGAGTCCGACATGATACATTTGCTGGATAAAACCCAGTATCCAGTTCAGTATTTAGATAGTAGTATTCGATCCTGTTATGATGGGCTGTATCACAGCTGTATGATGGGTTTTTCTACTGTCGTCCCCAGCTGGAGGTCAGCTGTCTGCCCAGCTGAAGCAGGCCTCCCTGCCTGTTGTTGACCACAAAACCTGCACCAGCTACGGATGGTGGGGTAGCACCGTGAAGAGCTCCATGGTCTGTGCTGGCGGTGGCAATGAGTCAGGTTGCCAGGTAAGCCTCTGAGGTCTGAGGTCTGTGTGTGACCTCACATTTACTATTTCTTTTGCAAGGCTTGGGAGTGCTCCACTGGGTTAGCATTGCACAGATTACATCTTTCATTTATTCTTCCTTGTCAAAACCTGGTTCTACATTACCCACAATGCAACGTGTACTCAGTGAGACATTCAGGTGTGTAATACTTAGGACTGTGACAGTATTTGCTTTTCCAGTACAAACAGTATGATGATGATTATTACCATTATTATTAGTATTGTTATTATTATGCTATGCTAATGTAGCCAAGAGTTTCTATCATCTAGCAGAGATAAGGACCGGGCTACAGAGATCCGGTACACTCATTTCTTTCTGACTCCACAACCCCATATTTTATTTTCCGTTTTCCAAACTCGTAGTCTTCAGCCCCGACTGCTTATCAGACTTTGGGCAGCTCTCTCTGGAGCCACAAAAAGCTTTTTTCACAGATGTTGTTACCCTTCAACTGATCCCAGTAAAACAGATTATGGGATCAGCATCCCTGGAGCTTGACAACTATCTCAGGACACCACTTTCTACCCTTATAAAGGGTTTAAAAATGTCACTAATTGCTTTATTAATGGTTTAGAAATGATTTATAAAGCAGTTTTAAGCCATTTTTAAGAAAAATGTTTGGGTTGCCAGGTTGTGAATCATGCTGTTGACTGATTGGACTTGTATGTCCACTTATTTAGAAGTATAAAACAAGTTGCAGAGGATCTGGAACAAGATTAAAATCTTAAAAAGCATTTTTATGGCTAACTCATATTTATAACTGAATTATAACAAGATGGAAAGGATAAAGACCGGCCTGAGTGATTTTTCTTAACCTGGCAACTGAAATTATGTTCTTAGTAATGGCTTAGAATAAATCTATAAAACATTAGAAACTGATTTATGACCAATTTTAAAGCCATTTCAGCAGCAGATTCTTCCCTGCTCAGATTTTGAACTCGTTCTCTCCAGTTGCCTCCCAAACCACAGTGTCATCCGGCGATTAGCACAGCAGGAATGATGTTTGCGTGCGCTGTAATCAGACTGGAGGAAACACTGAAAAGAACTTGTCAGAATCGAGTCCCACTCCACAACGACAAAGTGAAATTGAACGTCTCCCTCTGAGCTGAGGGCTGACCCCTTCCTGTCAGGGAAGATATCTTGGAGGACACATGTGGGATTACTTGCTGCATCAGCAGGGGCATAAGTCAGTTACAATGATCCAGGCTAGTGCTTAAGCTGCACAAAGTGTCAAAGTCTGGCAAGTTATGCGCTGCTCAAAACTTGCTCAGGGCTGTCTAAGATTAGAAAGGGGACACAAGAAGCAAGTGGGAACGAGTTAAGTGAATTTGAAGACATTTGCGCTCAACTCTGCCAAAAGGTTATGAATGTTTGGCCCTGAGGTTTGTCTCTGATGTGTTTTCTCTGAATCCAGGGTGACTCCGGCGGCCCCCTGAACTGCAGTGTCAACGGCCAGTGGGTTGTCCACGGTGTGACCAGCTTTGTGTCCTCCTCCGGCTGCAACGCCTACAAGAGGCCCACCGTCTTCACCCGTGTGTCTGCCTACATCAGCTGGATGAACGGCGTCAGTATTAAACACTCCAAATCAAAAACTTCATAGTATATGCAGTATCTGAAGGACGTGATAATCTTCTTCATACATCCATTCATCCTAACAAATACATGTCTGTCTGTGCAGCATTTTGTTTGCGAACCTCGAGGATAATAACATAGTGACTCATTTGTCCTTGCTTTGCCAGATCATGGGCTGAAAGGAAGAACGTGGGAGACGACTGAACACTCTGGATTCATCTCAGTTTCTGCTCAACTCCATCGCAATAAAATGTCATTTCATTTCACTTGCTTCATTTTTTATGTTGGAACAATGGACAGAAAAGACAATTAACTGCAGGTGAAGTACAGTAAATCTCATCAGACAGCAGTGTTGATGTGTGAGATGATATTTGAATTCTGAATAGATTTGTTTTAGAAAGCAAAACAGTTAAACTGACACAAATAGAGATAATTAAATACTCCTTTCAGTGAAGCGGTGGATATACAGTTAACTGATTTTACTGTGAAGGGTAAACAAATAGATGTGATTAGACTCTGGTAAATTTTGAGCTCCCAAGACTGGTGTGAAGTGATGAAAAGAGGCTCTGAATCAGTGAAGAAAAGCACATTTTCCAGCTACATATGCAGTAAAAAGAGGCCTGAAACAACAACTGTCAAACTACAATCCAATTAAAAAAACAATTTAAGAAATCTCAGTTCAGCTCAGTTGAACACAGTTGATAGGAATTTGCCTCAGTCATTAAGTGAATATTGCTGCCGTATTCATATCAAAGTGCTGGTTGCTTTGCGCTGCTACCTACTTGTTAGCCGGCCCCTGCTGCTAAAAGCGCCTTTGTGTCCGAGTTCAAGTAACGGACAGCCTCAGGATGTGGGCTGTTCCTGAGGCGAGATTTCCTAAACTTAAAACACCAGAATCTCTTTCCTGAGGGGAGGAAATGGAAGAGGCTGAGATCACTCTCTACTGCATGCCTTGTGGCATAAATGAAGGAAACAGAGGGAAGAATCACTGCCAGTGATCTTAGATGCTGTGCGTACAAGTCTTTCCAGCTGTCCTCTTTCAAGGGCGGTCGTGTTGCCGCACCACACTGTGACTGAGAAGGCGAGAACACTCAACAGTAGCTTTGCAGAAGTGCATTATCGCTTATCCAGCCAAGCCAAACTTGGCAAAGTGAGCTGGCGCAGCGAGTGGAGCCTTTGGTTGGCCTTATTAATTATATTGCTTGTGTTGACCTTCCACCTCCAAGTATGGCATGAAGTGGTGCCAAGGAATTTAAAAGTTTCAACCCTGTGGGGCCACCTCACCCCTCCCGAAGTCGATTATCACTTCTTTGGTTTTATCAATGTTTAAAACCCAGGTTGTTTGTCCTGCACCACCCCACCTCAGCCTCGTTGGCAGATTTATCACTGTTACGTTACATGTTGCATCGTCTGCGTAGCTAAAAATATGCACAGATTCAGAGCGAGATGTACGATCATCAACTCTGAGGGCCCTCGGTGGTGAAGGTCACAGGCCTGGAGAGTCAAGTCAATTCTATTCATGTAGTGTCAATTTATAACAAAAGTCATCTCATGACACTTTTCAATTGGAGTAGGTCTAGACCATGCTATAGGTGACATTAATATTACAGCATGCAAACATACACACATACTTCCTTAGAGGGTCACAGGGACAGAAACATCTACATTTGCGTGCTCTTCTACATGCTTGATCTTGTTTCAGGGTCATGGGGTGCTGGAGTCCTTCACTCCATCATCGGACTGTGAAAGGAGATCAGAGCCCCGCAGGAAACTCTGTAAATGTAAAGAAGTAGAAATACTGCTGTGTCTCATAACTGAATATAATTCATGATACTATGCCGCCTCTCAGATGGATGCCTTATTCATAACAAAAACATACCTTTAAACGTGTCAAACAGTTTGTCAAATCGTCTCAAAATCCAAACCTAGAAGATCCCCTCGGCTGCTGCTGCAAGAAATTACTCAAGTCAATCTGATGTGATAAAATATATGAATCTGCTGCGGCAGTCACAGGGGACGGAAAAAGCTGTCAAAAACGATAAAGTGGATATCAGATGAAAAGCAAACAAAAACATCAAAAGTGTGAACATTTCTCTGAAAGAGTGCTTTCATAAACAGGAGCTGAATGATGGATATCTCACGCAATAAACTAATAACATTTCATTCAGACCGAAAACATCACTTCATTAACAACGTGCCAGTTTTCCCAAAGATAACAACCGAAGCTCTGTGAGGGGTCAAAGTCGTCCTGGGCGGACCATCCAAAACAGCTGAAATACAGTAATTGTTGTTACACCTTTGAGACTTTCTGAAAGTCTTGGAATATTTAAAAAGTTTGTATGAAGGGAAGCGAATTGAAGGTATATCTGTCAAGAAAGCTGGCTCAGGTCCATGCCGAGTCTGTGTTCAAAGTATTCCTCTCAAACGCTACTCAGAGTACGAGTTACTTCCTCACCGCAGGGGTTTCTGTTTCTCCAAATCTTCAGTCTAAATTACTCCCAACTCCTGCTCTGTTCTGCTCAGTGGTCTTGGGCACCTCTCCGGACCTGTTGCAGAGTTTTGTGGGTTTTTTCTGGCTGTCAGGGTTTTCATTGGCCGTTTGTGACTAGATAGCCAAATTGTACTCAGTACTGAGTTATGACTATAAAAGCAACTAAGCAGATTTCATGGTGTAATGCATATTTAAAGTGACTACGAGGAACTTTTAAGTGTTTATGAAACAGTCTGGTGATTCCTCTGATGATTATAAATGACCTGTAACAGCAAAGGAGGCCATCTGCGAAAAAGACTGCTATTTGTTTTAAAGTTATTAGAAATGCCTGTGCTTGGGTCTGATCACATTTATCACATATAAAATCACATACAAACACATTACCTCATCGCGATCCATCCTGCTGTCTCTCTGTCACTCGCTTCCAAAACAAATGCACGCGCTGCCAGCACGCGCTAGCAAAGATCTCTACAACAACAGGTGCTGGTGTTGTACAACTTTCGTACAACTCAAAAGGGGCTGCCAGAATCAACAAAATCTATTTTAGTCGTAGTCACTTTAAGTACGAGTACAATTACAGACTTCAAAAGTACAGGTACCCCCCACAGAATGACTTAATTATAGCAATTTGAGTTGTTGCATCGAGTTACTTTCACCTCCGCATAGTGCCATATGTGTGTGTTTGTGTGTGTGTGTGTGTGAAATGTCATTGTGTCTCTTCAGCAGCGTGGCCATATGGTGCCGATGATAGTTTTACATCCTACAGTAAATGCCTGTCATGTTGTCCTGCTGCTGTAACACACACAGACATCTGGTGTGTGTTTAAGATGAGAGAAACACCAACTGCCTGTCTGACGCGTGAGAGGAACATCCAAACTTGTTTTAAGCTTGGAGGGACATGTAAATCTCTTCAGTGTAAAGAATGATTAGTGAATAGCTTATGTGATATTATTGAATTATAATCATCACTGACGTATTCACATGTAAGACGTTGTTTCATGTTTTACCTGGTTTTGGGTGGAGGTATTTTTGAAGTACTTACTTTACCTTAATCCGTCCTGGAGTAAAAGCATGAAGGCAGCAGGAAATTCTCAGTAAAGTCAAGTCTGATGCCTCAAAATACTTGAGTAAACGTTCAAAACTGTCGACAATTTAAGAAAACAGAGAGAAGTCAGATATTTACTTTTATATTTTGGATGTTTTGATTGGCAACATGTTGATTTTCTGTACCAAAAAACACTTTTCTTTTACTTTACAATGCAAACTTCAAATAAATCCTCAATTTCTTTCCAAATGGACACAATGGCTCGTAACATATTTAATAATCTCAGCACATCGCTCTGAGCTAATAATTGGCAAGATGGCAAATCTGATGACTGATTGTTACATGAGTTAATCGGGACAATATTAATGGCTAACAATATTTTTTAAGACTTTCTCAGCCGATGGAACTAAATCAAAATGTTAATGCATCTGTAATATCTCTGTCGCTCTCAGCTTTAATGAGAAACAGTTCATTGTCGGAGTAATTATGACTCATTCATCATGTTTTCTGCCTGATTAATCATATTCTTGTGATGAAAAATGTTCAACACACTGTCAGGGGTAAGCTAGTGAGAATACCAATGTTGCCTAATATTCTCAGAAGTGCTCTCACAGTATCAAATTGATACAGTCATCTAAATGCTGTTGTAGTATTTGGTATATTCTGTTTGACTCTTGGGTCTCCACAGGTTTGTCCATTAAAGCCATCTTTAACGCCAGCTGGGTTCGCTGCCAACTGACCACATCTTGTCCCACAACAACCTCCATTCAATAACCGAACGCACATGCAGTTAACCAAACAACTCGTCACCACCAATAAGATTTGGGCTGTGTGTTAGAAAAATGTACCTGTTGTTTGGAAGATAATTGGCAAGTAACTCGAGGTCTTCAATTCTGCCAAAAAACAAAATGTTTTATATGAATTCTTCATGTGAAAACTGTCTTTTTAGGCTAAATGCTAACGTCAGCGTGCTAAAATGCTCTGATGTTTAGCGGGTATCTCAGTTTAGCGTTGTAACATGCTGATATTTGCCAATTAGCTCTAAACACATCAGGCTGATGGGAATATTATGAGTTTTGCAGTTTTGATTATCAACAGAAGCTGAACACCTGATGATGGCATCAAATGAAAAGTCAGAGCATCATTAGTATTATTACAGCTCATCCCGGGGAGGATATGAAGATGTGGAATTTAATTGCAATCCTTCCAGTCAATCAACCTCTTGGTGGTGTCAGTGGAGGAGTTCAGGCGATCATCAGTGTTATTAGGAGTCATCCTGGGGATTATGCAACAACGGGCTGGATTATGAATGTTTACAAAGTTCACTGGCAATCCATCAGATAGTTCAATACTTCAGTCTGGTCGGAAGTGATGGACCGGCCCCTGAAACCTCATTACAACGTGGCTAGGAATATCAAAACCAATCTTGCTCTCTTGCAACTCCTGCCAGGGTAGATTATATACCAAATCACATTTTTTCCATCTCCTCAGCTTGAAAATGTGGTAAAAAAAAATCTTGCGGGATTCAAAGTCATTCCAAATCCAGCTCATTAAAGTCGTCTTTGATGTTCTGGTTTCATTACAGCTCCCCAAGGTACACACCTGTCTGCCACGGTGAAACAATTTATTTTATCCACGAAGGGTACCGGGTCCAAGACTAACATTATGGTGGAAAGCGACATACAACAGCATACAGCCGAGCGTCTCCAGCTCAGAAGACACAGATTGATCCCTCTGCTGCTGTCTTGCTTACGGCAGAAAGCTGCACGAGCTTCCACAAGATAATGATCGTCCACTAATGGTTGGTTTTATTGAATGCTTTGGAGAAAACAGTGAGCACCATATTCACTCTTCTTCTCTTATCAGTGGGCTCACATTAACGAGGAAATTAGTTTTCCTTTCACCATTCAGATAGCTGGATGTCTGAATTGTGTTCTGTAGTGCTCATATACAGGCCTTTCACATACAGGAGCAGTACTGGGTAACCAGGGCTGGGTCTGATAACTGTTAAAATATATATACTGTATATTGAACATTATGCTGAATTTAATGCTTTTATTTTGGATGTCTAGATTATTTTTCTCATATTGTCCATTCCTGCAGCACCTCTATTCACCCTCTGTTTGAGTGTCTGTCTCTTTAAGGCCCCTCCTGCTGAAAAGCCCAGTCTATTCTGGTTGGTCAGCTCTCACAAGCCTGAACAGGCGCTGCCAACCACGTTGTCATATCAGTTCTGCTGATATTTATATTTCTCTGTTGGTTGGGCATTTTGATACTTGGACAGTATTTATATCACACCTGAGAGAGACCTGGGTCCTGACTTGAACAACTACAACTACATTGAGAGCAGCTAGACTCCACCAAAGGTTAGGGTTTTTGTCCTTGTCTTAAAATGTTGTCTTTTTAGCTGCTGGTGTATTGACAGCCCAGCTGAAGCAGGGATTCCTGTCTGTTGCTGCAGGGGTGAAATGTGAGAATGTGTCAGGACCGCACACTGTTCAGGTGGCAGCAGTCTCTCTGGACGACAGGTCGGTCTTACATAAGCTCTATTCTGCTCCTTAATGTTCTTTTTCTGCACCTCTTACACGGATGTTGTGGGCTCACCAGACGAGAATACAGATTTTTCTTTGACAGGGGCACAGTGCCATCTGGTGGAGGCCAGGACAACTGAAGCCGTAACCATCGTGTCTGCCTTCATCTCAGTCGGTATCAGCTGCATGAACCAGGTCACTAAAGGGACAGTCTGTCAACACTGATTAACTCTGAATCTATAAATAAATAAAGAAACGTAAGGCTGTTCAAATGAGCTGGACATGACTCAGCATACATTAGTTATATCTTCTCGAGCCCCGGCTGAATCCCTTATTACTTCATTCTTTTTTTACGGTCTGTTTCCAAAAGAAACATAATAATTATGCCAGGCACACTCCTACACTAATAGCATTTAAAACAATTCGGTGGCGACCACCTCCTGACAACACTCCTGCTGCTTCTTCATCATGTATTCCATCCTACGTTCAGCTGATTTAGCACACGCTGCTTAATATTTAAGAGCAAATTGCTGACTGCGTGACGCATTGAATACCAGAATAAAATCCAAACAGAATGACACAAAGGGTGGCGGATAAATACAAAATGTTTAATAGACGTCTTTAATGTCAAAATATTTCACATAATAAAGTACTCCATTAAATTTCTTGCTTATGCAACTAAAAAAATAGCATAGACACTGCACATAATAATGTATTTACAGCTGAAGAAAATAATATATACAATGTATCTCACAGACATTAAAGGGTAACTCCACCAGTTTCACACAATAAAGTGTGTTTACAGGTCTTGGGGAGCACTAACACATACGTGAGAAGTAGTATGAAGCCTTTTGTGGCTTCAGAGGAAGCTGCATGCAATCTGATAAATTGCCTCCGGTGATGTCACTCAGTGGCTGAGTTGCATTTTGGGTAATGTAGGCGCCGGGTTTTGGAAAGGAAGAAGAATGCGTGATATACATTGGCAGTATCTCCAGTGGACCAGTGGACTGCTTTCAAAACCTGGTGCCTATATTACCCACAATGCAACTAGCCTCTGAGTGACATCATTGGTGGCAATTTATCAGATTACATGCAGCTTCCTCTGGAGCCACAAAGGGCTTTAAACTATTTCTTTCACATATGCAGTAGTACTCCCCAAGACCTGTAAACACACTTTAATGTGTAAAATTGGGGGAGTTACCCTTTAAGTTTATTAGGATCATGTACAATTCCTTACTTCGTCTCCCTTTTGGAATTAACCAAAAATTTGATTTTACATCCAAACATAACAGTTACTTTTACGTATTTAAAGGTTTCAAGAAGGCACAATAGAATGATAAAAACATATAACGGTGAAATGTTCTGTTGTGAGTAAGCAGAGGAGCATTGTAAGTACAAAAATCCATCTTTTGAGTTTCCTGTCTGCTCTGCTTCCCTGTGGAACATGCATGAATCTTACTATAACGTGAACATTGTGTCCAGCAGCACTGATTTAAAGGTTGAGCCGGTTCGCAGCATCCCATTATTCACACACAAATCTTGTTTTCTCTTGGCTTGTTGTGTTATTATTTTTTGCCCTTTGTGTCTGGATTGTATTTTCTCGCCTGCTTTATATTCTATCTGCGTCTTCAGACCATTTTCCCTTTCACTTATAAATCTTCTCCTATTCACTTTGCATATTTCATTTATGTTTATGGCGTCATAGTCTCTGCACTTATTTTATGTGCTACGAAAGGAGCTTCGTATTTCAAAACTTGACAGATTGCACAGGTGCCCCGACATGCTGCAGTTTTTGGGACATCACACCATGCCCTCGATGGTGTCCAGCTTCGGGGAATGCACGGCCTGACTGTGCTGTGTTTCCTGCTGGCTGCAGACCTGCTGGTAATCTTTCAGCACCTTCACCACGTCATCGTGCCCGAACTGTGTGGCGTCATCGACTGGGAGGTTCCCCCACCTGCACAGCAATGAGCGAAGGTTAAGAGGAAGAGAGAAGGAAGCAGTCGGGAAAGTCTTCAGCATTGCACGTTTCAGTATTCAATTAAGGAATCACGATATGTAGATTATATCAAAATTTTGGCAAATTCAACCTGGTAGTCTCCCATAAAAACGTCTATTGTGACTCTATGGGTGGTGCTAATTTTGCACTTGCCACCTCTGTTTCGAAGGATTTGGATAAACAACAATTTCGCTTTCCAAATAAACATGAATTTCACATGAATTATCTCAATACTAGTTTGCGAGTCCAGCTGCAAGTAAACACAAAAAAAGAGCTGCCTAAAACGGCAATTATGGCGAACAGCATGGAGATTTACATCTGGGTGTGAGGCTGTGTGAGTGTCGCACCAGAGAAGCTGTAGCAAATGAGATAAAATGGTCTGTGCCAGCAAGCCAGCGAGAACATAATGTCAACTAGACTACTGCTAGATGATGAACCAACAGCCAATTCACATACTGACACTGAGTTACTTTAATTATCTATTCTGCGTGTTGTGGTTATGTTAGCGCATGTCGCTCTGAGAAATAATTGTACATTTTCAATTAACGGTAAAAACCTTTTACTCTCATTCAAGCATTTCTTTTAGTCCCACTAGGATTAGAAGTCACGTTTCAGGAGACAGATGGAAAAGAAGAACATCTCATTATAGCTTTTTCTCTGCAAAATGAGCTTGTAATTAAAGGGATAGGAAAAAAACGTTGTTGATTATACCGAAAAACAATGAAAAACAGACGTAAAGTCAAAACAGTTAAACATAATTAAAGCCCATACATTTGGAGCAGTGAAATATAAAGTTAAAGGTTTAAGAGACAGATGTTACAGATGTCGATCTCACCTGTCTTCTACGAATGGATTGACTTTGCAGGTTTCAGTCAGGAATGTCACCACATCTATGTGACCTGAGAATGAACAGAAAAGACAACAGGGAGAATATGATCAGGGCCGTAAGTAAATTATGTGTTTGAGGGGGGGAAACGTAACCCCCAGTATTCAAATATATTTAAAATATCTGCCCCATTATATCAATATAAAAAATATAAATTAAAAAAACCTTTGCTATGCTACGACAGGCAACCAATTACTGCTGTTGTATCTCTATTTCATTACTTTCACATTGATAAAAAAATGAAAACTAGAATCTAGCTACTAGCACCTAGCACTGCACCTATTCTTATTCTGGTATAGGAGAAAAAAAACACTCTGGCTTGTTAGCATTTCTTTAAACCAATCACAATCATCCTGGGCGGGGCCAAACCTATGCTACAAAAATGGCGCCCCTGTCAGCTAGGTAGCATCCCGGGGAACTTGTTTTGCATGTGGGGAGGTGTGCCCTGGCATTAAAATGGCTAAATCCCAAAAGAAAAGGTAAGAGCTGCTAGCTTGTTCAGGTTTGTAGGCTTACGTTAGCAACCAGCTTAGTGTTAAGGTAACTTATACCAACAGCCTACATCCATTGAGCCAGACTCGCTAGCATACATTTGGGGTTAGTTCGGGGGTGGGGGGGATGACCAGTCCAAGCCACACCTGTGCACTAATCAGGCTGTTTAATCAAAAGTTAAAGTGCTCACTAACACAGATTAGAACAAATTTGATGATTCTTTTGTGTGGATAAAAACTCCTCTGAAAAATCGGAGCAAAAACAAAAGTGTTGTATTTATACTTTTTTAGATAGAGACAATCTTTTTTTCTGATAACTCAAAAAGCAATGCAAGAGCCACATATACCTTAAGATTATGCCGCCCCCAAAATCCCTGATTTACAAGTTCATCTAATAACACGACATATTATGGGTGAATATAAATATGAGCGAAAAATGAAAAAAACTGACGTATGACTAATTCCCCCAGAGTGCAGAAGCTCTGCCTATTTCTGTTGGATGAAAACAGTTATTACTCCCACTTTTATCTCGTAAACAAATGACTCGCTCACAAGGCTCCTTATGAGAAATGTTAGTGTTGAAGAGACTGCAGTGGAGCATTAAACTTGTGCTGCGGATAAACTAAGACCACAATAGAAGACAAATAATGGACCATATGGTGTTTGTGAGCTGATTCGTTATGGATTTTGTAAAATGTAGGTGCTGAGCCTCCGCAGTTAATTATGAAACGAATGAAGCAAAAACTAACTTAGCGCTAATTGCTGCTGTTAGTGTCAAAACAAACAATTTAACAAGTATGAGTACTTTTCAGTGTCAATCACAGAAAAACTTTAATTTTTTTTTTTAGATAAAAATATAAAGTAAGGCGTAGAAACATTGTGTTTTCATACAGAAGTGCTGAGGGACCGAATGATTAACAGTGTGACATGAAGAACAGCAACATATGTCAGCAAACAATGCAAGTAAAACACATTTATCCTTTCAACTAGGTTGAACAGAGGTTTGTGGGCGTGTGATGAAGGAACCCTTCGGTTTCTGTGTCAAGCGGTCCTCATTAAAAATGAAGTATGTCGAAGCTGAAATCTGTAGCTTTCTATATTCTGTCATTTTAAAAACTACAGCGAGCATGCCAGAGCGTGTAGTGACGGACTTGTTATGTCGTTTCACCTTATTATTGTTGGTGTCCAGTGGAGTGAAATGTTACTGCTCATCATATCTGTGACACACTTTCATTAATGTTTCACTTGCTTGTTTAACTCTCTCTGCTAATATTGAAGCTGGATGGCGCTTTGCTGAAGAAATAATCACAAATTATTATGATGCTTCTGTGTCTAAGTGACTAATGGGGACGACAACTTCTGAAATTGGTCCAGTATTGAGCTTGACTGCTGCAGCTGTCAGCTGTCAGGGCAATCGAGCCCCATCAAATTATTTCCGCTTAAAGGGCTTGTCTTGTTTTTGCCACTGACAGGCTCAGATTGTTATTTTAAGTGTCTGACGGCATAATTAAAGGCTCACTGCAGACATAGATGTCTGTAAAACTGGCAACTTTTATTCTTCATCATTCTGTTGTAAATACTGATTTTAGAGAATGATACCATCTGCTTATAGATTGGTTCCCTATAAACCTCTTTTTTACCATGCTGTTCGGTCTGCCGCGGGGCTTGTTTTTTCCTGAAAACAAGAATGATGAATGAAGGTGCAAAAGAAGCGAGTCTTTAATTGCGCAACCAAGACAGGAAGGAACAGGAATTGTTTTTACCCGGTCGCTATCCCCAGGTAAGAGTGGTACAACTGGATTAACTGTGTAAACTCCAGAATAATAAGAATGCTGCTGATGGAGGAGGCAAAGAAGGCGAAGAGGTAGAGTACTCTGCCTTTTAATAGCACTGCAGTTGGGGTTTCTAGGTCAAATTGGGATTCTTACAGTCATTTTTTGCTTTGGACTGTAGTCAGGCTGTTAGCAGTAACCAAGTTGCTGAAGCTCTCTTCGCAGCAGCGTCAACAGTAGTACACGGAAATGCTAGGAGTGAGGAAAGTTGAAAAGATGTCTGTTTTTGCTTTAAGGTCCTTTTTGTCAAACCAGAAATAGCTACCAAATTGCCAAAGCCACCAGACTCAGGAATCAGTAATTTATGGAAAGCAAAACAGCGTGTGGGATCCGAATTTTCATGTCTAACGTGGCACATTAAGGGTTTATTTCGACCAAAGAGTTGGTGACTGTTGGAAAAGCGTACATATAAACCAAAATGGTTTTATTTAGTTATAGTTTGGTTTGAATGAAATGTGTTTTACAATGATAAAATTGCTGTTTTTGCAAATGAGGTCTGGTGGCTTTGGCAAGAGCAATAGCGGCTTTTTCTGGTTAAACAAAAAGGATCCCATTCTTTAGCAAAACTATCTAATTGTGTAGGGATGTTTTCAATAATGTTGTCAGCAACTTAAGAGTAGCAATCTTCACTTTAAGTGGATGTAGTCTGACGATTACACAGTAGCCCGTTTTGCGGTTTCCAGCTGCAGCGGTCTCCCTCAGTACTGGACCAGTTTCACAACTGTTGTCCCCATTAAAATATGGTCCATGTTGAAAAATACCAAAGTTACCTTTTAACAGGAAACACAAAACTGAAAGGACAATCAGATGTACATGCCAACAATTGTTATTTTTCTGTCATTGTCCATGTTTTATTCGAGTTTATAATTTTCAGCTCTTTTTAATGCCGTCTTTGACCTTTAGGAGCTTTGTGATTTAATGCTTTTATTTCTAAGCGGTTATACAGATTTGCTGCCTGACTCAATTATAGTTTTGCCTGCAGGAACTGATTTAGTGCTGCTGATTCAATAAATATCAGGACCACAGACGAGCAGATCATGTGGCGCTCACCCTCTGCTGCAGCGATATGTAGCGCTGTTCGAGAGTCATAGTCTTTCAGGTCCATGTCCATGGATGAGAGAGCAAACCTGAAGGAAGAACGAAAAAGCACAGTTCAATATTTCTTTTGGTATTTAAAGTGAAAACAGAATACTTAATTAAAATGTCATTTTGCTCACATAGTAATTTAACTATAGATCTACAATACCTATTTCAGAATTGCTTAATTGATAAAAGGACTCCATTACCATCATCAAGACACCAAAAATGTCCCCCCAGTAGAGATCCAGAGACTTGGAATATATACAGTATGCCAAGCAGCACTAAAGCTGTTTATTAAACTTTAATCAGACACTTTATGTTTGCATTTCATTTCATTTGTAACCCATCTATATGTTTTTCAATACCCAGGCTTGTTGTAAACATCCTGAAGGCCATCTGTTACAACAGGAAAACAATAATCAGGTTTGCTGGTAAATGCTGTACCTTCTCAAGGCAGACACATCTCCACTGTAAGCGGCGAACATCAAATTGAAAACAGACTTGTTCTGCAATTACACGGAAGGAACATAAACATAGAGGCAGAAAAGAAAACACATTAAAAACACCAAAAAAGAACAAACTGAAAAAGCAACAAACCCTGTCGTCTCCATCCAGCCTGCGTGGGTCCTGCTTCTTTACAAAGTGCCTCAAGTTGTCATAATTGTGGAAATTGAAAAGCGACACGAGCTCCTGAGGATAAGAAACAGTATAATAGTCAGAGGAAGAAAACACTGGAGGACTTATGCATTGTTTATGTTTTAGGACAAGGGAAACTATAATGCTTCACAGAAAGACTTAACAGAAAGGAAGGAGGAAGGAGTTTATATCTCGATTATATTGATTGCTTGAGCCTAAACTTTAAGGTTTCTGGTTTTGGTAGACAGCGGCGAGACACTAACTTTAATTGATTTGTCTGACTAAGCAGGCAATCGATTCTTTCTTCAGCCGATGTAAGACAACCATTCTCGACCATCGGGCCCTACAGTGCATTATAGTAAGCCTCAGAGGCAGTAGTACTGCCAATGGATATATTAAAACATTTTTTGAATATCTAAACATGCCCAAGAATTCACAGACTGAAAAACATCAAATTAAAATGCATAATTTCAGTGACAAATGTGGAGAGAAACATGTGTATTGCCACTGCTATCTGTTTCCTCAGACGCTGTGACACAAAATGGATCAGTTTATGAAATGAAAAAGTGATGTGGGAGACAACCTTGCGCCAGTAAAAGCTAGAAAGTGTGTGGTGAGGAAAAATTACCCAGGACGCATAAAATTTTGAATCATAATGGCAGGCAGGGATGCTGAACCAAAAGTGCTGTGTGTTGAATGCGTGAAATCCTCACAGCCCAGTTTATTTTCTTCTCCTTTTTTTGTCGTTTTATGTTTTACTTTTCAAATTTATTTGTGTAAGTGGTCCTGGCAATTTTTTTAACAACTCGAAGTGGGCCTTAGAAAGGGCTGAGAACCACCTGGCTCAGCAGCATATTTGTGAAACTTTAAGCTATATAATCAACTCCAAACGTGTGCAAAGATTACTGGTCAACCTGTGGCTCACTGTGGCTAATCAGTGAATACCAACTTCTGCCCTCAAATAGGCGTTACAGAGTCCCCCCATTTTAAACCAACAGGCTGAAGAATTACTTCTATGCTAATTGCTAATTAAGATCCAAAGCTGATTATTATTACTATTATTACTATTATGTGATATGTTTTATCGCTGTGACTGTTTCATGTGCTTTGTACGTCTATAGATATGTCATTTGTATCTTATCGTTTTGTATTGCATCGTATTGTGTTGTATCGCATTGTATTGTATTGTACCATATCATATCATATCATATCATATCATATCATATCATATCATACTGCATTGTATCGTATCGTATCGTATTGTATCGTATTGTATCGTATTGTATCGTATCGTATCATATGCAGTTGCATCATATGGCATTGTATCATATCGCAATGGTATCGTATCGTACTGTATAGCATTGTATCATATTGTATCGTATTGTATCATATTGCATTATATTGTATCTTTTTGTATTGTATCAAATCGCATTGTATCGCATTCCATCGTTCTATATCATATTGTGCTATAAAAAACAACCTGTGGCAGACAATAAAAAAAACATATGCTATCCGACTGGTTTGATGCTATAAAAAGTCTGCATAGATTTTAGCCTCTTCTTCATTACCAGAAATAGTCCAAACGTAAAAACCTTGGTCTTGCCTCACAGAAGTGTATTCCCCGGACGCTGTTTCCAACTCTGTCCAGTGGAGGAGACCAACACATCACGCCCATGACGTTGGGGATCACCAGTAGTATTGCACCAGACACCCCAGATTTGGCCGGCAAGCCCACCTAAGAGATTAGAGCAGGAGGATGTGGTGGTCCTTAGAAGACTGAACACTGATTCATCTTTCAGTTTAATATCATTAGACAGGTGGTGAGATGGCACAGTACTCACATGAAAAGCCATTTGACCAGAGAAGTCATACATGCCACAGGAGTGCATGAGACTCAAAGTGTTTCGCACTGCCTCGGCACTCAGGACACGCTCGCCTGTGATTGGACAGATCCCTCCGTTGGCCAGGGTGGCAGCCATAATACTTCCCGATTCGCAGGTCACCTCGAGGGAGCAAAGCTGTGACCAGAAGAAGTTCATGGTCAACGCTATTGAAACAATTTCCGGTCCCGCAAAATCCATATGAGGCTACACAATAAGGGCAAAAGGTTGTTTAATGATTCTTCATAAGAAGCTCCATTTATGGCAGAGCAGTTTACCTGGAAGTAGAAGTCCAGGGCATCGATCATTTCTGCTCCAGGAGGGAAACACTGGTGAATGAAATATGATCATCATGAAGTTTATCAAACCAGATGATTTCTCAACCAAAAAATAAAGGATAACTTGGCCAATTCATAAGGCTCTCTCGTAGCCTGGACAAATGGGCTCAGTTTTCCTTGAGAGACCCTGCCAGGGATTATTACCCTCACCAGCACAGCTCTCAGGGTCAAAAGGTCATGTGTATCCCCTCTATGATAGTGTGGCAATGCACAGAGTGGTGTGTGAGGGAGGTCATGAAGAAGGAAGACACAAAGGATGTTGGTCGAGCAAAGTGATGATGGTGGCAAAAATGGATGGTTTAATACAATGATCTTTTATATAAATCTGAAAAAAGAACATTTGTGAAAAGATTTAAAAGTAATATTGTAGGAATAATGAATATTGAATACTCGTGAAACCTTTCAAACAAACAAAACCAAACATAATATAATAAAACGATATCATGGCCAAGCAAAAAATATAATAAAAACATGTTTTTATCGGACAACAAGATCTAAGTAATAGCTAATCCTTACCAATGTAAATGCTGTTTATGTGTAGAGCTGAAACAATTAATCAATGAATCGATTAGTGAAAAAAAAGGAAATTAACCAACAACTTCTTTGATAATCGACCGATTGTTTAAGTAAGTATTTCTCAGGTTTCACCTGTTTTATATCACAGTAAACTGATATACACTTTAAAATTTAGTTTTTCCTCGTTTCTGATGTTTTATAGACTAAATGATTTATTGATAATTAATAAAGAAATTAAATGGCAGATTAATCGCAAAATGAAAACAGAATTTGTTTTGGTGCAGTCCTATTGGTATGTGGCATCACAACAACAACAAACAGTTAGACATAGGTCTGTAAACATTAATCTCAAACAGATGCAACAGAAACTAAGAAGCACTTATAATCCTACATATTTCAGCATTCTGTAACTGACCTTCTTCTCTTTCATGTAGTATCCGATGGCAAAATTTCTGTCGCCTGTTTCTTTTTCTGACTGGAACCTGAGACGGACAGGCAGACTTCGTCAATACTGAAGCATCAATAATGCAACAGGGCAGTGGACGGGCAATTTGCCTCACAGCGTCATTCAACTTAGGTGTGCAAAACATAGATATATTAACATAAAATACCTCCAATGCATTTGACAGTACACTCACGTGGCATTGTTGAATCCCACGTACTCTTGGCCTGCCATCTTTTTCACAAACTCCATCACCTTGGAGAACAAAGACAAAGTCAGATGTGTGAGATTATAATCAGTGTCATATTCTCTTAACAGAGGAGGAAGACAGAAGAGGACTGGTCTACTTACATAGTCAAACTTCTCTGCCTTATTTGAACGAGGCTGAAAACCAAACGAGAGTCACTTTAAGGTATATAAAAGTGCTGTTTGTAATGTCCACACTCACACCATTCCAACATTCATATGACCCCAGTACTACTCATAGCACAGCATGTAAAACAACACATGAATGTATCACCGATTGTATCATTAAGTATTGTATTATCAGCTGGCATGGCATGAAGAAAGATAGGCAGTGATCATAAACCACAGAGCGTTTCAGGTTGCGTTCGGAGAGTATCTCACGAATCAGGACGACAGACTCCAGGAAAAAAAAACATTAAACTGTTGATCCTGGTATTTCTGATTTGAATCCGTAAAACAAGCTTTGAATATCTTTAAAAAATAGCCACATTCAGTCAGGAGAGATAAGATTTTTAAATGTTTTGAAGACATCTTAATAAGTTGCTGCTGCTATCATGAAAATCATCCTCCCATCAACACTCACTCAACAAGCTGCAGACGCTTAACTAGAACATACTGCACTTCCTATGAGGTTGGTGGGTCAATATTTTTGCAGAATCAGTTTAAACATAGTTTTTGAGTTAAAGAAATGCTTCAATAAAAGTAAAAAATAAAGACAATAAAAGACGTATCTGTTGAACAAATGTATATGCAGCAATCAGAAGAAAACATTTTAGTATGTTCAATTAATGTGTAATGTAAATAACATTTCCATAATCTCCATAACCAGTCGGATTCCTGTCATTCCTGTCCAGTGGCAAAACACCTGTGTGGCTCCAAAGTACAAATAATAGTTCATTAAATAGTTACTTTGTCACTGATTTTTTAATATATGGAGAATGATTTACTGTATGTGCTGACTCATCCATAATATACACTGTATATGTCCGTCTGTTTACCTTGATAAGAGAGCTGATCACTATAGCTCCGGCGTTCACCATGGGGTTGTGGGGTTTATCTGAGAGAGAGGACAAAGGACAGATAAGACACAGTGTTGACACGAGTTCATGCAACATAATAGCTCTATTTTACATGGTGTTTATTATTTAGTTCAACATATAATATCTAAGAACATAAAACCAAATAAAACAACATTGTGGAATCAGTATGTATGAAACAATCCTCCAACATGAGCGTATCGTAATCAAGTTTAATATTTAGAGAGATATTTAGAGAGTTAGTGAGTTAAGTCATTTTTGGGAAAAACAGAAGCTAGTTATGACTAAATATCAGTTAACTAAACTATCAGTTATTTCACTATTCAGATTTTTTATGATAAATTGTTTATTTAGTCCATAAAATGTTTTAAAAATGGATAGAAAATAGAAAAAAAAACCCAGTAGATTGTTTTTGTCTGACCAACAAAGATAAGATATTCAATATGCAGTGATACACAGCATATCTGTTACAGTACTGTATATAAACAACGTTCTGACGATCAAATACTCAATTCATTGACTGACTGCCTTAGCACTAACACGCTGTGTACAGTCAGTTTTTTCTAGTTGAAAAGAAAACAATGTCCACAATTACATTTCTTGCTTTTATCACGGCAGCAGAGAAAAAAAAACTTAAAAAATATATGATGTGTTGAAAATATGATCAGCTGGAGAAAGACATTGATTCCATCCAGTGAGTAATAACACTGATGCAGTCAGAAAATCATATCTCATGGATGTTTTTTTCACATTCAAGCAGTACACACCTTCATCATCAAGCGAAAGCATGTTGAACTTGAGTCCGCTGGGCTCCATGCCGACATAACGGTGAACCAGCTCTGTTCCCGCCTCGTGGACGGCGATGGCGTACTGAAGGGGCTTCACGCAGGACTGCAGGCAGAACGGCTGCTTAGTGTCTCCGACAGAGTGCCTGGAGGAAGAAGACAGAGCAGACGTTTAAAACCCAAAGAATCGGGAAAATAATGTGTCTTGTCTCTCTGAACATAAAAAACCTATTCAGTACTAACTCAGCTGCAACACTGGGGCAGTTTGAGGGTAAGGTGTCTTAAAAATGTAATAAAAAAATATATCAACATCGCAAAACAGTCTCATTCATCTGCATTCATTCACTACAAATCTGTTGAGATTCAGAGTTTATTCTCGATGTTAGAAATGATAGTTAACATAACAGTCTCACCACATATCACTCTTTCCCCAAGCCCCCCTTAAGCCAACACGGATAAAAAGTCTCATCATCCAGAATTCAATGACGACTGGACAAACTCCATCTGCTGAGGCAGATTGTGTGATGTGTGATAATCAGCCTCTCTCACCTCTGGCCATCCACTGTACACAAAGACACACCCCACAGCTCTGGGCTGAACTTGGCCAGCTGGGGGATGTAGTCTGCAACCTAAAGCCAGAAAACACAAGCGAACAACAGTAACAGTCAGTTTAACCGTTAACTGTTTGCATTACTTTACAATAAGGAACAAACAAACAACGTACGCCTACCTTCCCCTGGCTTTGGGCTTGCACCGTTGTGTAGATTTCATTTATCTTCTGTGCGAACACGTCAAACTCAGGGATGATGAATTTCTTTCTGAAGGCCTGGATCAGCAGGACGATGTTTCCGCCGACACACCTGAAAGAAAAACGAGACACTGGAGTGGTACTCAGGAACACTTACTGACGATGACTGCTGTTTTTTTTACCACTGTTAACACACATTTCTCAATACAGAGTTCGTTTTTCAAACTACAGCCAGCCCAATAGAGGTCAATGTGGACTCATTTCTGGATCATGTTTCATGGGTTTGACACCAAATGAATTAAATGACTACATGACTCTCAAAGGTCATGAACTGCTTTCTCACTCATTACCAACTTGGCCCAGCTGTATCACTTTAATTTGAAACATAACGCACAACAAATTACTGCAAATTGCTGCATTTTGCTACTTTATCTTCAAATAAATATATAATTTTGGGTGCTATTAAAGCACATTGCAGCATTTTTGTTTTATTTCTTTGTCATATACAAGAAGGTAGTACAGTCCATGCAGTAAAGAAGTTATTTTATTTTTTGTTTTATGACCAATAAATGAATTAATAGGAAAATGAAACTTTAAACATCTAATAGTGACAAATACTGCATATTATGCTTCCGGTCGTCAGTGTTTATTAGGTCATTGTGTAGGTGATAAAGTGTTACTGTGGGCCGACAAGTCTCAGTGCCTGGGAACAAGATTTGATCCTGAGATATGTACGAAGTGTTTGGCTGCACTTTAAGTGAGATTAACTGAGGTTAACTGAGCTGCATGTCATTAAAGAGATCAGTGTGAACTATTCTGAAATAGGTAACTCAGTATGAGAAATGTGTGCTAACGAATGTAGAAAAAACGCTCTGTGAGGGAAGTACATGTGTGCGCATGTTTGTGTGCATGACGTGAGGGCAGCAGCTGCAAGCTATCAGTCTGACCAACAGGCCTTTGCTTTCATCAGCATGACGGTAAATAAGGCTGACATGTCCTGACACATGCTGCACTACACTGACTTTCACACATCCAGGTTTGGGCTGACCAAACTAAATTAATATTTCACCACATTTAGCACAATTTATAACTCTGAAGAGTTAACATGAAAGATTAATGACTTTTTTTTGGTTAGCTACAGTATATATTAATCAAGAGAGACCAGAGTGATAAAAAAAAAAAATGTTTCAGACTGATTACAGGTCCAAGAAATGACTGTTAACACATTTTCTGACATATTAGATTTTCATGTCATTACTCAGGTGAATTTATTATGACTTTATGCAAAACCCAATGATCTTACGCCTGTCATAAATGAAACATATGTGTCGGAGACGAGGGAAGAAAAAAGAGAAATGGAGGAGACTGGCAGAGAGACAATCATGCAGCAGGTCACATATAACAAATCCTTAATTATGTTGCGGGAAGGTCAGACTAAAAATAGCTCGCTCTCATGCCTTCACTGGGCGGTGAATGGAAAACAAAACACCGAGAGACAGACAGCGCTGAGAAGTCCTCCCAGAGACAATCTAATCTAATCTATTGTTATATTTCCTGCCAACTATGTGATTACATCCATAATTCACGGGCACCGTCGCTCATTAAAAAGTTGTGTCCCTTTGTTTAACTTGTTGATCTGCTGTATTAGAGACCGTCAGTTTATGTAAAACTTACTTACACAGAAATAAAACCACAGCACATCAGGATCTGTGTTGTATAGGATCTTTTTCTGGATCTGACTGCTCCCTATCTCTTGTACTGTATAATGTGTGCGTGGCCGGCAGGATGAGACATAACTGGAGACAACTCTCTTTGGACATGAGGAGATAGAGGCTGTAGATAACACTAATAGAAATAACTGAACATGATATAAAGTGCATTTCCAAATAATCCCAGGCAGGCAGTGTTGTCATACTACACCATTAGCCTATGAGTTCACTAATGATTTGAGTCAGTCCTAACCACTCGTCCATGTCCTCCACTGTCTCACCTGTGGAAAAGGTCTCTGTCCATCATCACCTCGCCAACAGACTCCGTAACAGCTCGTCGAAGCTTCTCCATGCAGTCCTTTAAACGAGGGTCTGACGGGTGAAGGCCAGTTTTCCTCAGGGCCTGCAAACAATGGACCAGATGAAAACATTATAACGAGGCAGGAAGGAAGGAAGGAAGGATGGATGGATGGAAGGAAGGAAGGAAGGATGGATGGATGGATCATTTAGCTACTTACTGAGTTAAAGTATGAAATGGGGACTTGCTCTTTTCCCTCTGTGATGGTGTAGAAAAGCATGTCTTCCACTCCAAAGCTCGGAGACTTTGAGACAACATTCCTGATCAAGGGAAGAGGAAACTGTTAAAAGCAGTAAAGCGATCGTTCTCGTGTGTTATTCACTTACACATGGGCACACAGCTTAAGTTATTTAAACTGACAGTTGCCCAGCTGGATCATTCAATCATGCTAAGTTAACTACAACTTGACTGTTATTGTCACTACAATGTGACCAATAAACAACAATATTAAAGGTGCAATATGTAGCTTTTTTTTGTTTTGATGTTTTAGTAACAGCTCTAGTTACTTCTTGATGGGCATTATGCTCTAATCTGTTCTTACCCCACTGTTTTGCTCTATTGTTTACAAGTGTAAACATGTGGCTTTAAAGCAGATTCAAAACTCATGTTACGTCTTGCAAACTGCTATTTTTTGCATCAAAACATCTGTTTCTGTTTACAGACCTGAAAAAAGCTGCATAGTGCACCTTTAACTTTAAATAATTTATTGGTATGTCGATACGACAGAAAAAAAAACTATTTATTATGAACTGTGCTTTTCAGGATCGTTCCTCTTGAAATGATACATGAAGTAATCCTGCAGGATCTTGCGTTTATTTCTCAGTTTTATGGAGATCCTTGCTGACAGGTGTACCTCCAGTTTATCTGCTGGATGATTTGTTCTCTTTGAACTCACCTCAGAGTGCTGACTGCCTCTGATTTATAGCCGACACATCCTGATAAATGACACTTGGCCTGATGTGACCGGCATTAACTGTTAACTCATAGCTGAATTATCTTCCATTAAGTTTTTACATTATCACTCTGTACATCCCCTGTCCATCATATATGGTATAGCTATTTTGGAAAATGCAGTGCTGGAATAGAAAAAAAGTACATTTACTCAAGTACTGTGATTACGTACTTCCTTTACTACAACTTACTTGAAGTATTTCTTTTAATGCCATTTATACTTTTAGTCTACTATACTTTTTTTGCACTGCGCTACATTTATTTTCCTTAAACATTTTAAAATAACATACCAAACATATGAAGAGCTTATGAAATAATACAATTTATTAGGCCTGTAGACTTAAGAATATAACAGTGGGCTAGTGTAAGAGTTAATGATTCAATACTTAATCACTTTTCATGCAAAAATGACAAATATTTTTATGGTTCAGGGTCTTAAATGTGAGGATCTACTATAAGCCTACAGCTACATACTAGGCTTAAGCAGGACTTTTAACATGCAGTGGACGAATACTTTTACTAAAGGATCTGAATACGTCCTTCTCCACTCATGAAATTTGTCTAATATCTGAGATAAAAGTCATTAAACGGTGTGAATGACGCCTGAGTGTGGATCCCTGCCAGCAGCCAGATGCTGACAGCTGTTCACCCAGAAACACTCACATTTTGAGATGGAAATGGTCCAAGTGTGGTCGCTGGGACGCGGTGGTTGATCCTGCGCTCAGACAACATGCCGGCCGGAGGAGAGACACCTTCTTCACCGCTTCTGTGTTTTTGACGATCAGCTGGACAGAGTTGGACAGACGCAGCGCTCTCAGACAGTTCATGGCTGCGACAGTAGTCAGCCACAAACCCGCTCTGATCGTCTGATGTACTAGTGTCGCCTCTGTACGCTTCTGTAGATAAGTGCCAGGTCACTGACATTCAATTTACAGGGGGGAAGTTTTGCTGCCTTCACGTGTTATCGGGAATTTTGTCTTTTGGATTTATGCACATAAACTCACATAAAGTAGCTCTGCACTACTGAACTTAAATAAATATATAAATAAATAAAACTTTTGGCTTCTACACACATTTGTTGTTCATGACCGACGAGTTATAGACTACTTAAGTAACGGTAGCCTAAATATGACTTTGGTAACAGTTAAAGTCACCATACAAATGGGCTTGTAGCCTACTTGAGGAAAAATCTTAAAGTTATATCAGAATCAGAATAAATGGAAATAAATGTTGCCTGTTTTAGTATTAAGAGTACAGTGTTTTCTTTTAATCAGATTGTTGATTAATTAAAAATGTCCCACTCTGATGCAGCATGCAAACTGCAAAATAACAATTATCATCAAATCGATCAACCAAATCAATTTTATTTATATACCCTAAAATCACAATCACATTGTCACAGTTGGTTTTACAATCTCTGTCCTTAGACCCTCGATTCAAGTGAGGGAAAACTTGCCATATTGAAAAAAAACAACTTGAGCCACAGAGGATGGATCCCTCTCCCAGGACAGACAGACATGCAGAACAACAAAATCACAGTTCACAAATGTAATTGAGCCTGTATTTAAAACGTACAGTATAAGCCTTGCCTTAAAGTTCTACTTAAGTACAGTACTTGAGTAAATATACTTAGTTACATTCCATCACTGCCACAAGCTGTAGGCGATTTAAAAGACAAATCACAATTTTACGAGGGGCACCTGAAAGCAGCAGGGGGGTCGCTGGTGATAAATAGCAGGCACACCACCTCCTGAAGCACCTGTCACGTGGCTGGCAGATACAACAGCCAATCAGGAGCCAGAAAGTTGTTTTGGAGAGCAGGGGTCTGCCTGCTGTGAGGACTGTGTCTGTGAGCAGATCTGGATTCATGTAAACTTTTGTCTCCACAGAATTCAGTGTAACGAATGAAACAGATGAGGGTCATAAACAGAAGTCAGCTATGGTGAAATCACAACATTACCTCATGTCTGTCTCTGCGTCCTCAGGGATATCTAGGTCTGAGAAAGTTTCCCAGCTGTTTACAACACATGATCCCCAGCCAGCCATGAATGTTTTGGCAAGGAAATCTAGATATTACACGGATGATTTACATGCTGATGAAAAGTGCATATCTGTGACAGAAAAATACTTTCTTGAGTCTTTAGCACCCACTGGTTAGCACTGGTGTAGATTAACTACTGAGTGTCTCCACCATTGATTAATCTCCCAATCATACATCTTAATCAATCATTCATTTGGTCCAAATGGTCCAATTTGGTCCATTTCTTTTCATATTTAGCATACTGTCGTCATCATTTTAAATTTTAAGTTAACCATGTTGATAACAGACGGTGTTATAATGAGCTGATTTCAAGTAGCAAATGTTTTACTTGTGTTTAATAGCTCTGTGAATGTTAGACATTTACAAAGGTCACAAAGAGCATTAATGAATGGCTGACAGAACAAGCAAACCTTTACATGAGGACTACTAACTGTGTCCACAGGTCTCAACCTATACTAAAAAAAAGTCATAATTAGTCAAAGGATGGACAAGTAAATAGACCATCCTTAAATAAACATTTATAAAAAACAGTTTACTCTTGGCGTTAAACGGCTTAGCTGTGGACTTTATGGCATGTGTGTTAATTAAAGATGTAATATGTAAGATTTTTTGTTGAAGAGATCTACTGAAGTTAGCATGCTAACCAGCTAGCTCTGGTCTGTCTCGGTCTAAAGCTCCCAAGCTAGCAGTGTAAGCATCAACACTCCCCCACTCCCCATGCTCATCGTCTAGACTTCTAGCTGCATGGCTAACTGAGCTAACTAGCTAATGGCAGCTACACTTCGCAGCAATTAGCGGTTGCTCTGGTGATATGCTACCCCTTTTGTAATATATATATTAGCAAGAGAGACAATTGTCAACAGTTACAGAATGCGTATTATTGTATTAATTAACTGTTACTTAATGACTGTATTAGGTAATAGTATCTTTAATAATATATTATTTAATATCTTTATAAACTATTAAATAGTGTAGAAATTAATACCATAGATAACATGAACATGTCAGTTAATGATGACTAGTGCACTGTTGATTAAATGTTAATGCTTAACTCTGCATGAATTAATTTACCCTGAGTGTAAAGTGTTACCACGAGAAGAAAATCACCAACCTGTAAAGGTTTTCATACATCCTTGTTCAGTGATGTGGCTTCACACAGTTGTAACAGAGAGTGCTGACATTTTTTGATGGTATTTCTTTTATTTGTGGTCAAATTGACCTTTGCAATCCGAGGACACTGTTTACTGATAGTAAAATCTTGTTTATTTAGCCTCTGATGGTTGACAGCATTCATCCCAATGAACATAAATAACAGTGTCAAAAGGCACAGTCAAACAAACAAACAGTCAATTATATAATACAGTTTCATTATTTTCTGTCATATCCTCTATCTCAAGCAGACATTAGACAAGAAAAAATTCTTTCACGTGGCAGATTATGCACCTTTAAATATAATCATTGCAACATCAGATCATTGCATGGCCAGTGTAGATAAGGAATACGGGTATTTTGAAAGGCAAAAGATTTACTTCTTTGAGTCATCCTCTGTACTGCATCAAAATGACACAAAAAGGCTGATAACTTTGAAGACAGATCTTCAAAGACATCACGAGTTACACGCTCTTTGAAGGACGAGGCAGCACCAGCTTCAGCCCAAGATCAACTACACAGGACGGCATGTAAGACAGGGGGATCCAGATAAGCTTGGCATCCCAGCCGGCGCTGTATCTGGTGCGTGGGTAGGCAGCCGTCAGAGCGTGCTCCATGCAGTTGGTCACTTTGCTGAGGTCAGAGTCGCAGACAGCAGTCATGATCAAACGTTGGACCTTGATGTCTGAAAATTAGAAATCAATTAAAATATATTTTGAGCATAACATGTGATACTTTCAACACATTTTTTTTTACCTCACCTTTAAATTTATGTCAGATTTATTTCTAAAGTCACAATGAACCTGCATTTTTAGATAAATGCAATGTGATTTTATATAGAAATACAGAAAACCATGAATGCTTTCCAAATTTTGACATTCATTGCTTAAAAGAGGACATTTCAATGATAAATAAGCAAACACTTTTCATTCTAATTAAAAACAGCACAACTTTCAGTATAACATATATTTCTCTCCAAATGTGTTTTAAAAAAATAAAAAAATCTTAAAAATGGTTAAAAAAAATACATACAGTGTGAAAAAAAATTAAATATTAGCAGTCTACTTACACTTATCAAGGTACTTGTCTCCATAGCTGGCTTGTACCTCAGGGGTGAGCTGGTCCCACAGGCGATGCAGCTCCCTCTCGATGGGATCGAGGCTCGTCACTGCTGTCTTGAAAAAGCCCGGCTCAATGATGCACACGTTAATTCCAAAGTAGTTTATATCTCTCCTGAAGGCAGAAAGCATATTGAGTAAATAACAGAGCTTGAAGCAGGTTTGTGACAATGGCTGCAACCCTTTGCATGAACCTTTAATATCATAAACAGGCTTAAAAACCCAGATGAAGTAAGGGTATTGCTTTATGGTAAGCACAATGAACTCATTGAAAAGCAAAGAGAAAAAACAATACTCTTCCCTGTCTGGCCTCATCTGCCCTTTCCCCTTGGCATCTGCTGCTATTATTTGATTTTAATATTACCGAAAAGGTTTAATACAAACCCCCTGTCTGCAAAGCAAATCTCCCTCATGGAACATTAAAGATATTAGGATTATGACTTCACTGACTGTTTTGTCTCATAATTGAAATACAGATGAAAAAAGGACTAACTAGCGCTACAAATCATTTAGATGGGGCTGTGTAAGTCCCACCTGAGGCAGTCGGAGAAAGACTCCACTGCAAACTTGGAGATGCAGTATCCACCGCCGTTTGCAGCCACCCTGCCCAGCACTGATGCGACGTTTACGATACGGCCTCGTGCCTTTTTGATGAGGGGCAGGAAAGTCATCGTCATGGCAATCACTCCGTTCATGTTGACTTTCAGCGTGCTGTGGTAATCCTCCACTTTCATCCACTCTGAAGGGCCCATGGGTAAAGAGCGTCCAGCGTTGTTCACAATACCCCAAAGTCCTACGAAGGAAATGAAAGAACATATTTTTGTGTTAGAGATCTCCCTTGTGAAGAGTATATTCAAGAATGCAACGTCATCAGTCACCTTTCTCGCCAACCTCCTTCTTGGTCCACTCCATGGCTTTCTGGACACTGTCCAGACTGGTCACATCCAGCAGGACGGTCTTCAAATAAGGCCCCGCCACCCTCTTCAGGTCATCTGCTCCCTTTTCTGTGAGACAGCCAGCCAGCACACGGAAACCTTTGCGATCGAGCTTCTTACACAACAGGTTTCCAAACCCAGTGTCGCAGCCGGTCACAAAGACATACTTCTCTGTGATTTCCTCAATCTCCAGGCTGTCTCTGTACAGCCACACGACAATCCATAACGTCACGAGGGTGCCGCTGATGTACAACCAAGCATTTTCCCTGAAATAGAAACAGAGAGAAGTTTGGACAGGAGAAGGCAGGGATTTGTCTTTTACAAAATAATTTACAAGCCTCAAAGTTCAAAAGTCAGGTAACAGCTGCCAAAAATGTAGTGTTTCATCGATATTTCTCACCCTAAAAGGTCGTAGACGAACTGTGTATCCATGCTGCTTCCAGGTTTAGAGGTTTTTTGGTCAACTGGAGGACTTAGTGCTTGCTGGAAAAACATGTTGAGCAAATGTTACCAGGTATTGACATGGCAAACTGCCAAATCTGATTTCTCAGGAATGGAACAGAAAGTAGAAATACACCAACTTATTTCAAGAATCATTACAACCAAATCCCTACTCGATTTCATAATATTTTAGGTTTTATTAAAGCATTCTCCTGGTTTATTGAGCCTTTGTGCCAACTTATGGGATACAATGAGTTTGTTCACCGAGGGCCTTATTAGTAGAGGTAATACTGAACTGCTTTGGGCGCATGAGAAATATTTGGATAATACTCTTAGAGAAGGAAGAAAGGCCCTGGTGAGGGAGGGAGACCCGAGGAGGGAGGGGTGCATTGTTTTCAAGCCTGATTTTAATGCCCGTGACGGAGCTGCTTAAGCTGCCCATTGCTGGAAACCAATTAGTTTTCTGGCTCATTAATGAGAAAAATAAAAGATCTTTCATTGAGTCATTTTGTACGTGATATCAAAATATCCTGCAGACTCAAAACAGATACAAGACCCACACTGTTGCTGTTGGCATGGCAACATTATTCACAAAACAAATGATCAGGTTAAGAAAATGTAATATAGTTTCAAAGCCCAAGTTAATTTATACCAGAATACCTCAATATTAATATAAATCAATCTAGTTGAATCAAACCTTTTTTTTAATACACATTTAAACAAATTATTTTGTAGATAAGAAAATAGGATTTTTACCAACATGACAGAGGTTAATCATTAAAAAACAAGTCTGACCCATGACATGCAAGCCAGAGAAAGCACGTTGTTTAATTTGATGGCGAGCAACATAAAAACTATATTATCCTACCTTTTCCTGATGGATCACCACAAGTTATCCGTCCTCTTCCCTTTCCCTTTCTGGTTATTCTTCTGTCTTAACTCAGAGAGGCCGGTCAGAGAGAGGCTTTATCCCTGTGGTTTATCCCTTAAGACAAGGCCACGATTGGTAATCCCCAATCCGTAACAAAAAAAAAAAAAAAAAAGTGGTGGTGGCGGTTTCTGTACACAATGTGAACTTGGTTATCAAAGAACTTTTTGTTTAGATATTCCAACTTGTCACTGTGAAGGATTTGCTTCTGAATCACGTCCGGTGAAAAGTTTTTTACAAAAAATCTTGTGTTTCTTTTTTTAGCATCTTCTGGCACCCAAAGGTATACAGGCAGGCATAATACGTACTTTATGTTTAAAAATTATAATAATCCCACACGTTAAAGACTTACGCACCCTCAAAAACATGTGTATAATCTCATCAGCTCATTCAGTTCACTGACCAGTTATATCACTTTTAAAGTGCACACAGTATATGCAGTATACTCTGTAGCTAGTTGTCAATACTTGAAATGAATATTTGAAATGTTTTGAGACTAGTCAGCTCATACTGCTGATGTTGACAATAAGTGGCCATTGTATTGTGGCTTATCAATATATTACTTTAACAAAACCCTGGTGCGATGAGAAAAAGTTTCTGAATATCATAACTTTTTTTCTGTCAAACATTCTGACATTTCTGTGAAAATGTTGGCTCAGATAAAGATGAATGTTCACATAAACACTACCAGCGTGAAGATGAACAGGCATGTTTCTATGTGAAGGATCAAGTGTATTACCAGCTGGTTCTTGACCCTGGTTTTTCTACCAAAAGTGGCCTTCACAGTGAATTGAAAGTGTAACTCGTTACCAAACACGCCTGCAATTACATGACCGCACCAAACAGCCAAGTACATTGTGACATAACTCTCTTTCACGTCACACATTCTAAGAATTGTCCAATGACCATAGCCAGGAAAAACCAATCAAGTCATTATTTTTAGTGGTTTACCAACAGTTTTCTTGCAAAACTTTATTGGACTTCATTAGTTGTAACCCACATATGTATACCGCGATCCACAAATATTACACTGTCCACAAACACGTAGTTTTTAAATTAAATTTGTGTTTGTGTTGTGGATGGCTTTCTGTCAGTGTGTGGGTCAAGTGACATTTGTGACTTCCCTCCTTTTTGTTTGCAGATCTTTGTCAAATTTGTATCGCAGTAGATCTGTAGAGAAAAAACATCCACAAATGTGAGGTGCAGTAATTTGTAAATTTGTAATTCTTTCATTTTATTAGTCTTTCTGTTGGTATGACTTTACACAAAGTACAGAAAATACAAATAAGATAATACACTGTGAAATATTCATGGATCATGGTACACTTTTAAGGATTGTCTTCTGTGGGTTACACCTAAATTTTAAGATCTTGAATCATGTTATTACTTTGTAATCTGGTCTGCCTTCCATTTTTGCATTGGTCATAATTAAGCCATCAGCCAAAGAACAATCCTTGATTGGGAAGTACTTTACAACTAAAAAAGCTTCACCAACTATACCTGTTTAAATAACCTGCTAAAAGCTCCCCTTTTAAAAATGAGGTTCTTATGCAAAGGTTTACTTTTCCTAATTTTTTATTTCTTCTCAGATCACAGCTGTTGTGAAGCCTGACATACAGTCATACGTTAGTGGCATTTTTATTTTGCCTCGTTTCACAAGAAAAAACACCAGTGCATTTGTTAACTTTATTAAAAATGATGTTCCATCACTGGTAACAACATTTTAAATTAAGTTGTCGGGCAAAAAACAGTGTCAGTCATCACTATGCATAAGCATATAAAAACATAAATGTAGGCGTACATAGTTCAGGTATCAGGTGCTGAAAAGAAGCCTCGGTATCAACGGACAAGGAAACAGGCGGCAATTTTTTTGCAGCCCCTTAAACTTATCACAAGCAGGTGACTACTTTCATGTGACATAGCTTGTTCCCCAACTATACAATAACTAAAATGTTATGTTTTAACTGAAGTCACTAATAAATAGAGGTTAGATCTATTTAATTTTACACACACGTTTGATCTTTGAACTCCAGCATTATTGTGTGCCTGCACTGGTTGACATTGTTGCTCACACAAGAGTTAAAGCAGTGATGCAGGTGTGTGCAATGACTTTCAACATTTCACTGAACAAAATAACCATCAGCATTAGCCCACTCAGCGGGGCAGGCAGACAAGAAAAGTCATTGCTGCTTGCATCTTAGCTCACAGGAGTCATGCGGATTTCTTTCCAGTGTATTTAGTTTCAGCTGTAAACATCCCACCAATAGGTTTATGAGGAAGCAGACTGAAGTTGACCCTTGTGCACATACTCCAGAGCTGATGCGATAGTCCTCATGTCCATCTCAATACTGCGGGCCCAGTTCTCCACATCCCCAATTTCCTGTTCAAAAGAGTAGAGAATCAGAATTAGTGTCCCCATAGTTTACATCTACCAATCTACCTATATCTACCTATAACAAGGACCAGCAACAGACTGTCTTTAAACATTTCCAGACATCCTTTCACACCCTGTAAAGAAGATAAAAATGGGAAAATTGTAGAGGGAGTGGAAACTCATTAATTTTTACCACCTTTCAAATCCGCTTGGATCTAGACCTCTGTCAAGGCTCTCGAGTGAAACTAATCTGCTTTTTGTGAACCTGATAAAAGTCACTGTGATACTGTACACTTTACATGGTGGAAAAGCCTTGTTTTGAATTAATTTCTTGTTGATACAGTGTATCCTACCTTTAGGGCCTGATTGAAACCCTCCACCATACTGATCCACTGGGCAGTTTGTTTGGAGAACTGGCTCGCCTGCACCTGGAGGGTCTTCACCTCATGGTCGAGCTTACGCTGGTTTACATATGCCTGGGCAACTCTAAAGAAAAACAGGAAACAACAATGAGATGTGCTGCAGTATTGTTAATACATACATATGGGTCATTAATTTCTTCCTTTGTAGTGAAATCATATTATAATATTCAGGCTAGACTTAATCTTACAGAGGCACTAAAGGATTTTGGCTGTAATCCTTTCTATAAAGGAACAGCTAACAATGGTCTTTGCATCCCAGTCTTGTTCTTTAAGCTGATTTCATCACAACTTTCACATTGTTAACAATCTTAATGTGTCATTTTTGGTTGTGTCACACATTAGGCAAATTCTGGTCTGCTAAGAATGGACTGATTCTATTTCTAGAAACAGCTGTTGGTGGTGGGAAACCCCAGCGGGTCAGTCTGAGTGAAATCTGTTCGGGAACTATAGTTCCTACCTAGTCTGGCACGTGCATGCGTGGCCTGTGACTTCAAGGAATATGTTTATTCGAATGGACCAGAAAAAATTTCCCACATTGTGGGACAATAAAGTTAATCTTAATCTTTATGATGCAAAAACATTATTTAGTAAATAATATGCCTCTTATCAGGAGTTGGATTACTGAGATCATCTATTGTCACTGGACCAACAAATTTAGAATTTGCTGTAAACTCTGTAAGCTCTGTAAAATGATATGTTCAAGAATGAACATTAATTATCTATCATCATGACATGTGCTGAAATACTAAAATGAAAAAATGTAAAACCATTACACTCGATTTTGAAGCAAAATTGTTAAAAAAGTGATGTTTCATCTTCTCAAAAATGAAGATTGCTGCTCTTTCTTGTTGAATACCTTTATGCTGGAGATTCATTTGAAGACATCACATTGGGCATAGTACTTTTTCAATATTTTTTGTAATTTTATTGATTACACCTTGAATCCTAAAATAAATTGAAACATCAATCAAAAACCTTTCATCCATTATTTAGCCAGTGATTTTGCTGATCTCAAAATTAATTTCAGTCCTTTTTCAAGCAAAAATACCAAACATTCTTTTGTTTTAACATCTTAATATATGAAGATCCGCTGCCTTTACCTTTTATATATTAATTAAAAGGTAATATATTTTGTCTTGGCTGTTTGTCAGACATTTGAAGACGTCACCTTGAACTTGAGGAAATTGTAACGGCCATTATTCAGAGCTTTTTGACATTTTATAGATCATATGAGATTGAGAAAGGAATGAGCAGATTAATTATTAATGAAAATCTTTAATTACACTACTAAATAACATATAATCAAAGCTAACTGTACTGGCTATTGCAGTTGATTAACAGCAATACAAGACTAAATATAAATGCAAGGCAGTTGGGTATCTTGTGAGTGAGGTGGCAAAGGTTTGAGACCAGAATTTAACAGAATTATATGACCTTTAACTGGGCCATAACTCCCAACTTCACCTATCACCACTACCACTACACCATTATGAAATCTAATGACAGGACGTCTGCTTAATATAAGGTTTAAAGAACAAGAGCAGTGAGGAAAGGAGCAGACTTTTCATACCCAACATTGAGGTGGTCTACCAGGGCTTCTGTCAGACAGGTGGCTGCAGCAATAGCTTCACGCCTGCGTCTCTCTGTGCAAGCAAACACATGAACACAGACAAAAAAAACCATCGATAAGTTGGTGGACGACAGGAGCACTCTCACAACTTCATCAGCTTTGTTTTTAGCATCCGTTAGCACGCTAGCTAACCATCTATCCTCTTACCCTGCAGCTCCTTCCGCTCATTTTGCTTCGCCTGGTGCTCCTTCAGTAAACGAGACAACATTTTAAGTGGTAGTTGAGATTATTTCGCAAATGTTTTTGTTGTTTTAACTAGCTGAATAGCATGGCTTTTACTAAACGAGACGTTGGGTATGCTAACAGCTGACTACTAGCACAGGGCGGTATCACGAGACCAGGCTCCAGAACGACAGGAGTGGGCGTTCCCAAAATGGCGTCTCGTATAAACCTATTTATCATTATTGTAATGTGTTCATGTGTGTTATTAATTACGTCACACGCAGATTAGGACTCAGACATATTTATATTTTACACGATGACACACAATGTAAGGACGAACTGCTCTTTATATTATAATTGAATCGTGAACATTTGTGTTATGGTGATGTCAATATCAGTTTTGACGTCATGCCGTTCTTGCCTTCAAAATAAAAGTGTAAATAAAAACTACTACTACTACTACTACTACACTTATAAAACTAATAATAACTCAAAAGTAAAATGGAGTGGATACAAGAATATTCCATAGATTAACATTTAGTTACTGTACACAAACATCCAATGAGATGAGATGGAAAGCAACAACAGTGATAACACAGGTAGTAAAACAAATTCCCAGTCATTACTGTTGTTATGATTGAGAACAGCAGCAGTAATAATAATAATAATAATAATAATAATAATAATAATAATAATAACTCTACTGAACTTGTTTTAAGAACATACAGTAATGTGACAGACATGCAACAACAAAACTAGCAATTCCATTAAAAAAAATCTTTGCTGTAAGTGACACAAAAGAAAACATTGTGCTCAATTGGAGCAAAACAATCCCTGCCTGAGGTCCAAGAGCTTTTCCAGAGCTTTCAGCATTGTTACAGCACAGTCCTAAAAGTGCAATGGTCATTGACACATTTAATCACAGCTACTGAGCTTGCAAGTCAGACCCATGAAACAGTTAAGTCAGATTGACCTATCTCCATTGCAACAGATCAAACTCCATCCACTGATGAAGACTTTAATTTGTTTTACAAAATTATAATTTTAAGGACACGAATGACATTGCATGATTAAATTGTGCAGAACGTGTTTTGTTATATTATTTATAATTAAATAAGTATATTTTTGTGCAAGAAAAAAAATAGGATACACTATTTTCTTTTGAAAATCTCGCACCGGAAAAGCCGGTCTTGTTCTGGCTAGCGGAACACAGGTCTGCTCTGATGGCAGGCAGTTATCTGTCAACAATCTAGGCAATTAGCTGAAACTGAAGTCTGTGAGGCCCTTTATCGTCTGCTTCTTTCAGGTATGGACATTTAGTCTTTCACTGAATGTCATGTGTGAGACTATCTCAACTGTACCATCGAAGCTGCTAACGGTGGTGTTAGCATTACTAACGTTAGTTAATGCATGGTTAGCTAAAGCCTCGGTGTTCAGGACGTCGCCGAACAAAGTTCCTCTCGGTGGTGAAACTTCTCAGTTTCTATTAATAATTCACAAAACCATTTAGATTATAGTTAGCTTATAATACATTTTAGCTATGTCACATGCGAAACACTTGGTCTACAAAAGGGTAGTGTGGGAAGTTGTCTAAACAACACATCTCCTGTTGGCTAACCTCTTGCTAACATGACAGATAAAGCTATTAAGCCACAGTTGAAGCTAACATTTCTTCCTTCATGTTGCAGATGGCAGGAAGCACGCCGCCTCTTTGACAACTATGATACTGATTTACACACAACATCTTTCTGTTAAATTATATTTATTAATGTCCCGTTTGTCAATCATTCAGAATACCTTCTTGTCCTGCCAAAGGATATTGTCAAAGATTAACAAAGTAGGTTTAGTGAGACTTAATTTAGCCAAGGATGGGATTTTCTGTTATGGAAGGTGCACAGTGGTTTCTTGAAATAGCTAAGACCTTAAACCTAGACACTGATTAACGTACTTTATAAAGCTGCAATGATAAGATGAGTTAGACAGAGCTGAGATATAGTATCCCTTCAGTGTGACTATGAACAAACAATCCAAATTATGTAAAAATGTGTGCACAGTTTATGGAGTTTAAATCCATCCTATAAATCAATCCTAGATCCTTCACTTGAAATATATCAGCCCAGCTTTATGGTAGAGATATGAGTTAACCTGGGTTGTATCTTTGAATTAGCATCATTACAAACATACTCTTTTAATGTTTCTGTATTGTACCCTACCATGTCATACATGCCCCTTGTTTTAGTTAGATTGTCCCCTCTTTCCATACTTGCAGTTTCACTCTATGTAAAGTGAGGTTGTATTTTCCGCTGACTGAAGAAACCTAATAGCCTAATCACTCTTTAAGTAGGTTACCTGCATAGAGTGTCCAATGTTTACATCTGATGATCTCATTGCGTTCGTTGCAGGTCCTTTCAGTGTAGCCAATCAAGGCTGCAGTGTTATGGATGAACCATGAAGGCCCAATTACAAGTCACAGGTAGGTTATTGTTACAAAACGTGTCTATCAACAAAAATGAGAGTACTTTGGACAGAGGAAGCTACGCTCTATGGAAGTTACTGTAGTAAATGCATGTCTTATGAGCCAGTGTTTAGGCTACTGGAAGTGGTGGTTTATATATTCATAACAAAATGGTATTAGCAAGTGATGTTGCGTGCAATTTCATTGTGGTGTTTTCTCTTTCCAGTTCTTTCAGCCAAGCTGAAGGAAAACAAAAAGAACTGGTTTGGTCCTAGTCCGTATGTTGAGGTAGCAGTGGATGGCCAGTCAAAGAGGACGGAGAAGTGTAACAATACACACAGTCCCAAATGGAAGCAGGCTCTCACAGTGTGAGTACCAATGCTGTGTTTGTCCTAGTAGAGGAGTCACTTCACAAATAGCCGATTAATTATTGGATGATGTGCTAGATGATAATAGATATATTATTAATCTGAACTGAATTTAGTATACATACAGTATTGTGAGTATTAACATCTATATTTTGGTTGCATGTTGTAACTGATTAATTGACTTTTCATTATTAGTGACAATAACCCTTAATTTTAATTTGTCTGAATTCTTAATCTTGTCATTTTCTCACATTTCTACAGAATTGTGACTCCGGTCAGCAAGCTGATCTTTCGTGTTTGGAGCCACCAGACACTGAAAGCAGACATCCTGTTGGGAATGGCCACACTGGAGATCAGTGAGACCCTTAAGGCTAATGACTTGAAACGTGAGTTCATACTACTTTGCATTACTTTTAAGGATTTTAAGTAAATATTACATTCAAAATTTTCCACTCACCGTTCCATTTACTGGCATGAGCTGAGACAACTGTGATCTTGTCATAGCACTAGGCTATTTGGTAGAGTTTGCTTGTACTTCTTTTGTCATTTCAACTTTGAATACGGAAAATATGTGTTGTCCAAGGTTCAGAATGTGGAGCTAATATTTCCAGGCTCTGGGGACTGATTCCCACAGAATATTATGAGGTATTCAGGAGGACAAGGCACCCACTACATTGTTTTTTTTTTTTTTCAACATAATAGCAAATTGTATCTTTTGTAATCTTCTTTTTCAGTCTTCATTTTGTGCCTCTGCGTCCGTCAGCAGCATATTCTGTTGTGCACACGTGTTGTGTAAGAGTGCAGATCTGCCTGTGTTTGTTATGAGAATGTTTTTATTGGGCTTTGATAAGCATAACAACCGACATGCAAACTACTCACTAGGTTTTCTTTTCCCTGGGATACAGGCCTCACCTAAGCTTATGACCTTCTGCTTGCTTGGAGTGTGTTTACAGCCTAATACAATGGCTCCCTCAGACCTGGTCAGCATGTGAAACCACGTGACAAGCAGAGAGTCTGGTCCATATTTTTCATAGCTGCTTGAATTTCATTTGCCATTACTGAACAATAAAGCATGCTTTTGGCCCCTCAAGACTAAAGAGGTTTGAGTGACTGACACTACCATCTTTAGAGCCCCATACTTAAACTAGCAGGGCTGTAACCGGTCAACAAATACCTTGAGAATGAGAGGATTACGAAAGGCCTGTGTGTGTGTGTGTGTGTGTATGTGTGTGTGTGTGTGTGTGTGTGTGGTGGGGGTTTCCTAAAGTAAATGTGTCTCTTTTTTAATCCTCCATTTATTCAGCTGCAAGCCCCACTACATCAGTGTTTCTTTGATGGTTCAATGTCTATGTCCGTGTGATGAGTTTTCCTGAGGTCTGTTTGACACTTTATGTTGTGCCCTCCCCAGTATGTGAGGTGGTGCAGACGCTGCAGCTGTGCTCTGACAGAGACCCCCGGGATGTTGTTGGTGACCTGTCAGTCTGTCTGGACGGCATGCAGGTAGACCCAGAAACCTTCGCCACAGCAGAGAAAGAACATGGTAACTAACCCCACACAGAGACACAAACTTGTTATACGAGGTTGAACAGGGTCACAATTTGACAACATACACGATGCGCAAATGTGCAGGAATCTATAAATTAAGCTGTTACTAAGAGATTTTTCCTTCCTTTCTCTTCATAGTTTGTTAAATAGTTATTAATTTTAGTGAAAAAGGCTGACACGGCTGCGGGTGTACATTTATTGGTTCTTTATATATATATATGTATGTATGCTGTTGAGAGGGAATTTTTAATGCACAAATACATTTGAGGTAATTGGCCATTACATACTTTGTACACCAGAGAACACAATTGTGTAATAAACAAAATTGTGGGATCCCTCAAAAGTAGATGCTGACGTTCTGTGTTTATGTTAAATAACCAATGATAAAATCGATTGTCCTCATTAAGTAAATGCCAAGTTGTATTGTTGCATTAACATTAACGACGTCACTGATGATGTTTTCTCTGTCATTCTAGCTACTGTTCCAAATGGAAATGCAAGACAAAATGGAGACGCTGGCAACAGGTTTAGTACACTTTCATTTCAATAAACCTATTCATGTAGAGCCGAATCTGGGCCAATAGTTTTGTTAGTTTAAAAAAAAGTTGTAATGGAAAAATTAAAATCTGAAATTGAAAGTAATTGAAAGAAAGTTCAAGTTTTCATCTTGAACTCTGAAAATACAACAATGTACTCAATTTGAAAAATAAGTGTATTATAAGTTTTTTTCCCCCAATTTAAATATAATTTGGATTTAATTGTGAAATTCTTCTGAATACATTTTTTATTTTCATTTTCCGCTTTTATTTTTCACTTTCATAAATATAGTCATATCTGAGGTCTTTTTTTTCAAGGTAATCAAACTATTGGGCCAGAATTGGCTTGTACACATAAGTACATATTTATATACATGCTTTTTTGTGTGCAAATCTTTGGTCAGCATTGGGTAAGATAAAAGCATATCTCTTATGAAGTTTGTGCGTTTACTTATAGAAACTAGTCATTGTACACTGGAAGAATTACTTGAGTAAATATTTTGATTCTCAGGTCAAGCAGAGACACATCTCCCTCCAGCGACTCAGAGGAGTGGGTTATCGTACCTAATGGTCATGCTGTCAATGGAACGGGATCTCCTTCACGATCTCCAGGGGGCTCCATCGCCTCACGTCCTCCCAGACCAGCCCGACCTCCTCCTGCTACGCCACGCCGACCAGCAGCCTCACCAAGTAGGACAGGCACAAGACATCAAAGACTTTATAATATCACAGTAGCTCACATACAGATTGACATACCAATAATTTCATATTCTTTCATATTCTTACGACCTATGAATTTTCTATCATATACAAACATGTTGTGTGCACTGTGTAATGACTGCAATCAAAGAAAACACACTGGTGCAAACATATTCACAAACTAAAATGTTTTCTTCTCTGCCATTCTCACCACTCCTCTCCCCAGCCTCCTCCAGCAGTTCCTCCCCCAGTGAGCTGAGTGAGGGTCCGGCTTCAGATGGCTCTTCTCAGGCTTCAGCCAGTGGGTGTTCAAATCAGCAGGATGACTCAGGCACAGGAGCAGCAGCAGCAGCAGCAGCAGCAGCAGCAGCAGCAGCAGCAGGCTCTTCACAGACAGCAAGCGGCCCCAAACCAGGGACCTCAACTTCAACAGCTGTGGCCACAACAACTCCGAGAATCGCACCCATGGCTAATGGCCCCTTACCACCAGGGTAAAAGAGCAGTGCGCTACACTTGGTTCTACGAGACTTCATTGAGGCCACCGATAATATTCATATAAGTTTAATTTACAGCCTCAGAAATATTTGTGTGTGTTTTAGGTTTTTTAAAGAATTTTTTTTTTTTCTGAATCTGTTTCTGGCTCTTGTGTTATGTCTTTACTCACTCATTTGTATTGTCTCTGCAGGTGGGAGCAAAGGGTGGACCAGAATGGACGGGTGTACTATGTAGATCACATTGAGAAAAGGACAACCTGGGACAGACCTGAGCCTCTGCCTACAGGGTACAGCAACACTTATCTATTATACTATGCATACTAACATGCTTCGGGTTCTGCTCTTTTGGACCTTGCAGTTGTAATACCATAAAAAAACATCTCAGACAGACATTTTTTATAACCACTTTTACCATAACTCTAGAGCTGCACTCATTTTTGTTCAAAGTGTGTTTTTAAATTTATCAGTGATGTTAAACAGATAAAAATGTCAGGTGAAGCCCTCAGGCACATCTGACATTTGGCTGACAGTGTCAACTCATCACTGCCTTCTTTTCATTTCCCTTCTCTGTAGGTGGGAGCGCAGGGTGGACCCGATGGGTAGGGTGTACTACGTGGACCACATAACCCGAACTACGACATGGCAACGCCCCACACAGGAGTCAGTGCGTAACTATGAGGAGTGGCAGCACCAGCGCAGCCAGCTGCAGGGAGCTATGCAGCAGTTCAACCAGAGGTTCATTTATGGGGTGAGAGCAATCACTTTCTTAAAACTGGATTTGTCACTTTCACCGCTCGTGCAGCACAGTTCAAACATTTATTTCTTTTGATTTGATTTAAGATCCCATTCAGACGTGATTTATGATCGATAAAAATACTCTGCTTTGAATAATAATTAGTGTCTTATATGGTTTTACCTCAGAAAAACATCATTTTAAATTTCTTAAAATTACAATTACTCCTTCCAACCTATAGAAATCCAGAATCTTTGAATATGTAGATAGGCATGATACGATATGAAAATGTCATCTCATAATTATTGTGGCAAAAGTGAGTGCCATTCATGATATTATTCCGATGATCATCAAAATAAGCTTAAAACATTTAAAATGTCTTATTTCTTGTGTTTAGTGTGTGACATCTGCGCTGCTTCTCATTCTATTCGTCTAATTTGGCTCTCGAGTCTAAAATGGGCTCAAATAGGGGTTTAGGCTACTGAGCATGACTCTGTATGTATGCATGCATGACCCCAATAATGGGTATCATTTTGAGTGACATGGTTGACAAACTTCAAATTGTAAACACTCAGTGGGAACAGAGATAACAGAGCTACAAGTTCAGTCACGCTTCATGATACATTTGAACTCTACTACAGTTCTGTGGTAGTATGTGGTAGTTTTTATGGGTTTTTTTTAGACTGAATCAACATTTTTCACGTTCTCTCTCTCTCTCTTTCTCTGGCTCAGCTCCAAGACCAGTTGGCTGCCACGGCCAATAAAGAGTTTGACCCGCTGGGCCCTCTGCCACATGGTTGGGGTAAATATTACTGAACATTGGTTTCAGCTGTATTCACAAATATGTTAAGAAAACACTGCAAAGTTGTTTTCTAGGATTTAGGCTGTGATATTAGTAGAAATGCTCGGCGGTACATTGATACTGAATCATACATTGAAAAAATAATTGTGTTTATTTTAATGTCAGAGAAAAGAACAGACACCAACGGCAGGGTGTATTTTGTTCACCACCCGACTCGGACGACACAGTGGGAGGACCCCAGGACGCAAGGGTGAGTGTATGACTGTGACTGCATCTGTGTGCACCATGTACCAAGTGAATCTTGATACTGTCTTACCTTTTTATTATACAGACTACACTGTAAATTATTCTGCCAAACCTAGCTGTACTTTTGTTTTACTGTCAGTAAGAGGCGCTAATGTGTCACCAACTTGCTCAACTCCAGTATTTCTAAAACACTCCCAAATAGGAAATCAGTGCTTACTGGTGTTAGGGGTGAAGTATGGAGAATAGAGTGACACATAATTGGGACCTCTTTTCAGAAATTCTGCTTCGGGGCAACCATTTAATACTCTGATGGATGCACAAATATTGCATGTTTAGATGTGTACATAAACCGTTATGCTCCTGCTGATAGTATATATTGGTGTTAAGTGCACATTTTCTCTTTTAATGGAATTTCAGGCTGCTGAATGATAAACCCCTGCCAGAGGGTTGGGAGATGAGGTTCACTGTGGATGGTATTCCCTACTTTGTAGACCACAACCGGCGAACCACAACCTACATCGACCCTCGCACAGGGAAATCTTCACTGTAAGTTCTTGTTTGTTTGTGTCAAGTCATGGATGTGAAGAGCGCCACACACAACATGTGTATAAGTTATCTAAATGTGCTTGAAAATGGTTTTTCGGTCTTTTCCACAGTGAGAATGGGCCACAGATAACCTATGTCAGGGACTTCAAAGCCAAAGTGCAATACTTCAGGTTCTGGTGTCAGGTATGTTCTGCACAGCAGGTGATGTAATGTTTGTTATCTCCCATTGTGAAATCTTTCTTTATCTTCATTCTGCTTTTCTGTGGGCACTCATGTCTGTAGCACTTAAGGCATGACAGGTGAATAGGGTTAAAAATATAACTAATAGATGTCACCATGAAACTTCCCCCACTGATTACTTACAAGTTTTCTTAAATTTATGTTTAAATTTGTCAGTGAAGCAAAATCTGTTTAAGCTTTAAGATAAGATAAGACATACCTTAAGTGATCTCTCTAAGGGGAAATTCAATTTGACACAACAGCACAAGGGACAAAAAGTAGCAGCGTAGAGATAGGAATGTACTAAGAGAAAAATGAAATTAAATAAAAATATACTTTATAAATAAGATTAAAATAGAAATATGAAGTGCTACACAGAATAGATTGATCTGTGTGCATATATGGAGATTTCTGACTGGGAAACAATCATTTTGAGGAAATGGCCTTTTAAAGATATGTATTATTATTATTCCACACATTTTTAGACAAAAAATGGTGAATGGGGTAAAACTAATAATGATAAAATAAACACTGTAATGTGTGTTTTGGACATTTTCTTTCCAATAGACATGTTATGGCAGATAAAAAATCCCCGAATGTCTTGAAATGAATGAAAAAACAGTGTTTTCACCTTTAACGTCTCCTCTTGAATGTGCAAAGATAAAAATGACTTTGTCCAAAATGTAGGTATTTGAATTGTTTTTGTTTTTCCTTCTCAGCAATTGTCGATGCCTCAGCACATTAAGATTACCGTCTCCCGTAAAACCTTGTTTGAGGACTCATTCCAACAGGTGATCTTTTCAATATACTTTCCTCTTTCTTTACAGTTGTCTGTTTGACAGTATTGTCTTGTTAGTGTTTGGGTTGTGTAAATGTTTTAATTCTTTTATCCGTATTCAAAGATCATGAGCTTCCACCCGCAAGATCTGAGGCGTAGACTGTGGATTATTTTTCCTGGAGAGGAAGGCTTAGACTACGGAGGTGTGGCCAGGTAATTTCAACAGAAATTTTGTGGAATCGCGTCTTATTGTATGACGTGTAAGGTGTGTTCTGTTATCGTTTGACTGTTTGACCCTACTCTTGCCTCACAAGCCACGCAACCTGTCATTCAAGTATGATTAATTTGTCAATTTATTTGTTAATTGTCTTTTGTGGTTGTGTTTTCCAGAGAATGGTTCTTCTTGCTCTCTCATGAGGTGCTCAACCCAATGTACTGTTTGTTTGAGTACGCTGGGAAGGACAACTACTGTCTGCAGATCAACCCTGCCTCCTACATCAATCCTGATCACCTGAAGTACTTCAAGTTCATTGGACGCTTCATTGCCATGGTACCTGCACTATTTGCCAACACAGTTACTTAATGTGCCATTAGTATTTGAACTTAAGGTGATGGCAGGAGTAATTTGGCCCATAAGATGGGTCATACTAATCATCATGTATAAATTATCCAAAATTGTATACAAAATCATGTTTGAAATTGAATTGGATAATGTGACACTTAAATGACAATGGCTGTCCTGCATTGTTCCTTCCAGGCTTTGTTCCACGGCAAGTTCATCGACACAGGTTTCTCCCTCCCCTTCTACAAGCGTATTCTGAACAAACCTCTGGCTCTCAAAGACCTCGAGTCCATAGATCCAGAGTTTTACAACTCACTCATCTGGATCAAGTAGGTCTGGGGATACAAACCTTAATGTGCATCTTGGTGGGTGGGTAGCTGATGGAGACGGTGTACATGATTTAATGAATAGGAAAGAATATTTATGTCACTCAAAATGGCATAGTGGTCATTTTTATGTTGGCACCCTTAATCGTTTTTATCCTGTAGACGCATGAGATATGTAAGCACCGTATTTTATTAAACAAGATGAATTTGTCTCCCAGTTACAACTGATTAAACAAAGGAGATATAACATATTAATTAGTGAGCTTTAGTGCTGCTGGTAGGTGGATTTGTTATCGTTGGACAGAGCCAGGCTAGCTCGGCTAAACTAAGCTAAGCTGTGAAAAGCTTTACTCCCCGGACATGTGAGTGGTATTAATCTTCTCCTCTACGAGAAAGTTAATCAGCTTGTTTCCCAAAATGTCAAACTTGTTCATTAAGTACACTCATAGTTGGCAAGTGATTGTGCAAAATTCTCCGTGATGCTACAGCAGCTTGTTAAACATAAAGGAGCATCTTTCAGCGGTCATGGCTCTAATTGAATTACATTTTTTCATGATTTATCCCAATGCTGTAATGTTCCTGTTTAAGTTTCAGATATTTTCAAAAAAAAACATGGCTGTCATCGGCAAAACTTTCACTAAATGCATTGTAATGCAGAAAAAACAAAACCTTGCGTTTTCTATCTCTAATGAAAAGACTTTAGATGGCTTTGTAGCCTGCTGGTCATACACGCTCTTTGATTTCTTTACAGCATTGTTATTTAAACCGTGTTAATAATGATGGTGTCTGTCTGGCCTGCAGGGATAATAACATAGAAGAGTGTGGGCTGGAGATGTTCTTCTCCGTTGACAAGGAGATCCTGGGCGAGGTTACCACCCACGAGCTGAAACCAGATGGAGGGAACGTCCAAGTAACAGAGGAAAACAAGGAGGAATACATCAGGTACACTACATCCTCTGCTGCCTCTCATTTCCCATGATATTGTATGAAGGACATTGTCATTAATAAATAAATAAATTAATTAAATGCATCATATTGTTGTAGAATGACAGCATTTAAAGGAGACCTACTGTATATTAGTATTTCAAATTTTTATTTTATGATTTAAAAACTGAATCTGATCATTCCTTCTGTATGTTTGAATTTATTTTATTTCATTGTGTTTATCTCTCTGGTTGCAGGCTGGTGGCAGAGTGGAGGCTGTCCAGAGGTGTGGAGGAGCAGACTCAAGCGTTCTTCGAAGGCTTCAATGAAGTTTTGCCTCAGCAATACCTGCAATACTTTGACGCTAAGGAATTAGAGGTACTGAAGTAACTAGACCTATTCTGTACGACCTTCACCAGAACAGAAATGTTTGATATTTAGGGTAGTGTTGTTCCTTTGAAAAAGTGTTTATGCTGCAGATAACAATCCTCCAAATTTGAGTGTGTTGTTGACACAATTATGATTTCGCTTCCCTCTTACCTGTAGGTGATGCTGTGTGGGATGCAGGAGATAGACCTGGTGGACTGGCAGAGAAACACAATCTACAGGCATTATGCCCGGAGTAGCAAACAGATCCTCTGGTTCTGGCAGGTTAGTTGCACACTGTGACTAGATTAAAAAACTATTTCTCATGCACCCCTTCTCACTTTGCTCTATTACTATAGTAGATTAATACTTTGCAATAGTAGTGTGGTAAGTTTAATGTTTTCAGTCTCAGGGTTTCATTTTCCTTTTAGCTCATAACTTGTGATGTGATGTTTTTTGCTGTGAGACAGTGAGTCATTGGGTCCAAAGACTGTCAAAACCCTGGATTAAGCACATGATTTATGAGCACTATATATAATTAAATTGTCCCTGTAAAATGAAGATAAGTATGTCACGCTGTATTTGCTGAGTTTTAACACTGAATCATCTGTTGACAGTTTGTGAAGGAGATGGACAACGAGAAGAGGATGAGACTGCTGCAGTTTGTCACAGGAACCTGTCGTCTTCCTGTGGGTGGCTTCGCTGACCTGATGGGTATGCAAAATATACACATACATTCACACACACACATACTGTGTGTCAAAACCAGCACTGACTTCTTGATTTAATTGTCTTGGTTCATACAGGAAGCAACGGCCCTCAAAAGTTCTGCATTGAAAAAGTAGGCAAAGAGAACTGGCTTCCACGAAGCCACACATGGTAAGACCTGTTATTCTATTTCTACTTTTATCAAAGTCCTCATGCCTATTACACCAGATATCTTTGTCCGAAAGGACAGGGGATTAAACTTTCATAACCAAACCCACTTAGTCATGTAGGATCGAGCAACAGCTTGCCTTCCTTTGTTGTTGGTGTTTAATTTGGCATTGGATGTTACATAACACTGAGAGAATGTTTTGTTGTTGGACTGTGAGTAATACAGTTAGTAAAATGTTTATTTAGCAGATACCATTCTGCAGCATGAAGTGGAATTGTGCAGCAGTGAACTTTAGTGCACAGTTCACACCAGATATGTCAGAATGTTTGTAAATTACACTGTACAAGTAGGAAAGCAAAGCATTTCTTCTATCAACGGCTATGTTAAAATCTGTTCATACGGCTGAATAATTACTTTGTGTTGTAAGAAATCCAATGTAAAAGTGTTATAGATTACATATTACAAGAGTGATCTAGTTTCTTTCTCTTCGTTGCATAGCTTTAATCGTCTGGACCTCCCTCCTTACAAGAGCTATGAGCAGCTGAAGGAGAAGCTCATGTTCGCTATAGAAGAGACGGAAGGTTTTGGGCAGGAGTGATGCGACAAGAACAGGAGCTGCAGGGATGGGTTGGAGGAGCCATATCCATTTCAGACAAGAGCACTTTTCAACAGATTCTCCTTGCAGCCAGGAGCTGCTTATAAACTGGTATATGGACGTACAATTCTTCATATTCTGTCACATTATCATCCGCAGTAACAAATGTTTCTAAGCTGTTTCGTCAGAAATTCCTTCATCCCGCAAGAGACCTGTGAATCCTCCTCAACCTGTTTCACTTCTCACCTGTATGATAAATTTCAGCCTAATCCAGCAGATCTTACTCTGCCCTGCTCAGCCCACTATCAGGTGACGAAGGCAGAAGAAACGCCTTTCTCACCCTTTCATGTCTGCACTCGCTGCACGTTGCGCAAGTGCAGTTTCGACGCGTACATCTGTGAATGAGTAAAGTCTTGCACCTCATGCACTAGAATTAATAATTTCAGAGGAAAGAACCATATTTGTGCATTTTGACTTAAAAATAAATAGCTTCATATCTACAAGCAACATCAAACGCACAGATATGGTTTTGGACTCGACTTTAATTTGTCTTTTATTGAAAGGATGGATGGATGAATGGATGGATGTTTTTTTTTTTTTTAAACAGCTGACTGGAGTGACTCCTGTAGCACAGTTTCTTTAATAACTTTGATAAATGTGATTACGCTTATCGAAATGATGATTTCTCTTATTTTGACAGGTTGATTATTCCTTAACTTTATAATGAGTTGAAACTTGGAACTAGTTTGCACACAGTTATGTGAGCAGTAAGACGGTTGTGATTGTTCTTAAGAGAGGTTGTATTTTTATGTGCAATAGTTTTGTAGAAAACATTTTTGCCAATAATAGAGCCAAACAGTGATTTGTTTGATCATTTTTATAACACTTGGGTAAGTTTCAGCATTTACTGTTGATTTAAATTTTCAAAATGAAGTAGGGAACACTTGCATACGGTGAAGCTTGTTTGGTTGTGATTCCATCTGACAAACTTTGCCTTCCAGAAATGGTCCGTGCTGTCTAAATATCAGCCTACATGACCATGGATGCTCACCTCCTTTACCAGTCAGGGAGGCCGAAAAGTGATAGTTATGAGGCGTTACTAATGAAGTGGGAGCATTAGAATGTATGTGTAATAGAGAACATTGATTTGAATAATTCCCACTGAAAGGTAGCCAGCTTTTTGGTAGATATCCAGAGTTAAGTATTAATCTAGATCAATAATGAAGATGCTGAATCCTAACTGTTTAATGTGTTAAGTGACTAATGCAGTTTATGTAAATATACTTAAAAATTAGTAAATGTGTTTAATGTCTTAATACGTTTAGTTCACCCAGGCAGTGGACCCCTTTGAGTTTTAGACAGAAGTTGATATAATTAAGATTTGAATCGATGCATTAGAAGGTGGCCCTAGTTTTATAGGGTGTTAGGTATTCAGATTGTACAGGAGTAGTTTATTTCATGTCTTTTCCAAAAACTAGCTACGCTAACATCATACTTAAAGTTTCTTTTTAGTATCAGGTAGAGTATCACTTTAAGGAACTGACTATGGAACCAATTTACCAAAGGATTATATTTAATTTTTTTTTTGTAAAGAATTTGGCTAGAAAGTCTAATTCAACAATCAGTTTTTAACATCCCCAAATGATTACACATTGTTGTAACTATTAAGTTCTGAGTTGTTTTTCATTATAAAGTAGGTAACGCTATGAGGTACAAGAAAACAAAAGGGTAGCTCAGCTGCTTACATTTTAAATACAAATTTCGATCTGTAAAGTGATATATATTTTTTAAGACTAGTAGCTGTCCAAGCATCAAAGCTGTGTGTAGTGTGTGTAGGCAGCGTGGTGTGATTTCCGTGGCATAATTTCAATGTTTATCCCAGATCATTACACAAATTCAGTTTCAGCAAGTTCCTTTTAATTTCAATAGGACGTATCCGCAAAAATATAACTCATGTATGAACTATGTGGGTGTATGTCATTACAAAATTTAAAAAATGCTGGTTCTCAATGGCCTAACCTCTCCCTCACTGACCTGACGGGTATTTTAACCCCTCAGTCAATACCAGTTACTGCTCACTTTGTCAGATGTTTCACATTATCTCACATTTTTCCCCCTAATTCAATGCACATCCACCTTTAACACTCAGTGTGTAACTGCCAGTGTGCAGACTTGTGAAGAGATTATTCTAAAAAAAGAAAAAAACCCTTGATTTTTTTTTAAAAAAGGGCTTTGTGATTTAAAATGTTGACTGTTGAATATTTTAACAGATTAAAACTCATATTATAGCACCTTCACACTCCAAACTGGTTGAATTAACCACTTCACTGTTAAATCTCTGCTGTGTTCCAGATCATGGGGCAGTTCTATGTATAGAAATATGCAAACTAGTGTTTTAGATGTGCTGATTGCATTGTAAATCATGTTGATATTGTAATCACTGTTTTTTTTTTTTTTTGAGGCTCTAACTTTTTTGATAAGTGGAAGTCAAGGGTTGAAGACTATTTATTTCGAGGATGGGTTTCATGTAACAATGGACTGGATTGATTGAGAAAATTAAAAAAGTAATAAAATGATTGAAACACTGGGCTCCTGCAGGACACTTGTGACGTGTTACTGATTATCACTGAAATGTATTTTTTTCACTGTCATACACACAATTCACTACATTTTAAAAAAAAACTTAGGCAACAATTGTATTGCATATTAACCTCTTAAAATATGAAAAATATATTGACCGAAGAACAAAATCTCAAAATGTGCTGACGGAATTAAAATAGTATTATGCACTGTAACCTGTGCAGGGTAAGACTTAAGACTTTAATTACTGAGCATTAATTCTGAAAGGTGTCATAACACGTGTCTGCACTCTTTCGTTGTGTGACATCCACTCTCACAGCAACAGCATAGCTGGCTAATTCAATTACCAATGTTACGCACCAAAGTCTTGAATCCACAGCAAACAACAGATTATAGACAAACAAATCAGTTTTGCAGTCTCATCTCATCTAAAATACATTTACATACGAAATAAGGGACATTCATTTTAGTTAATTTAATTCACTTTTTTTTTCTTTTTATATTGGAACCAGTACAGTACAGTGTCATTTATTTACATAGGATGGATTATCTGACATCTTAAAGATAAGTGGAAGTGAATAGTACCTAAATACATCATTTTATTATATTCATTATTAATTTACTACTATTATACTGTATACAACAACAGAATGCTGCGTCTACATTAATAAAACAGTGAAAGGAGGCATACTACACCTCTACTTGTGATATTTTAGATATATTTTGCATGTATTCTTGTGCTTTTACTGAAATAAACTGTGAATGTATGGCTTTTATTTTGGGGTTTTAGTACTTTTACTTAATTAAAGGATGAGAGTACTTCTTCCACCAAAGGTTATGTACTGTAAAAAAAAGTTTTCAAAATGTTTTCTTTTATTACATAAACATATGACTTACAATGAGCATGGCTATTACATGTAATATGTACCAGATAACTGTACACGTGAACACCCTTAAATTTAAGCCTCCCATTTTAAAAGTACCACATTTTGTGCCACCTGACTCTAACTCCTGCAGGACATGACTAAAGACTGGTCATAAATGTCTTTGTTTTTGTTCTGAAAGGCGTTCTAACATATGTCTGCACTTTGCATGTGAGACATCCACTCTGGCATTATGTAATATGCAAAAGCTTAATGACTAATTCAGTAATATTATGCACCGAAGTGGCTTTAATCCACAACAAACAGCAAACATTTGACATTTAGAGTCTCATCTTGTTGACATTCTTCAGTGATGAATGTGACAAATGAAGGGACACTCTCAAGTAAGCATGTGTCTTACAATGAGCAGGTATTACATGTTATCTGCACCAGATTACTGTACACGTGTACAACCTTAAATTAAGGCCTCCCATTTTAAAAGTACCACACTTTGTGCCACCTGACTCTTACTCCTCCAGGACATGACTAAAGACTGGTCATACATTTCTGTGCTTTTGTTCTGAAAGGTGTTCTAACATGTGTCTGTACAGCTTTAATCCACAACAAACGGCACATATTTGACATTTAGCGTCTCATCTTGCCGACATTCTTCAGTGATTATTGTGACAAATGAAGGGACACTCAAGTTAAAATATGCCCATTTTTTGGTCATTCTAGGAACACATTTTTTTTTCTTTTCATACCGTCATATTGTTAAGGTCTGCACTCTTTGTACGAGGCCTCCACTGTCACATTATGTAACGCAGTAACTAAATGACTAATACTAACTAACCATACACACCAAAGCCTGGTATGTAGCCTGGTACCTGTAGTGCTAGTTCATCGCGCTTATCTGAAATAGGATGTTAGTGTAAGTTAACGGTTGAATGCTATTTATACATGTATGGAGGATGGATGGGTTTCATGTCACAACAGACTGGACAGGGATAGAGGGAATATAATTATTGAAACACCAGGCTCCTACAGGACACTTGTGGATTGTTAATCATGTTTAAATATATCTTCTAAATAAATATTGGCCATTGTTTTGCACATTGACAGAATGTAGCAGTATTCTCGGTCTCTCTTTGCCCCTTATTTAAAAAAACCTAAAATATGTGCCCCTGATTGTACTTCTCCTGCAGGATTTGACTATCGACTGGTCTTGAATTTCTTTGTATTTCTTCTGAAAGATGTGACAAAATGTGTAACTCTTCATAGGCGGAATCCACTGTCACATTATGTAACATGCTGTAGCTAAATGACTAATTCAGTTACCGATGTTACACACCTTTAATTCAGCTTTATTCCACAACAAACCCATTTAAAGTCCCATCTTGCCAACATTTTCAATACATTTACACACAAATCAAGGAACATTTATAACTTAAATAATATAATCTATAAATATAATGTCTATTCTAAAAACATTTTTATTTTGGTACCAAAAACAGATTTGTTCACTGCCCTTAATTTACAACGGATGTTAGTGGGAAGTTAATGGTTAAACACCGCTTGAAATTGGTGCCCTCTGATTGGACTTCTGCAGGATTTGACTAAAAGCTGGACTTGAAATTCTTTGTATTTCTGTGAGAAAATGTGTCAGTCTTCATAGGAGGAATCCATTCTCACATTATGTAACAGGTGAGAGCTATATGACTAATGCAAAGTTACACACCAAAGTCTGGTATGCAGCTTTTAGCTACAACTGAGTCAGACTAAGCAAATAGTACAACAGTAACAGTGTTTTGAGGCCATATCTCGCCTTAATTTCTTTATGTTTACATAAAACCGAAGGGACTCTTTTAAGCTAAAATATATCTGATATTTATGTATTTTTTTGTTTACAAAAATCACACATTTGGTACCAAAACACCAAAATAGCGCACTGCACTTATTTTACATAGGAACCTCTTTTCTACTGCTGCACGACGGCGAGTTTCCGCTGTGACGCTTGTGTGTGCAACATGTATTTGTGTCCCCTCGGCTCTGTTGAAAGTCATGGCAGGTCCCGATCTGTTAAAAACTCTTCTGTACACCGTCAATAATCTCCTGCAGCAGGAGAAATACAAAGCGGCGTTGGCAGTGCTGAAAGGATTCAGAAATGGCGCCGTGTGAGTGAAAACGTTCAATAAACTAGCTAGCTCGCTCGCTAAGCTAACGATAGTTTACTTTACCACACAGCTGGTGGCTGACAGCTCTGTGGCCAATCAGCTGTAGTTTACATAGGTCGTTAGCTTCAGCTCCCTTGAGTACTGTACAAAAGCAGCAGATTTTGTTGACTAAATTAAAAGCAGTGGGGGATGTTTGACCTTGTTTTGTGATCCCAGTCAACACTGACATTGCAGTGTGTTTTATTTCTCAGATATGGGGCCAAAATCAGAGCACCACATGCCTTGGTAATGACATTTCTATTCAGAAGTGGCAGGTAAGAATTTGAGATGTCGTGAAGCACCTTCCTTTTCTAATACGTACAATGCCTCTGAAGTCTGAACACGTTTTTCTTTCTTCTGACAGTTTGAAGGACAAGCTCAAAGCCATTTTGAAGGCCACATACACCCACTCTCGCAACCTGGCGTACTTTGTGTTCACATACAAAGGACTGCAAGGCATCCAGGAGAGGATCCAGGGGAAGAGTTTGCAGTCTCACTCCTTTCTGGCTGCCTGTGTTGGAGGATGGTTGGTGTTTGGAGATAACAACAACATCAATAGTCAGGTCTGATCAGCCTGTTGTCCAGAAACGTCACTCTTCATGAGCACATCATCATAAATCTGAGGCTGTAATTGATCATTTAAATGCGTTCAACTCATTAACACTTTCCCTTTCTCTGTAGATCAACATGTACCTGCTGTCCAGGATCCTGTTCGCGCTGTCTCGGCTGGCTGTAGAGAAAGGATTTATCCCCCAGCCTAAACACGACCCTTTCCCACTGTTCGCCACGCTGGTGTGGGGCATTGTGTTGTGGCTGTTTGAGTATTACCCACACACCCTCCAGCCCTCCCTGCAGTCCTCAATGAACTACCTCTACCATGACAGCAATGTGTGGCATGACATCTCAGACTTCCTCGTTTACAATAAGCCAAGGACTCCTGCTGTTTAGAAAGGAAGCTTTTTTCTCTATGGACCAATTCTCTACAATGCAATGAATAGTATTTTTTAAAATTATGATTGAATGTTGCCTTTTTAAAATTATTGCCAGATTATAGTTGTATAGAACTGTGTAACGTTTTTTTTGTTTAATGTTTGATTAACCAAAGTATTTTCTTGTGTGTTGAGCATGTTGTGCTGCTGACACCAAATTTTCAGCTAAAGACACACACCAGCATATATGCACATGCTGTATAATTTGTCCCGCTGATATTTGGGTGATTGTACAATTGTCTGTTTTTAATTCAAGGAGTATGTCATTAAATTTCCCCGTTTGCGGGACAAATAAAGGAATTTCTGATTCTGATTCTCTGAATACACTCATAATAGACTGAGAGCTATTGAAGTGTATGAGGTAATGATGACAACTATCTGAAATTTGGAGCATTCTGTGTTGCAGTGTCAAGTGCCATGTCTCCCATTTTGGTGTTACTACTAATCAAGTAAAGATTACCTCACACTGCTGCAATCTTATTTAAGACACTGATCTGCTCTGCAGGACCTGCAGAAGAAATAATGGTTGTGCACCTTGATGCTTTTGTTCATTTAGTTTGCTTTGAAACCAAAGGTGTGCCATTATTATATCATATTCAATGAGGGTTGAATGAAGTCCTGTTTCAGTCAAACCTGTTTCCAGATTTCCTTTTCTTCAAAGGCTTAACCACCACTTTTGCAATTCAATATCCAAAATGAATGGATCTGCAAGTCAAAGTACAAGTACAAATGATTTTGTAATCTATGCCATATTGCCTTACAAGAGTGCGGTATTAATTTGGATTAGAATGCATGAGCAGAAAATGCATCAATATCTTCAAATGTGTAAACGGCTGTTATGTAACTTAACAAAGTTTGTACTTGACTCACTAATGTAGTTTTAAAGCTTCAATATTTGTGATTGCAAGTGATTGAAAGTAATGTGCATTTAGTTTAGCTCTGCACTTACAGTTTTCAAGTAGTTTTCACAGGATTTCAATTGTATGTTACATCACGTACATACATACATCATCTGCTCTATATGTTATGTGGCCTAAAGGGAACTTGTGATAGTTTGATGCTGCTTTAAGCTCAATGCTAACTTCAGCATACCCAGAATGAATGATGCTAATATGCTAAAGACTGCTGAGTCTTACTTTTGCAGGCATTTTGTCATAAACCGCTGGGAAATTAGAGTTGTGATCTGATAATAGTGTTAGAGGTAAGAGAGGCAATCAAATAATTGAAGGTAATTGGAGATGTTTCCCTCAAAACCACAAATGTTGACATAATGTTGGTGCTAAGGGAAAAGTCAGTGGTTCACCAAAGTCATTAGGATTTATCCTCAGGGATTCATGAATTCTGGTACCAAATCTTGTACCAATCTACAAAAGGTGAAGATATTTCACTAGAATAATGAAATATTCCATTTGACACTGTTGCATGAAGACACCAGATAGATAAGTAGTCCCCTGGCCTGTCGCAACTTCAAGTCAGTATTCATTCTCCAAAAATGTATCCACCCAATGTACAGGACATACCTGTCATTATCAAGAGATGAGTGGCCCATATACCCATTGAACATGAATTGCGCAATAAAGCTATTTTCTCTTGTAGGCAAGCCTGAACATCAATGGGAACACTTATAAGCTCCCACGCCTCTAACTAAGAAGTAACTGTGTCTTAGTTCAACCTGGTCAGGGCTGCAGGCAGTGGGTTAAAGTGCAGTACATGCGAGGAAACTGCATTATCCCTCTACTTTCAGCTAATCTGCCTTTATGATCAAAGCAGCTCATGAATGTAATGCTGTACCAGTCCACATCAGGGAACTCAGTTACAGTAAAGGACACGACCTATGCCATAAAATCTGAGAAACATTATTTGGCAAATGTCTGTTAATATGCAACATCTACTGCTAAACTGCCCTGTTGCCTGTCCTAAATTTGGTTGGTTGTTGGTATTGGTAATTGGTGTCCTTATCTGCGTATTTGGCGATGTTACGTGCCATGTCGGTGCTTGCTTGTCTTTGCTTGTCTGTTTTTAGTCACGAGTGACTTGCTCTGCTTTTACTGTACTTGACGTGCCTTACATCATGATTGTTGCTTTAAACTTGTTTCTTGATTTTGGTGAGTGTGTGTATGTTTGCATCAGTAAACTGTTATAACTTTTTCATTTTTTAGACTTGAGGGACTTTGCAATTGGATAAAAACAATGTTTAGCTTTTGACAGTGTGCATGAACTTTTGTGACTCAACTACTCGACGAGTTCACTTCACTTAAGAGTGCAGTCACTTAAAGCAACAATATGTAGAAATTTTGAATTGAATACAAATTGGCACCCCCATAGTTTCTGAGTGCAACACCACTGCTGTAAATAAAAAAAAATCCCAGGCTAATGGCAGCTACAGTTAGCCGCAGTTAGCAGTTACTTAACAACAAGTAGCTTATCTTGTCCATCAGGAAACTCCATAAATCAATGCCAGTTCAGGAAGAGCAGTCAGAGGACATCAGAGGGAAAAAACAGTAAATATGTTCTACTTTCTTATTGCATGTCTGTATTTTTATGTTCAGGAACCCAGGAAGACAAGAGGCACATCCATGTGCTTAAATAAACACAAACATAAACACACATACCATAGTTCTTATAGGACTAATGTGTAATCCCAGCTAAACCTTAAAGACTGTAACTGCAAGGAATGGAACACCATTACAGACGTGTTCACAAAACTGTCTGAAGCTCACCACTCGTGCATTTTATTGAACAGACAATGATCAGATCAGCATCTGACACAGGTGTATAACCCAAAACAGACAGTCTTTAAATGCCACTCATATAAAATAACCAGTCAATATAAGAAGAATGACACACAGAGGTACTTAGTGGTTAATAATTGTTTTTATTTTACTAGTACTACTATACTACTAATAATAGTTATATTAATTTTGATAAGTAAATGAGTATATTAAAACATTTAAAACTGAAGATGATTAATCATAATTCAAAATAATTCAAGTCACGTAAACAAAGGAAACACCTTAATCTTAATTAGTCATTTTATGTTGTACGTAGAGTCAAAGACAATGACGAAAGTCGCAGCAGTGAGTAAAGAACCAGTGTATTCTGACCACGCTGGGCTTCCCGGGAAGCAGATGTGCCAGCAAAACCACAAGAGTCTGAATCAATTTTCAAAATAAATGATGAAACAAACGTCACGTAAAAGTCTCTGTCACGCAAGATCAAAAGGAAAGATAAGTGTGGCGTGAAAAAACTCATCCTCACTGAATAAAAGTATAACAGCACATGGCGTGAAATAATACTGCAATAAGAGCTTTCTGAATAGATGTTATATTTAATAAAAGAGAATGAGGTTTGCTCTGTTCTCACTAAAAATGTATCACTGCTCCTGCTACAGATCTTATATCTGTGTTGCAATGTTGTCAGCGTGCAGGTTTTCACACCCATCACTATAATCCTCTGGCTCCGTGGAAGTGGGCGAGTCTGATTACTCATGTGATGCCTAATTTTACACGTGAAACCGTACACCTGCAACCTCGACGAGGAGGGGCGTACTTTGTGATGTACACATGACTTGAGGGCCTTGGTGACTATGGAGAAAAACCAGTTCACTTTCTCACTGATGCTTGTAGAGGGTGCGGCGAGAGCTTTATAAAGCTGTAGAGGGCGACAGTAGGGCCATAAGCATCAGAGCGAAAAAAGAGACACTAGCAAATGGAAGGTGAGACTTCGGATATGCACGCTTACTCTCTTTTCTTTGCTCATTTTGTTGTTTTATCACTTATCCGTCACAGCAACCTGGCTTTATGCTCTTGATCATTTTATTTCTTGCATAAAGCTGCTGTCTAACTGTTGAATACCTTTTTCTGTGGCAATTTCTAATTAGTCTTTTATGCATTTGCAGACTTAAGGTTTAAAAATGTCGACCTGGAAAATTCGGAGAACCTGGAGAAACACAGGACGGAGGACTTCAGCACCTCCAAAGCCCTGGTGGTGCGGAGAGGAGCCCCGTTCAGAGTCAGTCTGCAGCTGGAGGGCCGACCTTTCAACCCCAAGACTGACTCTCTGAGGGTCAAAGTTATGCTAGGTAGGCTAGATTTAGATTTAATCTAGATTTTGCTGCATGGGTGTCTTTAAAAATCCCTTTGCCTGATTGTCCTTCTCCCTTTTTCTCCTCAGGCCGCCTGTATGTGGTGATGCCCGTCACTTTCATTAAGAAGGTTTCTTCCACTCACTGGACTGCATACATTGAACCAAAGGGCTTGAACCTCCAGAACCCCTCCGTATACATCTCCTCCCCTGCCTCCGCCACGGTGGGCTGCTACAGATTTCAGGTGTTCGCTCAGAACAACCGGAAGACCCGCGCCTATGGCAAATTCATCCTGCTCTGCAATCCCTGGTGTCCTGGTGAGTACAAGTGAATTAGTCAGGAGCTTTTTAATGAAGTCTAAATAAAATTTTGCAGACTCAAAAGGTTTTGGCTTGTAAGCTAAACAAACCAGATATTTACTTCTAGGTATGATTTGATGAGTTCAAGATGATGCATCTCATTCATTCATCACCTTTAATCCTTATTAGTTCCCTTTGTGTGAGTCTGATCGCTACAGTACAGTGGTGATTTGCTGTGTGACTGGCTTTGTGAATCATACAGAGGTAAGGGATGATCCTCACAGCGAATGTCCGGCACCAGCTTCACAAACTAGATTAAAAAGATGTAATAAAATGAATATGGATGCTGCAGTCTTGAACTATTTGTGGTGTATTTTAAATGCAGGATGTACTAAACACAAGGTTTATTTCTCTCAGAGGACACAGTGCATATTCCCTTTGAGGACCAGAGAGAGGAGTACGTCCAGAACGACTCTGGGCTGCTGTTTATGGGCACGGCTAAGAACATTGTGTCAAGACCATGGTCCTTTGATCAGGTACGAAAATGAAAATCTGTTGATCAGGATTTTTGTTGAGCTAGAAAATAAATCATGAGGTTATTAACAGAGGAGGTGATGATTCAATTCTGGGAGTCAGTTTTACATGTAGCCTCATAAATGTAGTTTATATTGTTGCGCCTTTTTTATTGGATTGCTTGTGTCAACTCGCAGTTTCTTCTTTTAGTCTTTGAGTTGGATTCAATCCTTCTGTCAGAAAGCAGCTGTTACAAAATCAAGGGAAATAGAGGGAACAAAGGAGGGTTAAAGTTTGGTAAAAGAATATTTAGTTAAAAGTAAAACCCTCAATCCTAAAACTGACCTGAAATATCACATATTGGTAAAAAATAAAACAAAAGGAAGACTTGTGACGAAAGATAAAATGGCATAACCAGATCTTGGCACTCAAGGTGGTTTGAAGAATATAAAAGACCTTTTTCCCATCAGGCTAGAAACATAAAAAAATACACCAACATGTATCGACTTGCGCCTTCTTCAAGGTAGCACCCTGAAACCTTGAGTGCCTGCACCTGGATGATTTATGCTGCTTTTTCTTTCTTCACCGGTGGTTTGAGGGACACCAGTAGCACTCCTGCCACCTTTTTCTATCACATATTGATCATTTGAAAGGATGTTAATCATGTATAAATGCTTCAAAAGTGATGACATTTGAATCTAATTCTCATTCTCATTTCTTTAAAGTATGAGCCTGGGGTTCTGGAGACGTGCCTGAACCTTCTCCAGGTCAGCCCTCAGCACCAGAAGAACAGGAGAATGGACTACCTGAACCGAAACAACCCCGTCTACATCAGCAGGGTCGTGTCTGCCATGGTGAGTGTGAACGGATTCAGGGTAAAAAACACAACGTCATGTTTGCTCAAGTCTGTCTCAGGTATTTTTTATTGTTTACTTTGTGTGACAACAACAGCGTCAAAGCTGCTTATTAAAAACATGTTGCGGCTTGAACTGGGTCACTGTGTTCTGCACACGTTGTACAGATAAACACACACCTCCTGCAATGTTCTGTACAGTAAATGATGCATGCAGGAACACTATAATTATTTAAATTGATGAAAGTTGTTATTAAAATGACTGTGTAACTGCTTGATTTATGTTCATTGGGAACTCATACTTATCTTTTATGTTCAGATAAACAGTGAGGACGACCGGGGAGTGCTGAAAGGGAACTGGTCTGGTGACTACAAACAAGGAGTTCATCCCTCCTTGTGGACTGGGAGCGCTGACATCTTGAAACAGTGGACTCAGTCTGGTTACAGCCCAGTCAAGTATGGGCAGTGCTGGGTGTTCGCAGCTGTCATGTGCACAGGTGATTATATAACGATAACTGAAAAATGAATTACATATCGGTTATTCACTCTTTACATAACTATACGTCTCGTTTGGTCCCCAGTTATGATGTTTCCACACTTAAAAATTTGAATTCCACATTTTAATGTACATTTCTTACATTGAAATTTGCATTCATATTTGAAAAAAAGACAATTACTTGTGAAAATGCCCACTTCACTTTTTATTTTTTATTTTCACATGTTAACATGATCATGTAAAAAAAAAAGTGGATATCGTGTGCCATGTTTTGTCTCCGCATGTGGAAATTCTAGTTCATATGTGACATTGTTTCTTTTCCTGCGTTAAGATTTCAGTCCAAATGTGAAAACACTCACTGTGTTGCTCCTGTGTGAAAAGGCAACTTTCACACATGACAAATTCACAAACGCAGTACTTAACCAATAACATCTGACGCCACGACTGATGTCTTATCAGTGATGACAGCTGATTAATTTTTCCGTGACGCATCCCTCGGGTGTCATCATCATGTTAACGTCTTTGCCTGTGTTCTGATTACCCCTTTCAGTCATGAGAGTTCTTGGCATTCCTTGTCGCGTCGTCACCAACTTCAACTCTGCTCACGACACCAATGGCAACCTGGTGATTGAGGAGTTTTACAGTGAGACAGGGAAGAAGCTCCACCGCAGCAAAGACAGCATTTGGTGAGCGGTTATTTAACTCCTGAATGTTTTTTTCAGATATGATCAACAGTTTGGGGAATTTTTTTGAATAGATTTAAAGTGACTAATAACATGTATTGAGTTTTGTGAATCAAACAAGCCTATTCATGCTTTTTCCTTCTTTTGCCTCTTCTAAACAGGAACTTCCACGTCTGGGTGGAGTGCTGGATGAACCGCCGGGATCTTGGAAAGGGATTGGATGGCTGGCAGGTTCTGGACCCGACCCCCCAGGAGAGGAGTGGAGGTGTGTGAGACTTTCCTGTTCTCACTTCTATACTCAGCTCTGAATGTTTTCCTGAGTAAACATGACCATCTTTCCCTCCTAGGAGTGTTCTGCTGTGGCCCTGCCCCGGTCAAAGCAATCAGGGATCGGCGTATTGACCTGGTTTATGACATCCCCTTTGTCTACGCCGAGGTGAACGCCGACGTCCACTCAATCGTACTGAGCGAGGGTCGGGTGCTCAGCTACAACAAAGACACAGAGCGAGTGGGATCCCTCATCTGCACCAAAGCTGTGGGCTACCCCAGATACCAGAACCTCACAGGAGACTACAAACACCTGAAAAGTATGAGCCAAAACCAGAAAATACACACAATAAGTGCCATGATGTTATCTTCAAGACATGAAAATCACTCAAGTCTTTCTTTCAATCTTTGCATCACAGGCCCCACTTCAACACTTTCATCAAGAAGTTCCACAATGTCAGATGACTCAACATTAAGAAGAGGTAATTTTTAATTTTCCATTCAGTAATCAGACTCGTTCTCCGTCTAAACAAACGTCATCTCACGCGCCGGCTTTCTTCATGTTTAATCAGCAGGCTCGTCCAAGGGGGTCGCGGTCTTCCTGGCCCTGGACAAGGCTCCTGTCGCCGGGGAGCCCGTCCGCTTCACGGTGAAGGTCATCAACAGGCAGAGCGTTGCCAAGATGATGAAGGTGCATGTCAACGCCCAGGCTAAAGAGTACAACAACAGCCCCTTAGACACCTTCTGGGAAACTCACGGTGTCATAAAGCTGGCCCCCATGGAAGGTAAATCCACTTTTTTCTCTCATCTACACACTCAAATTCCCACTTCTTAAGTGTTGTGTTGTTAAATATCTGCCTCTTCCTCCCTCAGCCAAAGTCATTCAACAGCAGATCCTCCCAGCTCAGTATGAGGATGTGGTGGGAGACAACCTGGTCAACCTGGCTGTAGTCCTGCAGGACACGGCCAGTCAGGAACGGGTCCTGGCCACAGAGGAGTTCAATATCACCAGCCCAGAGCTCAGCATAGAGGTATGAGAGACATGTTATTCAGCAATAGTTTAGATGACAAAGTCACTTCTATGGAGGGATTAGGCTCTTAAAATGTGTGGTAATAAATGAAGCCAACTTTTAGATACCAAATATGTAATGCTTTACAAAGGGATACAAAAACAGATTTACTTATCTGTTAAGTAAATGTGTGAAACATTCTGGTTTCACATCGAGTCAATTTCGGGGGTTCACTAACGCAAACGTCTCCTTCAGGTTGCAGATGGAGGCTCCGTCGTGCCTGGAAAAGAGCAGACAGCCACAGTGTCCTTCACCAACCCATTCTCACACCCGGTGAGCGGAGCGCTGACTGTCGCCGGCGCCGGGCTGCTCCAGGGCAAGGTTCACTTCAGGTGAGAAGGCTTCATTGTTTATGTGTGTGTTGATGTCGCCTCAGTGACTTGTGCACATCATGAATAGCAGCAGAATGAGTAAGGAATGCTCAGACAGAGGAGTGTCACTGTAAAATACAAGATGGTACAGTGTGTGTTTGTGGAAGGAATGCAGGCTTGTTACACTTCTTTTGTTAAGCCAGTGTGTTCAGTGTTTATTCAGGTGTGGCTAATGATCAACCAAATGTTCCAGTTTGCAGACTAGGGGAATTATTTGAGTACTGAAGGGTCATTTAATACTATTACACTGCACTTTGTCATGTTTTATCTACCATAGAGTGAATTAGGGCATAGAAGACGTACAGTGTCCACAATCAATGTGAGATTTGACCATGTTTTTCGAAGATTAAAAAACTAGTAAACAACTTTTAAAATAAGATAATCTCATATTTCCTGATCTCATATTTTAAATCTTGGCAAGCACAGAAGTTTTTTTTTAACAGTGAAGTTTTAGATGATTAGCCATGTGTGATCTCTACAGTATTTGTAGTACTTTAATAACTCTTTAATATCTTGTGTCTTCCTGCAGGATGTCTCAGCTGCGTCCAGGAGGAACAGTGCAGCAGGGGATCACCTTCACCCCCAGCATGGTGGGATCGAAGATGCTGCAGGCCAGCCTGCTGCTCACAAACATGAACACCACCATCAGAGGCTTCAAAATGGTCTTTGTCAGCAGAGCTTAGGTCCTCTTCATTGTGTGTATTGCCTATTTTACTTTTCATTTGGAGAGTTTGATTGCAGCGTTTTGTTTCGTCTTCGCTTCAGAATCGCACTTTTTATTTATGTTGTAAAAAAAAAAAAAGGAGAAGCCAGAACGTGGCAACGAGGTGGCAGCATCAGACGCAGGGGAAACATTCTGATTATTGCTGTGTGTGATATAAATGTGAATGTAAATTATAATTATTTATTTTGCTATTTATTTTTGCTATTTATGTGATCGAGCCATGAGAGTTATTACCGCTACGTGAAAATCCTGCATTTTACTTGAATTTTTAAAAAAGCTGCAACAAATGATTTCCATTGATTACTGTGCTTTTTTGCTACGTGTGGAAAATAAAATAAACAAACAGGTTTAAATCTACAAGAAATGGAAGTGTGTTTTTTTTCCTCTCCTGTAGAGGGAGACATGTCCTCAAGAAAGGTCTAATTTAGCTCAGTCAGCATGATATGTCTCTCAAACCTCTTGATATTTATATGTATTTCACACAAGGGTCATTTATCATTTATTTATTTGTCATTTAATCCGACTCGCTTCATACGCCTCTGGGCCGAGGAAATCTGGAAAATGATATGAAACTCGACTCGTCTTTCCCCACAATGCAATTAATTTATCTTTATTAATCTATTTCAACTGTCTGTCAAAACAAAATCGACAATAAAGCATTATATACAAATCATAGCTAAGCTGACAGGCAGTGTAATCGGCACATGCACAACCATACCAGATCATCTATATTACAAACAGGTTACTTTGGAGATGAAACAAGGGCAGAAAAGGAGGAGAGTTAAAACATGACAACACATACAACCCAGAATCAAAAGTAAGGATTCGAGCACCAGCCTATAATACAGCATCTTCAAGACAACTTCTTGTCAAAACATATTTTACAAGAGCACATTTTTGGTCTTTGAAGGGAAGTTTTTTTTTTTAACGGCGAGCTCCCAAACTGTTTATACCTCATTGTGTTGTGAATTTAACTAATAATAAATAGCTCACATTTTAATGGTAAAATACAATCAGACTATTTTCAATAGCCTCTACCTATGAGGAGAAAATGACACATGGATCAAACGTTTCTAAAATAATAGTGAAGACGAATCTATCCCACGTAAGATAATAACTTTAAGTTTCTAATTTTTGTCTTTAGAAGAGATTTGATCATTGGAAAATGGGTTAAGTCTCACAACAAATAATAATAATAAAAAAAGACACAGCAGAACAAACAACCCCACAGCAATCTGACCTTTTCATCCATGCATTCAGTGCATCACTTTTTATGTACAAAAGTGGGACACCTGTCATAAAGTTGAGATGAACTGAATAAAAGAAAAGGAAAAAGGCTTTTAAAAAAGTATTTGCAGTATTAACCACAGTTCTCCCTGGGGTTAGTTCTGAAGCTTTGGTTCCCTTTTTTGTACTTTGGTCTTTTGTTTTTGGTCCGGCACTTTTGGCTTCATGTGTCATAGATATACTGCAGCCTCGCTTCGAAATCCTCACTGTTCCTTTGGCTTTGGTGTGAAATTGTCCGCCTGGGTGCTCATTAGGGATCAAATGTCTTTCGCCAAACCTTGAAAGAGCAATACTGACTCTGAATCAGTCTCTAGGGTGCGCCTTCACCGACTAGCTGCACTCAGGAGTTCAGCAGCTTCTCATGATTTGGATGGAAGAGCAGAAGCATGTCAGCTGGCGCCCTCTAGAGGTAGTCCAGCTCCAGTGCATGGCTCAGGGCCTCCAGATCGGCCCGACAGGACACCCTCCAGAACGGCATGTTCTTCTGAGAAAACAACAACGACAACATTGTTAATGGAAATTAAAATCAAGGTTATGTATCATGCAAACTTATGCAGTGCAGATGTGCAAAACAGACTATGGTTGGGAGTTTGTTTATAGTATGTGACAAAGTACATGTGGATAACATAGTTAGTCTCTAATGTACAAAAGCACGATGCAAAGAAAGATTTGCTGGAATGTCAAAGCCAGGAAAAAATCTGACATTTCAATTCAAAGAATATATATAAAAAAAAGCATATGGACACAGGAGCTGAAGAAACTGTGAGTCTCTGAAGGTTAACTGATTAGTTGAGGTCCATTTTTCAAGCAGTCAGAGTCATAAAAAAACAGATTGAGTTATACCTTCTTGGCCACGGACTCTTCTTCCGCTCCGTCTCCTATCACAACATACACTGCTCTCCGACCAAACCTCTGAGAGACACGCTCGAAACAGCTCTCTTTGCCTTTGAAAAGAAGGAAAATCAGAATTTATATTAAAGATGATATAAGATATTTTATTAGGTAATATTAAAGATCCCCCACACATGTTCTTTGATGTTATTCTTGCAGAAAGAGAGGATAATTACCACAGAAACATTCCTACTCATACTCGCAAATATTTATCATTTCACAGGTTTAACTGTTTGACACAAGATGTCTCCTTCGTCACCATTAAGTCCATCGTCAGTGCATGTGCACTGGAGGCTTCATGTTCCCACATCAGACTAGTGTCTGCTGAATATTGGACCAGGACTGGCTTCAAAACTATTTGTGGTGTCACAACTAACGGTCGTAGGCCCACCTCTTAAAATCAGATCTTCAATAAGTGCAAAGAAAATTTTGACTTTCTGCAGATTACTGTGCACATGCATCATTCTCTGCAGTGAAGCTCAAACATTCAACTAAAGGAACAAGAAGAAAAACTCATTTTTGTCTGGAGGACATTTTCCTCACCTGTCTTGGTGGCACTGTATATGTTCTCTATGGGGAACGCTGAGCCCAGACCGTACAGTAACACCTTGGAGAGGGCGGGGATGAGCTGGGTGGTGGTTACCAACACATTCACACAGTTCGGCCTGAGGGAACAAAGGACAGAAACATTTATACTACGGTTCAGTCACGACACCTTAATTGACACATAAATACAGCTAATGTTATTTGACCTGCTGCTGTAAATCAAGCCACGGGAGCATGAACCAACCTGGAGTTAATGAGAGCCAAAGCTTTGAGTGCCTGAGTCAGCCACAGGTCAGTCAGGACCTCCATCTCTCTCCTCAGCTGTAACCACTCCTCTCGCTTGGGGCTGCCCAGCAAACCTGCCCAACAGAGAGACGCTTGGTGGTCAGTTATTGTACCAAAACAAGGAGCACATGAGCCCCTCCAGCTCCAATGCATGGAAGACCTCATTAACTGACACGCTGCAAAACCATATTTTTACAGCAGGACCGTCTGCAGCGTTTGGTCGGATAATTCTCACACGACAACCTCGAGCCAAAACCTCACACACATGGTTTCCAGCAGACTTAAAGCAGCCAGCTGCAATCGGCGGAGCACACAGGTCCACACACAACAAGTTGTGAGTCATTATCCCAGTTGACAAACAAAGCTGCCGCCTTCCTTTCAGCTTTCATCACCACATCATGGTTCAATTAATTTAATGAGTAATACGTCGGGAATGAGGCATATTTTGCTGCAAAGATTCTCCTCTAAAGAGCAGGTGTTTATCGTTTACGGTCACAACGTTTTCATCCCTAATAGAAGTTTGATGATGCACAAACTGGAGCTTCAACAGTGCAGCTTTTATAGCTCGATAAGGCCTCTCTCTATCAAAACAATGACAACAAAAGACAGTTGATGATGTTGTGGAGTAGCGTGGGATCATGGGCGTCTTCATTTTGAAACAGCCATTACCCATGAAAATCTATCTGAAGCTAATGAGGCATTTAAGCTTTAATCAGGTTACATTGAGTCACATTATCGTTATCTCGAGTAAATTTACACATTTCTTTTGGTTTGAAAATAGTTGGAAACTACACAACTCAATAAAAAACAAGATCTCGTCATTTTTAGACATTTAAATGTGGAAATGTTACATTTTAAACCTTTGATTAAATTAATTAGCTTGTTGCCTACACTGTAAATTTTAAAAGTTGATTTTATTTTAACAACATTAGGAAACTGATTACCTCAGAACTATAAAATTTAAGATGTACGAGTTAAAATGTTTTAACAATCTAAAATCATTAGTCCACTTTACTTGGTAATTTTGAGGTAACCAGTTTCCTTGATTTTTTTAAAGTAAGATCACGTTATCAGATTTTACAGTGTGGTGTCAGGTAAATATGTATGTTTCCATGATGATATTAATCACATAATATAATTAATCACATCAATTAATCCCAATGATTATATCTTCTGCCATTATTAGTTCTAATTTCACTGTGTGAAAACCACATACAACCCTTATTAAACCTCAGGGAAAAGAGGCGCGCCTCTTTTCCCTGAGGTTTAATAAGGGTTGTATGTGGTTAAACCTGATGAACTGATCTTACCTAAAAAATCAAGGAAAGCGATTGCCTCAAAACTAATAATTTAAAGTTAAAAATGCTGAGCTCATACAACTTAAATGTGATAGTCTACTTATATAAGGTAATCTGCTCCCTTACTTTTTTAAAGTAAAGTCAACTTTTAAAATATACAGCAGAGGTTGACAGCAGACAGCTGAGTTAAATAAAAAGAGAGTGAAGCTTACCCCCGACATTATTCTTGTATGTATTGTAGATCTCCTTGACTCTGCGGTATCGGAAAGCCAGCTTCCTCATCCAGTCCACCCCTCCGTGGACCCCTGACCCGAGGCACAGAGAGCCGGCCCCTGCTGGGCTCTGGAAGCCGTCCGTCCCGAAGTTGTAAGTGCTGCAGGATCACGATACAGGAAACAGTCAGGGTATAGATCATAAAGACGCAAGCTGCATTTTTCCAGAGCGTCGTATAGTAGCACTATCATGTGTGTGTCAGCGGGGATGCTCTAAGAATAAGGACGACTGTATTCATGGATACATTTTCTAGCTGTTGGAGTTGATTCAGACTTTTAAGAACAAGAAGGCAGCGCTTAAACCATTCATCAAATTTAGGGAGGTGTGCCAGTGCAACCACAAAAAATTTCAAGGACAAGAAACGCTTTAAAATCGAACCTCGAAGACACTGAGTTTTAGCCATGAATGACGCTTTGTCAGGAAGGAATCATGAAGCATATACATTCAGCACGACTGGGATGAATATAAAAACATCTCTGAGAATTGAAAAGGGCCAAGTTCAATAAAATAAATACTTCAAAAAAAGTAGTTTGGTACAGTCTGGCTCTTTCTCAAATCACTCCGAAAAGTATCCTAAAGTGCTTCAACAAGTTTATCCAATAAAACGTCTGGACTGGGGGAGACAGAGGGAATGATAAAGAGAGATTTTGATGAGGAATGAAAGCGTTGGATAATCCTGCGACATATTATATGGCTGTGGAAGTCGGGAAAATAAAAGACATGCACATGCTTGCATGCATGAACACACACAGACACACACTCGTCGTCTCATCTCTCGGCCTTTTTTTCCTCCCGTGCACTAAAACCCAGAGGGCAAGTCTGGTTCATAAGCCACAGCAGAACTGCTGGATTGTCAAGTAACTCAGTAAGCGCGTACAGTAACACAGTAGAAGCCTCACCTCAGGTCCTGTCCGTTGTCATCTGATGCCACGTCATCAATATGAACCTGGTCACATTCCTGGGAAATGAAAAGGAGAGCGGATGTATCAAGAGATCCATTTTCAGAGTGAAGCCCTGTACGGGCAGATCCCCTCTTCAGGGGAGCCTGCGGGGAGCGATAGGAGTTACAGAAATAAAAAAGAGCTAAAATAAAAGGCGAGGAAGGAGGAACTAAAGTGTCAAGACACGGGACAGCGAGGCGCCGGAGATGCACGACAGTCAACTTGGCTGTGCGATTCTTGTGTAACCGCGTAGTAACTCAATGCAAAGCATAGCTGCGTTTTATCAGACTCCCAACATTCTGGTTCAAAATCAAAATAAAGAAAAGGCCCATTGTCTGACGGCAGCACAGTGGTGAGCATGTTGTTCCTCTCTATTGAACGTTAATGCTACCAACCAAACCACACTGTTTAAAACTACACTGTTGCTCAAACATGTGGCTACAAAACACCGTCAGCAATATGCAGTTAAATGTGAAACTTGAAAACAGTTATTCCGATTGAATAAGAAAATGAAACAAGGGGCATAAATCCATCATCACAGGCAACGAGGAAATACACAAGTGCTTCTAGCAATGACCGTCCGCTGACAAAACTAAGATCTGTATTGTTTCTTGTCTTTATCCAGAGTCTAGCCTCAAACCTCCAAGTCTCACAGCAGTGATACACACACACACACACACACACATAAAAAAGTCCCAGTATAACTTCCAGTTGTCACGCATTGACCCAGGACAGACAGGGGCTCCTATCACCTTTCAGCCATCTTGAGCCAGATGGAGACGCTACCTCATCTTCCCTCCAATCTCCTCATAACTCAATTCCCAGCGGCTGCAACCGCCTCCCACTCAGGTGCCATCCGCCCCCGCAGCACCGCCACTGACCATGCGATACAAATGACCCATTAGGGCTTCACAGTGAGTAGAGAAAGCCTGCAGAGGATTCTCATTTTATTTCAGATTTAGAGCTGGAAATTAATTGGCATACACGTCGTAGCAACCTCATTATTTAGGAAAATTTCAACTGGAAACTCTGACTTTGATTAATCAGGCAGCCAGGCACGCCAATTACAATTATGTAATTTTCTAGTGGTATTAGTTATGACAGCAGCGATAACACTCAAAGCCACTGATGTAGCTACTGACATGGGAAGGACAGGATAATTGTACCTCAAGACTCAACAGCGGTTGTCGGGCCGCTGTGGCGTACTGCTTCAGAGATTTACTGAGCCCTGACAACAAAAGAGGGGATAAGAACCGGGTTTGCAAATGGCTTTGTTGGCTCCTTTCCCTCCCTCTCGACTGTTCCTCCTCCCATTTGACTAATTTTCCTCTCGGATACTCCGACACACACCTATAATTACAGCACAAAGTGTACTTGTTCTCTCTCCCTCCCGACCCTCTCTAATCGTTTTTCTTTGTCGGAACAAGGCAGAGGAATGCGGGACGACAAACACATGAACTCCTCAGTCACTCGCAGGTAGTAAAGCTGCATTTTAATGACCACTTTTTTGAGGAGTCATCCTTTTAAGAGGTTGCATCAATGCCCGCGTTCACTGTGCTGGATTTCTAGGCAAGCAGTTTGGGCCTAACTCTGAGAGAGCTCATGCCAGCAGTTAACAACCCCTCCTTTTAATATTCTTGCTCAGCTGAGGAGGGCAGATTGTTAGGAAAATGCTGTAGTAAGAATTAATACTGGATAGATGTTGCGTGAGGGGATTTTTTTTACAATGACTGCCACTGTGCTTTACGCCAGGTAAGAAAACAGCACCCAAATGTCAAACCTCTTACTAGGCTACCAGGGAAGGGTTTCTGGTCAGCAGTGTGCCAGCTTATAATATTGGATATGTCCTCACCACGGCTAATTTCCAGCTTACTGGAAAATAATTCACAGTTTCATGATTATTGCATAAGACTGAGGTGAATATAAAATAGTATAAGCGTTTCTCTCAACACACTCCACTCATTGTCTTCTGTCATGGCTCAGATATAAACTCACCTCCAAGTCGTTGAAGAAAAGCCTTGAGTCGGCCAGGTTAAAGATCATCTCTTCCATCCACAAACCGAGAGACACGGCCTTTGAGGAGTCCTGATGCACACAAAGAGAGACACACATGAACTCTGGATTAATACGTTGCTTTGAAACCGCACTGCACACTTCTACTACAGGGTTAAAAGTCACTGTTTACACTTCTGCATCTATTATTTCGACCTTATCTTGAATGAGGTTTTTTTTAATTCTCTTTGGCTTCTCGAACCAAAACTACAACCAATTAATGCCCCAACGTATTCCCCATCAATCAAATGTGTCAGCGAAGGATGTACTATGTCTTTAGGCATGTGCAGTTTACATACAGCATAATGAGGCAACAAAATTCCCCCTCAAGCACAGTTAGTACTCTTATCTCACGATCAACCAGACATCGCGTGGGTTTCGACACATTTAAATGAAAGAAAACTGGTCTGTAAAGCGTGTGGTTTGACCTAGTTAAAAAAAAAAATGATACCAGGACAACAGCTCTCCATAACTTCAGGGGATGCATCCCTCTCTAACAAATAATAAAATCACGAGCTCAGGCTGAGATTGATGGCCTAAGAGGTTTGGTATTCAGAGAGTAATCAGTTAAATCGGATTATTGAACATTACTCTTCTCAGTCTTCTCGTCTTGTCAGCGCAGCCGCCTGTTTGTCTCTCCGAACAACTTTTTTTCTTCCCTTCCTCAGCAAATTCATCAGCGAGATTGACATCAACAGGTTTTTTCAGGGAGAGGCAAGAGTGAATATTTATCTGTCAATCAAACTGCCGATTCTTATCTTCGACTATTCCTTTTCTGACCTGTTTTGGCTCTCGGCCCGCCAGTTCCCCAAAACTTTTGCCTGATTTATTACAGTAAATTATGCACAGCCTCATTTAATTTAATCATTTAAAATCACAGATGACTCAGTTATTAAACTTCATGAAAAAACAATAAGGAACAGTGTTTTTTAGAAAGCTTGAGCCCCTGAACTAAAGTTGGGACGTTGTGTAAAATGTAAATAAAAACTGAACTCGATGACTTGCAAATCCTTCATGATCTTCATTCAATTGAATACACAACAAAGACAAAGATATTAATGTTCAAACTGCTGAACGTTATTGTTTTGTGTAAATGCACACTCATAGATTTGATGCCTGCGGCACACAAAGCGAGAAGAACCACAGCGTCCCAACTTTTTTGAATACTGATATTATACAATATTTGGTTTATTTGCTTTACCATGCAAACATACTTTATATATATAAGATAAAGTCACTAAGGTACCAACAAGACTAAAAGTCAACCATGCAAGCGTACTAGACTGTGTGAGGCTGTACACAGTACTATTTTGAGCTAAATGCTAACATCAGCATGCTAACATGCTCACTATGACGATGCTAAAATGTTTAGCCGGTATAATATTTACCAGGTTAAAGTTGCTATTTGTAAACGTGGGCCACCTGTTGAATTCATACTCCAGAAAAATAGGGGCGGCGTGTCACCAGAGTAGCTACTAACTGCATCCATCTTTAGTCATAAGTCAGTTAGCCATGCAGCTAGCGCTCCTTCTACCTGAGTCTGACCAGGGGCTAGGTAGTGAGCATGCTAACTCCATAAGAAATCTCTGCAACACAATATATATATGTATTCTTCTTATTCTTTCTGGATGTTTTAAACCAAAATTCTTACATATTGCACCTTCAACCATCTTAGTTTAGCTTGTTAGCATTTGTGAACTAGCATTAAACACAAGATGCAGCAGAGGCTGATGGAAATATAATGAGTTTTGCAGGTATTTGGACACAGCAACGGACAAATTACAATTTTGACCACATGGAAAGTGAAGGGCTTTCCAAAAATGATTACAGTTCCTCCATGAACGTGTGCGCCAAATTTCATGGCCCTCCATCCAATAGTTGTTGCACCACTTCACTTCAGACTAAAAGTGTCAACTCAAGGGTGCGGAAAAAAAGTCAGGCAAGGTTCATCCTCTGGGGGACCATGAATGCCTGTACAAATTTCCATGTCAATCCATCCAATATTTGTTGAGCTATTTCAGTCTGGATCAAAGTGCTGGACCCGGAGAGCAGCATTTCCATCCAACACTGCTAGTACAGCACAAATTGTAGGTAGACTTGGTGTTCACTGTGATAGATGACACAGTTGTAGCAAGTTTTAAGAATCTCCTGTTTGATTTTCATTCAGATTATCATATAAATTAATGAAAACCAATGACCGAACAACAACAAGTCAATGCAATGTGTCGCATGCGATGTCTTATAAACAACAAGGCGCCGCAGATTTCACCCGAATTAATCATCTCAGTTAGAGCAGTAAAAAAGAGGACAGGTATCTTTGATCTACTGCACTCTTTGTTTGTGTTCGTTGTTCACTCTCTTTCATTAACATCACCCAGCCTTTCTTCTCCCCTTCCCTTTCTTTTACACGGGAAAACACCAGACAAACATGCCGGTGTTGCATTACGTAAATTTCAGTTTTTTTCTTCTTAATAAGCAAATAAGGGATCATCAGACGCAGAACACAGATATACAAAATGTGTGGGCAGACAGGCTGACAAGCAGCGGGGGGGTGTTGTCGTTGACGACTACAAAAGCAGGTGTGTGTGTGTATGTGTGCTGCATTGTTTTGATGGCGCGATGGCCCGTCTTTGGCAGCGAGACAAGAGAAACAGCGGGGTGTCAGCCAAAGGTGAACGATAGATTTATGCACCTGAAATGGAAGGCCTGAAGACCTGTCTCCTGGAGCAAAAATGGCAGAAACGGGCTTGATGACACATGCGAGGTAAATGATGACAATTACAATGCACCCCCCCTCCGACAAAAGGGTGCAAAGAGAAAAAGGTAAGTGAGGACAAAGGGCGGAAAGAGTTCAGCGGGAGGATGGCGAGGAGAAAATGATGAGGGGGAGGATTGAGAAACACTGGCGTGAAGAGGAAGAGATGAATGGAAAAGATGAAGAGGGTGGTGTTAAAGGCTTAAGAGAGGATTGTGCTTGTCTAAATAATTGAAATAATTATCTCTAATCACAGTCCTCTGAGAACGAGGGCTGCTCTACAGACTGGCACAAATAAAAGCCTCTGTCTGATAATCCCGGAGAAGGAGAAAGACAAAAAAAGGAGTTAGGAAAAGACAAAAAAACCCCCCAGAAGCATTACGTTCCCACCTTCACCTTAAGTTCGATATGAAAGACAGAGCTAGGAGGAAAAAATTCTCACACAAGAGGACAAAAAGTGGTGCTGTATGATAGATGAGATAATGGAAGAGCTGTTAGAGGGGAGGGAATCAGCTCCTCATGTGGATGTCCATTCACCTCTGGCTCACCAAGCTGGTGAAAACAACTGTCTCTCAACACACCCATTAGTCTTTCCTGCAGGCCGGGTCCAGACTTGCCTTTACGTATAGGTCCAAACATTTGTTTATGATAAGAGTTAAATCCGCTGACTCTAATGGGACGAGCCTGGGTTGTTAAAAGCAGACATGCAGCGGGACACAGAGCGGTGAAGTGATTCATGCCAGAAAAAAGCAGCACTATGGTTGTCAGAGGAGGATGAGTTAGCTGCGTTGCGAGGTCCTAAGCTGTCTTGACGCTTTGCACTGTTAATCTGTTTTTCCGCTGTCACTCATTTAATTCCTCCGCTGCATGTCTGAGTTTTGATGTCAGAGTCTGTCCAACTGAGCTTCCCTGGATCCAGCAGCGGGACGTTTGGGTGGTGGGAGGAATCAGGAATTCTTGGCACATGAGTCACATTTCAACACATCCACTCTCTCCACGCTCTATCTCTCGTTGTCTCTTCCTCCTTGTTTCTTTTCGTCCCCCCCCCCTTCTCCTCCCCGTGGCAGAAAAGAAAGAAAAAGAAACAACTGCATGCATGGCCTGCCGAGGGCTGAACCGATCAGAAACGCTGCTCTCAAACTCCCATCAGCCTTGTGTCAACCCGCAGGGGGACCGTGAGAATTCAAAACACAGATTCCCGGCCAAAACTAAGAAACGCACCGCTGTCCGCCCCTTGTCAGCTGCCTGTCTGTTATGTAAAGGTCCCACTGGTTGTCAATCACGCCGCAGCATGCCGGGGTAGCTAAACAACCCCGGTGCATTAAGAAAAGAAACAAGAGGGCAGAAAGGCAAAACAGTCAGCGTGTGAAAATGCTCAGGGATGAGACCCAAAGGTTGTGGATTCGGCTTTGGCTGCCAATCCTTTGACTGTGTCTTTGACTGACAAAGACGAATTTGGGTAAAGAAAGATGACACTGGTTTTATGCTGTGAGGGTTTGGAGCCAAACCGTGCCTACATATCCTGTAATCATCTCTTGTCAAAGTGTGGTGATCTACAGCACATATGTCTTACTGTAAATGACAGAGGGAGGGGTCATATCACCGTACCTTGCCAAATCGTGAGGAGAAGGTTCCCGTGAGGAGCGAATGGAAAATGATGATGGTTTCATCCAGGTCCCAGATAAACACCCGCTGCAGTGAAATAACAGATATGTAATGTTAACCTCATGAATGTGTGCGTGTGTGTGAGGCAGAGGGAGAAAGATAAATACTGTCGAGAAATACTGATAATGTTCAATAACACTGTGTGTGTGCGTGTGTTCACCTCTATATCAGAGTCCAGAGGTGGAGCGGGGTCACTGACTCTTTTCCTCCCCCTCAGCTTCCCATCTGACCCCCTTCGTGCTGGGACCCCCTCTTCTTTACCTGGTGTGGGGGGGCTGGGCGGCGGGTGGTACTCTCCTAGAACAAACACCCGTCAAACAAAGCTATTAACCAGTCTCTATTAAACAAGCTTCATTTAAAATTTCCACATGTGAAATTTACATTTTTACATATGAATGACATGCTTGCTTTGTCTTTATCTCACATGAAGGTCTCAAAACACGTGAAAGATGCTATTTTCACACGTGAATTCCACATTTTTACAAGCAATGGCCTATTTTCCTCATGTGAACTGGCTCTATAGCTCAGTGGTTAGAGCACTGGTCTTGTAAACCAGGGGTCGTGAGTTCAATCCTCACTAGGGCCTGAGTTAACCTTAAGTTTGTCCTTCTACCAAGCTACATATTCTGTCCTGCTAATGGAAATGTTTATGTGGTCTCTGAATATGACTGAAGGGAAAAGAAAAAAGCTGGAATGCCAAATAAAGTAGGTGAAATAAATACTTCAATACATTTCTGATTAACTATTGCCGATTATCTTGTCCATTTAAAAACAAATAACAAACAAACAAAAAATGTAACGGCGTAAACATTATGAATCCAAACAAAAAGCACAGGTGGTTCATCGCTTCTTACCTGTGTGTGACTCTGGGCTGTGATTGGGCAGCATGACGGGATGTTCTGGATGCTGATAGGCTAATGGAGCTGTGATGGCAGCAGGGCTGATGTTGCTGCCGGTTAGGTAGGGGCTGTTGTAGTGATGTGAGTTATAATATGGAGAGTATTGACTCGGACTGTAGCTTGAGTACGCTGAAAACTCCTGTCAGGGAATAAACTTTAATTAGTCAGTGGCATTAAAAATGAAGAGCGTCATTCCAACACTATGATTAATATGAGACAGCTATGAAAGCAGCTCAATTTTTATGTTATTCATTAAATTTGCTATGATTTATGTCATATTTTTTCCTTTTATTGTGGAAACTCTTCAGATGTCTCGGAGGTAAAGCTTGTGACTCACTTGTTGTGTAGGGTTGAACGGGGTCGAACTGGAGATTGCATGGGTGCCTTGAAAAATTCCAGATGAAATACCGCCACCTGAGAAGGGATGTGAAGACAAAGGTCAAACTTTTCAGCAATAAATCATGGAGAACATAGAGAGCAATTAAAACCTGTAAACTGGTAGATTGAGATTTGACTGCGTTAACACCTTCTATCGATGAATATAATTTCACAACATCCGATCTGAGCCGTGTTGGAGGAAGTAATGAGCCGTAAACTGTGGCTCCTTCTTCCATGTGACAGCTCAGTGCTGCAGGGGCTGGGGGTGAGATTTATGTTTGACATAACTATACAGGTGGGAAAGTCTGCCGCTCTTCTCCTAGTGATGTTACTCTTCTCAAGAATCTTCTCAGTCTAATCAAGCCAAGGCAGGAATGTCTTACTCTGAAGCAATTTCCTGCCACCTCAACCTGCATCTTTCTGTCAAGTCTGTTGTTTGTTTGTCTGATTGATCATTTCTCTTGTAATCTAATTACCTTTTGCCTACGGCACTGTAAAGCTTTTTAAATCTTCATTCCATCCCTTTTGTTTGTGCATCATATGTGGCTTCTCATAAAGGACATTTAACTTATCGATGGGTTCATTTAAGTATAGTATCAAACAGTCTTACATCATAGTGCCAATGGAGATCTCCTTAATGATTTTTCAATCGTCAGTGACTGGAACAGTGTTTACTTGTGTGGTGAAGTTTAAACAAGACTGCTAATCGAGCGCTAAGAGCCTGTGCTCTCATGCCCGCCACTGATGGTGACATGCTGATGGCATGCAGGTATGTTTTCCATGTTTAGTGTGTTTAGCTCAGAGCTACAATAACATTTGATGATTAGCCTGAAACACAAAGTACAGCTGAGGCTTACAGAACACTATGAGGTACTACTTTGGCTCTAATTCAAATATTGATGGCACTTGGTAAAAAAGGAAAGAGATAAAGTTATAACAGTTCCTCTTATGGTGAACATAAATGTCTGTACCAAATTTCATGGCAATCCATCCAACTGTCACATATATAAGACCCAGTGTGGCACTAGACGTAACGTTGGGAGATCCCCAAAGTCAGCAGGATCAGTCCTCTGGGAACTATGAATGTCTGTGAGAAATTTAAAATCCATCAAGCAGATCTTGAGATATTTCACTAGATAAGTGAAAACTTATAAAGTTTATAAAGATAAAGTCAGGAATCATAAAATTCATTAGGATCCATCCTCTCGGGACTATGAATGCCTGGAGAAAAATGAATGGCAGTCAAATTAATAGTTAATGAAATGGTTCAGTGTAGACCAAAGTGGAGGACCAACTGACTAAAACTGATGCTAGCTGGCGTTGCTAAAAATGCTGAAAGGACCAGTGTGTAGGATTGTAGGAGTGTAGTGAAGTAGCATCTCCCCTCACCCTCCCCTTCCAGTCCTGCTAAAAATGCGATTGGCACTTTCTAGAGCCGGTGTGGTTTGTCTGTTCTGGGCTACTGTAGACACGGTGGACTCAGTGAAATGGAAATCGCTCCCTCTGTCTATATAAAAGGCTCGTTCCAAGGTAACAAATTTGTGTGTTGCCGCGAGCTGCAACCTGACACAAAGTAAACTCTGGACATCTAGACATGTAGAAGATAATACTTGTATGCACTGCAATGAAAGCACCGTGATATTAACCAGATCAAATAACATTCACAAAGAATTGCTTCCAACTATTTACTGAATGGGTGTTTTTTGTTATTGAAGGGAGGAAGGTACAATTAACATCATGCAATTGAAGAACTAACCTCAGGTCCGTCATTAGAAAGACTAAATCAACTTTAAACCATCTGTTTGTTTTGACTGTTTGCTGTACAACAGGTTGCCCTCCGGCATTATTAAAAAGGTACTCTCCTCTGCCCTGACATGGCCCGAAGCATCCTGAGCTGTTTTTAAACATGTACTTCCTCATGGCTGCCTTCCATCATTTCACCAGTCCATACCGCTCCCTCTTCCTCCCTATTTCTTCTCCTCCACTCCACAGTGCATGACAAACAGGAGAATAATGACTCAGTGGAAGAACCACGCTGAAACCTCCCCGCACAACACAACAATCTTCAAAGCGGCTAAAGGAAAAATACAGGAGGTCTCTCGAGTAAACACGAAAAGGCTCCCAAAGTCCCCATTTGGTTTGAGTTGTATGCACAGTGTACAGTACGTGTTTCAGTGGCTTTTTGTGGTATGTGTCCGTTTGTGCGTGCTTGTGTATTGTGTACAGTATAATGGATGACATGGAAACATTCCGAAATCCTACAAACATTTGGTTGTTGTGGCCGTTTATTACCGTTTGAAGTTTGCAGTTAATGATTTATGCATAAAAATATTCAAACAAAATTATGCTGTTTGGGAACAGTGTCTCTCAAACTCAAACTACACTCTGTTAAAAAAAAAACTTTTTTGTCGCGCTCCAACAGAGCCCAGTCACTGAAAGCTTTGCAGTTTGTTAGAGGTTTCATCAAAAGTGTGTTTACATGAATATTTACATTCCTGTGTAATGTCTGACATCTGAATATTCTCTTAAAGAGGAAGTGATATGGAAAACAAGACATTCACATCGAAACACCAAAGACAGTGAGAGGATAGAGACAGGGGGTACCATTCCCCCCTCATGTACTCCAACATCTTCTCACGTGACTGAAGTTTCTATACATGTGATAACAGCTCAGTCATCTCCATGACAACCAAGCAAACTTCAGTGGACGTTGAGTTGATGCTGTCAAACTGCGACTCCAAGGTCCAAAAAAGAAATGTCCGGCTTAAGTGATGCACTAACTCACAAACTTCTTTGCATAACCTTTTTAAGTCTGGCTCTGAATCAGCTGACTGTGTGGTGAAGAAAAGGAGGTCAGTATTTATCCCAAACCAACAATTCTGGTAAAACATGTTGATAAAATCAGACAGAAACTGCGGTGTACAACTGTAGATTAAAGTCGGACCACAAAGCCATTCTGTAAACTGTGATGAAATTCATAATGTTCAGTTCGGTTAATAATTGCACTGTTTATTAGGGCTTAAAATTAATCATAAAAAAATAAATAACGTCTGTACGCACACTCCCATTAACATTTATAACCTCCACGTGACGTCAAGGCTTTTATTTTTCTATTTTTAACCTCTGATTCTGCCCAGCAACTAGTGTTTGGGTGCTCCCGCTTTAAACCCCTTGAACTGTTCATCAGTTCATCAGTTACGATGGATTAAATTAAATTTGAATATGCAATAACTTAGGAAAATCCAGAGGTCTAACCGGTTTGAAACAGGCCGTCGAATAACATATCCTTCACGAATAATAAGAATAAGAGAGTGAATAAGAGGGAGCTGTTTGATCTTCAGATAAAGTTTTATGACTTTTTATTTCAATAAGTGTTTTTTGTAATGTGTAGATATGCAGATCTTTTAAAGACACGTTTATGTCGAGAAACACTACAAAATATACTCGTGGTAATGGTTTTGCCCTCCTACTGTATGAACATAAAAAATAAAATAGGTACTCATATGGTTCCAATCTATGTGTTTATCTGTAATGAATGATCAAACGTCAGCTGTACTGTTCATCTTTGTTTCCTCTTCCAAATAAGCTCCGCTGACCTGAAGGTTTGTTGAAAACCTCACATACGTATGACTGCTACTTTTACCCCGTCTGATTTCTTGTTCGGCTTTGACCCACCATACTCGCTCCATTCCTGGATAAATGAGGGATTATTATCAACTTTCAGAGCGCCAACTCCTGATTTGACATCCAAATAAGGCGGTTTAGATCGTTGGCTTTTATAAAAACCTGTCTGACTCTCTGAACGCTCCGTTTCTTGGCCTGTGTTGCCGCTGTGTACCCTGATCTCAGCGACTGACTCGGTGGGTACAATGCTGTTATTACTGGTCAAAACTACAAAAATAAGATCAGAGATACAGTAAAAACCTGGAATTAACCTTTACCGAACTCTAAATAATCTCAAATGTGTACACTTTTTGTGAATGTCATCGGTGGGTATTCTTGGAACAAAATCATCCCAACGTGCCACTAAAAAGGAAAATACTAAAGATAGAGATGTGAATGTATTGTCCCATTATAATAAAGAGAGCTCATATTCCAATTAGCAGAGATCTGAGCATTTTAAAAAGCTGACATATTCAGTATTTAGTAACGTGGGGAAAACCAAACTCATCTGTTTACTGTTAACCCTGTTTGTTTCTCCTTTGTCTCATCCATACAGTGGAATCAGGGTCATCCCACCAGTCTGCAACTTTAAACCTACTCACCCCTCCGTATAATGCACCTTAACCTCTCCCCTCTCACACACAAGGTCAATTTCACGCTGCTTTCAAAGCCATAAAGTCGCACAGAGCGAGTCATGCTTTGGGCGCCGGACGACTGAGGAATGTGTACAGCGCAGATACACACAATCACAAAAACACTCACACACTCACACGGCCATGCGTGGGCAGAGAGCTGCACACACTCCCGAGCATACCACGTCTTCATTTTGAGTTTTTGTTTTTCCGGCAAAGACCCTCTTCCCATCTCTTCTCCCCTTCGTTATTCTTGTTTTTTTTTTCTCTTTCCTCCCATCCTCTCTATTTCTCTTCCCCTCTTCCTATGTGTTTTCTTACTCTCTCCTTTTCTCTACCAGACACAAACGCTTGCATGCTGTGTTGTTGGTCTGAGCGGAGAAAGGGGGCCTGACCCCGAGAAAAGAGGAGGGGTGGGGAGACTTTTGACGCCAGGAGTCCAGACCGCAGCTAATGGAGAACAGGTGTGGCAGAGAGAAGGAGAGGAAAAAGAGAGAAAGAGGAGAGGAGAGGAGAGGAGAGGAGAGGAGAGGAGAGGAGAGGAGAGGAGAGGAGAGGAAAATAAAAGATGCATGCTCCTTCCAGTACGGTTAAAATCTCAGTTTTGTATCCATACATTCAGTAAAGTGTTTCAGACTGACCGTGTGTGTGAGAGTAGCCGTAGAGACTCTGACCGGGAGGAGTGCTGCTGAAGTTCGAGTAGCCGAGGAGTCCCGTCTGTCCTGGAGAGTGACTCAGGCCGTCTTCTGTTTTAATGTCTAGGTGTGAAGACAGGTAACAGGGAACGAATGAGCTCGAGCTGACAGAACAACGTTACGTTTGTAGTCGCAAGTACATTAGAATATCTTTATTGTCAATGTGCAAGTAGATATGACAAAATTAAGTACACAGCTTCCATGCTCGATGCTAAAACAATAAATGGTAGGGGTGGGAATCAAAGTGAAACTCCAGATACGATATTGTAACAAAGTTATTGCCTATGATAACGATGACAGTGATTCTGCGAGACATTACGATACTTTACAATGTCTGATGAACTGATGAAGAAAATAATGGGTTTTAAATCAGGGTTATTCTGCATGCATGTATGGAAGTTTTAGTATACACTCTCTATTGTGAGGCGTTGTCTTTTTTCCAAAGTGTGCACTTTTCCCTCAACAACCCTGACCACGAGCTTAGGACTCAAAGTAAGTATGTAGAACACTTTAAAATCCATCTCTGTAACACAACCAGCTTGTTTCTTGTGTACACTACATTTCCCCCTCTTGTCCCCCTCGTGTCTCCTTTTGTGTTCTGTAATGTCATTGTGGTGTAATGTGACTGAGTTCATTTTCAGTTCAACGCTGATGATGTCCAATGTGCTGTACTCTTATTGTGTAGTAACCTGAGCTACACTAAGTCACAGAGTGTGGTGACAGATGATTTAGAAAAGTTTGGCTGTACTTACTGTAGGATGGCATGCTGTAGCCCTGCGTATGGTGAGTGTAAGGTGTGTATGGCCCTGCAGCCTGGAGGGCAGGGCTGTACTGAGTCTGTCCATACGCAGCCATGACACTTCTCCAGGTCAGCTGAGCTTGGAGAGGGAAGAAACGACGAAGAAACTTTTGTCTGCAACGACAGAACATCGGTGGCGGCACAGTTAGAAATGAGAGTGAGGACGAACATACTCTGCTACACAATAAATGCTACAAACAGAAAAAAACAGAACTGGTTTGTTGCGCCTCTAGCGCAAAGCAACAACTAATTATAATCTCAGTTAAGCAACAAAATGTGACTTGCTGGAAAGATAAAGTTGATTCTTGTGTCTCATTCCCAGGTGAGCAAACACTAAGGTTGGCATCCAACCTGAGCTGTCAACCCAAAGTGCTGGGATGAGGCTCAATGATTAATACTTTTCTCCAGGAAGGTAAAGGAAAAGAAAAACCTAATAAACCCTTACAGCTCTTGGTCCGATGAACTTAACATCAGACAGTTTAAGGCTAAATCACAATGAATTTAAAGGATCTGGCGTTTCCCTCCTGATTTCAATCAACAGACATTAACAGTGCCAAATGTTTGCTTCAACTCTTTTAAGTATGAATACAAAGACATAACTTTCCAAAGCATGACAAAAAAAGTGACGCAATTCCACTTTTACTGTAATTTCAGTGACGAATGTTGGGAAAAACTCACCTGCAGCAGGTAGGACGGAATCGAAACAGATAATCAAAAAGCCCTGTGAATGAAAAAAGAAGGAATTTAATAAAACAAATAAACAAAATGTTTTAAATAAGATGAAACTTTATTTTATCGGACATTATCCCCTAATCACGGTTGTGAAATTCCAGAGAACGTTCACAATGCAGAGGCAGACTCTTTAACTCTTAACAAAAATGTGGTAACACCCATCATCTCATCGCCTTACTCTCCAAAAAATAAATAAAGGTGTGAAATCCTGACAAACAGTTTGGTTATCATGCAAAGGTTTATGTTAAGCGTCTTTATTCTGTCTGTCGACTTCACGGTCAGAACGGCCTCCTTTCATCTATAGCACTTCACTCTCGTCTTTGTAGTTTCCCCTCTCTCACCTGGCTCTGTAGAGAGAGCTTTATCCTCTTTATCCCTTCACACTGCTGTTAGTCAGGTTCCTCTCGAGCCGTCAACTGTCCTGTGGAAACAATAGCAAACAGACACCATCAGGACACAGGTATGCAGGTAACTGACACATGGTGACGTGCCCCGGGCCCTACGAGGAGGGGGGGTTTGGTTTTTTCTCCGTGCACACAGTTTTTGAGGTGAAGGACAGATGGAAAGAGAAAGAACAAGATTAATGTGGTATTGATGTGCAGAGTGTGGTCACTGATGACTGACAACCAAATGATGAGCAAAAGGAACCTGACAGGTGACACAGTTTCGAGGGAAAATGTTACGCAATGCTGCACAATGACTCCCTGGTGCTGTGCATATTGTGGGCAGTTACTCAGCAAAAATAACCAGGAAAGAGACAAGGCACTGGTCCAAATTCAAACTAACAGCGACATGTGGGTAATTCTCATTCCCGGCAGAACTTCTCATGTATTTTTGATGATCCGATGATACAATAGAGCTTTGTTTGGCAAGAAGACAAAGGCAGGTTGACACAGGAGAGATTTTGCAATTGATTTCTGCTGAGGTTTATAAATGGTATTTCATTTGAATCTACAGAAAATTAAATGTATCATAACATCTATAAGTTTGCACAAAGTGAAATGGAAGTTTTTGTCTAATGTATGCTGCCAACTCCATTAAGAAGTAGTGATGGAAGGATTAAAAGAGGCTGGAAAGATGAGAGGGAAGGGGAGGTCCCGGCTCAGAGAGCTGGAGGTCAAAAGGCCAGTGCCACATGAATTAGTCTGAGCAGGAAGCTGAATGAGGTCAGTCCGCCCGCCAGCAGATCCTAAACTCACACAAGTCGAAAGCAAGATGCACTGTGGATGACTTTAGGTCAAAACCAAGTGATACAAACACTTCTGTGTACTTTTGCACTCAGCAAACACTGAGACGTTGTATGACCGTTGTTTGAACGTCAAATCAAGACGTCAAAATACTTCCAAAATGGAAATTGTGCAAACATCCATGTGTTGACTGGTTGTCAGCTGGACGTCTTTCCTGGATGTCATAGCAACGTTGAAATATGAAATTTCCCACCGAAAGGCTTATTCAGCTATGCTGCTGAAGTTTATATATACAGTGTGCAGGTTTATACACCCTAAAAACCCTAAATAATAAGTATAAAATTACTTAAAAACGTTTAAAATGAAGTACAACTCAGAAAGGAACATGGCCTTCAGGACTCAAACCACAGTCTCGTGGATGAAAATGGAAGCCATCTTTGTACGGCGTCACAGTTTGGACGTCTGACTGGTGCATTTACTTGTTTTAAGTAAAATGATCAATATTCCCTGCTTTAAAAGAGCGGGTCTGACTGGGCCATTATGGATGTGGAAACAATGTCACCATCTGCCGTCTGCCTCATAACCACATTTAAGTACAGGCCTCAGACTCGGACACAACATCACCAATGTTTGCTGCAGTAGGCAACAATGTCTTAAACAACAGTGAAAATACATTCAATTTTGTGGCAAAAGCTTGAGAAAGACCCTCTCCTCTATCAACTTGATAATTCCCAGAGCACTAAAATGATTAAAGTTGGTTTTCTGAGTTTGGTGTAAAAGAACTCAACCCCACCTGACACCTTTGGGATGAAATAAAATGGCGACTATGAGCCAGGCGTGATTGCCAAACACTAGTAGTGCCCTTGTGGCTGAACGGGATCATCCCTAAAGCCAGGATCCAAATAATCACATGGAAAGCCGTCCCAGAAGAGTGAGAGTCTGGTAGAGCAACACATTAGTACCCATGGGTTTGAATGAGCTGTTCAACCATCACACGTGACCTCACGCTTTTGGTCGTGTGGTCTTAAAAAACATAAAACAGTAAGAAAACGACAAAAGGTTAAAATACTCATGCTCTTGTTTATTTGTGTTGTATATCAATGCACAACAAGCTGAACTCATATCATTTTCATCTTTCTCTTTCTCTCTCCCTCTGCCTCTTTCCGTCTCTCTCTTCCCCTCTGGGCCATTCCAATCTGGCAAAGCTGCAGCTAACTGCCCCGACCCCTGACCCCGCTGACAACACAACGACAGAGACAGATGACAGTCATGAATTATAGGGGCAGCAGGGTTTTACAGCGGCAGCGAGATGAAGGCGAGGGGGGGGAAAGTAAAAGCTGGGACCGTGTTGATCAACAGAAGCTTCGCCGGCGTCACAAAACCTGAGACGACCTACAGAATATGTTGTGCTGTTCTCATGTCATTAAGAGCAACATTTTTGACAGAATAGAAGAGAAAACTAATGTTATGTTATGTCAGCTCCAGCTGATGGAGCCTCCCTCCCGGCTTTTAAAACACCCGAGACAGCTCACTGTGTTTTTTGAGTAAATAAAGATGTTTCTACCATGAAACAGCCACAACGAATCCACCTGCACGTCTGTTATTGACCGTAAAATAAACATTAATAACAGCCTGTAAATGTGACACTAAGGAGATGATTTAAAGTCTGTCTTATCACTAATATCAATAGCAAGAGGATCCAAGTATAGATGGATTTTTAGATATTTCTGATTGAATTTGTTCCAAGTGAAGAATTAAGCAAATTAACCAACAAACTGTCTTTTTTTTTAACTTCAACTCACTTTGAATCTGTACTTTTAATCCAAACCATGTGTTCATGTTTTTCATTGGCTTTTCTATGATCTTCCACTTCAGAAATGACCCACAAGACCTTGTAACCATCAGAGACCCCGATGCGACCTTCATCACAGGCAGACTGTGAAGCTCGAGAGAGTATCACTGATCCCACAGCACAGAGGATAAACAAGGAAAGTGCTGTTGAGCTTTGCATTTCCTAGTAGGGATCAAAATGTGAAGGCAACGGCTGGTCAGAGTCCTCTTGACTTCAGCTGCATCCCTGCAACCGTCCTGTTCGCACACACACACACGCATGTACACACAAAAACCGTGTGTGATAGCGAAGGCACTTCCTGGTTCAGGGCGAGGCCTGGGAGGAGGGCGCACAAGGCCATGGGAACTGCAGGACACCGGAGGGAAGATGAGCGGAGCTCAGCAGAGATGTGGAGGGCCGAGGGCTGAAACTAAAGCTAAAACAAACCCAGCGGGGCCACGGGGGGCCACAGGGCCACAAGGCCAGTCCCGCCAGCTTCACCTGGGTCCCAGGGTTCTGCTAGACCACTGCTTCTTTCACGGATATCAAATTCTACCCTTCGAGCTGATGGACTACATCACGGGATGGTGTATTGTGTTTTAAGTTGAAATGTCATTTGATACAGTCAAAGGGATACACCGAGTTTATACAGATTTACCTGTTGTTCAACCAAACTGTTGAGCGAGGAAAAGACGACAGAAATGAAACTGATATGTGCCGACTAGTTCATTAATCAAGAGGACGTCACGCTCATTACAAGGTAGCCCGTGCGAGGCATCGTTCGACAACATCCGTTGGCAAGCGGTCAAGTGCAGAGGGGGGCTGAAACAGGAGGAGACATAGCAATCGATAAAATGTGTCCAGATAAAATCCACCAACATCTTATATGAAAGGTCAACTGTCTCGTCAAGTGTTGGTTCACGAGTGAGTCAGGGTTAATTAAATTTTCTATGAAGGATGTGTGCCGTTGATCTTATTTACATTCTTCAAAACTGATTTGAATATTATGTCTGGTTTCTGTATGTCTGTCTGTCTGTGTGTGTGTCTGTTCGTGGTTGGACGTGTTTAGAGTGTCAATACATGTTTCGTATCAGTGTCTGTCTGAGTCCTTGTCATGTCTGGTCACACACTGCGGCGACCCTGCGAGGATTTGACCTCTTATTAAAACATTTCTCGACCAACTGCTTGGCTAGGTGACTCGCTGGTCTGTAATCGTGCCATATGGGACCCCACCTGGAGCCCTCAAATTTGGACAGTCGATTTGCCGAAGTGCCTGGGGCAAGGTTGGGGGTGGATTCAGTGCCGCACACAAACCCTCTCTCTTTCTCTCTGTCGCTGATAAAAGACACAGAACAAGGGCCCAGTATCTGTGTGACACTGTCGTGCCATCTGCCAGCTACTGATCTGTTCCACGATCTTTGGCACACGGTCCAACAGACTGCAGTCAAAAGCAAAAGCACACTTTTATTTCAGCATATCATATATCAAGGATTTTCATGTTATGTTTTCATTTGCATCCAGATTCAGATTTAAAAAGAAAGCCAGCGCCTTGTTAGAAGTGGTTGTTTCACTTGACAGTTTATTTATAATCTCTGAAAAAATAACGTAATTTTTTCTTCTTTTATTGTGTTTTATGACTACTTTTTTGCCCTTTATAAGGCACCTTGTGACGTCTCTGCTATTGAAAAGTGCTATATATATAAGTTTCTTACTTAGAGCCAACATATTAGCCCTTTCCTGCAAACTCTGTCCTGATAAGCCTGATAATCCCTCAATAAACTCACTGTATACAGCTTCAGAGAGAGATCTACCATGTCCCATGCAAACTCATTATATACCTATAGACAGAAATAGAAATATACAGTGCAGAGCTACAGCTAAGGATGATTATTATCTATTATTCAGTAGATTCAATTCTCTTCGCTCCATAATTTGCCTTCTCTTAGAAAATAGTAAAAACAGTCCAGTATTACATCATAACCAAAGTGAAGACCGTAATATTTATTTTTCTGTCAAATAAGACAAAGAAAAGTGTTTAACTCTCTCAACTGAGGAGCTGGAGCCAGGTTATGTTTGGGTTTTTTGTTTGAAACATAACTTAAATCGATTGTCAATTATCAAAATTGCTGCTGATTCAGTTTCGACTAATCATCTTAGCTCCACAAAGAATCGTCAAACACTACCTACAAACACTGCCGTCAAGTTGGGCACAATGTTTATCGTCAGTCCAAGATGGATGGTTGAACTTGTCTTTAATCAACGAAGGATAAAAGTAATAAACGTGTAAAGTGTAAAAGAGAGAAACGCTGAAAATCAAAGTTTCCTTTGGCCAATTGAAACTGGTTAATTAGCTGTGCAGAAACTGAGGCTCAGACGTGCTGGTGGTCCGCCAACAGATGTTCAGGATTGATAATCTCAACCCGGGACGACCTCAGCAACCAGAGAATTCATTAAGAGGCAAACACATTCCAAGTGCACATATTTTAGCATCAAGTACATTAACAAAGTTTGTTATCACAGCCCATATTCTGCTCGATGTCCTATTTGTGCTAATGTGTGTACACTTGATACACTATAATTCATTGTTGTTGCCACGCCAAAATCAATTAACAGAATATTTCTGTTTACACGCAGACAAAGACGTCCATCAGCAGAAAAAAAAAGAAAGAGAAACAGTGGGTTACTTTTGATGTTTGGAATACGCTTAACTCTGCCAGTAACCTGTCGAGTTTCTGTTGACTCCACAACACATTCGCTGACGCAGTAAAAAGCGAAAATACAAGAGTAAGATGTTTCCGTGTTTCAGTCACCTGTTTTATCAGGCTGACCCATCTCGGTGAGGTTTCACACAGCCGGCACGGAAACGCTCGGAGGGCTGTGGTGTTTAAATCATCAACCGAGAATTAGGGAACCTGAGTGACCAGTTTAAAACCTGCGCAAGCGATAAATCCCGATTAATCCCCTTTACAGACACGTTCAACTCTCACAGGAGTCTCTGCAACTTTTTCTTCAAATAAGCAAAAAAACACACACACCTGGCCAGTACTTCAGCTCTTTAAATGAAAAGTGAATGTCTCCTTTGAACAAAACAGAAGTCATTCTACAAGAGGCTCCAATTAATCTCTGGCAGCAGTGAACCTGTTGCCGACTCTGTCTGCACTCTGTAACTTTAGACGGAGACTTGGTGGCCCTTTTCTTTCCACTTGACTAACTCCCTGCAACAAGACTTGCTTTAATGCCAGCAGCTACCCCCTTCTGTCCCCTCAGTAATGAAAACCTCTTTCTTCCACAATGCCAGTGTCTTTATCTCCTGCACACACTCCTTTCGCTCCTTCCTAAATTACCTCTCAATAAAATTCTGCATTCTTTTTATACTTCCTAATTCTTTCTTTCGTCCCTCCTCGCTCGCCCTCATCTCCCGACACACACTCTAATAATATCCCTAATAATTTTCCCCTGTAATATTGCCAAATCCGAGAGGGACCACCTACCCCAAGGCCCAGACTCTGACTCTCCCAGAACCAGTGCCCCGGGACGGGGGTCAGAGTGGGGGACAGCTGGCAGACCTCCCAGCAGCCTGGAGGAGTGGGTGTGGGGTTGGAGGACTGGGCTGACCCCAGTCAGATGGTGGTCTGGCTCCCAGGTAAAAAACATCTGGTCCAGTGATGGGAGGGCGGTCGCACACGCGCTCGCACACTCAAAACTGACACACGCCTGACTGCATGAGTGCTCCTGCCTTCTCTAATGAACTCACACACACACACAAATGTACACACACACTCAGGCTGGCTGCTTTATTAGTCATTAGGACAAAAAGGTTTGCCCTCGATCAGTCTCCTCAGCAGATAGAAGCAAGTGGCCGCCCTAGTTGCCAACAGCTGGCCAGACAAACTTGCTGGTAGCTGAAGGTCCAATTACTTCTTTACTGATAATTTTACTGTGTGAGCGTGTGTGTGTGTGTGTGAGAGACAGAGAAAGTGAGAGAAAAGAGGAAGCAAGAGAGATTTATGCCTCCGTGCACAGATAAGAATGCAGGACAAATGAGATAAGACAGAAATTATGAGCAGGTATTAAAAGATGGAAAATGGTGGAGAAAAAATTTGGACGCCTCATGAAATAGTCCCTGAGCTTCAGAGAATGATTAAATTCTCTTTTCAGTGGAAAACACCCAAAACGTCATTATTAGGCACGAAAAAAAATGAAATACGGTCGCTGCGATGTGTGTGGCTTCACCAGTCTCCAGATGAGATAAGGGGGAGAGGAGATGGCCAGAGAGACAGCTGTTGTCTGCTGACAGCCGAGGGTTTGATACACACACATAGACCTACACACACATCGCCCACGAGGCCTCCCCGGGTGCTCTCTGGGGCTTAGGGGAATTAAAAAGGCAGGGAGGAAGGGTGAGGAGAAGACTTTCAGAGGGAAGTGCGATAACCTCTGAGCCTCAGACTGTTCGAGAGCCAACGGATCAACATGTAGTGTCACCAGCATCTCTTTTCCATCCCGGTCTCTGGTTTCACATATTAATATGTACGTGCAGATTCACACACGCACACGTCCGAGGTCTCACCACACAACTGACTCACTACTTCTGACAGTTTACACTGATTAGAGGGTGAAAAAAAAAAATCTTTGTTTGGCATCATCACCTTCTGCTGTTGCTTTAATGCTTTGCTTTGATAAAGAGGTTTTTTTTTTTTGTTTTTTTTTTTACAGAGAACAGTCTTGATGTAGTCAGACAGCTGCACATATCAGGCTACACTCATGATTACTTCTTCTGAAGTTGTATAAAGTTCAGAAGCTGAAACCTGAAACTCGAAACATGAAATTAATGATTTTTTTAACCCAAAGTTTGACTTCTTTCTTTTGTTTTTAAATTTGACTTTTTTTTTTGAAAGACTTCCATGATAATGCCCTCAGGAGATATTTGGACTTAAACACAAAAAACTTAAGATGCAAAAGTAAAAGAGGTGCAAATGCAATACGATAAAGAAGAAAAATGTCGGATAAACGAGCAAAAAAAGTGCACTTCTGGCTCTTTAAAAGTCATTTTTTATTTACGAACAAAGTGAGACTTTAAAGTCTCCTGTGTTCAGATTTACGGTTCAAGTAATCTGTTGCTCTCATTATAAAAACAAGGACAAACCGAGGTAATGACACTTTAATTACCTGTCGAACATAAAGTACACAGTGTTGGAACCTGCTCCACCAAACTGTCAGATTATGACGACCTTGTGCAAATTTGGACGAGCACAAAGACAGAGTGTGAACGAACACAATGGTGTCACGGAACAAGAAAAACAGCATCTGAACTGAGCACGACGACAACTTGCACAACGCACCGCATATCCAGCCCGTCGGGGAAAAAACTGTGAGAATATCTCGAATATATTCTCAGACTGTGACAGCCCTGGTTTAACCCTGAGTTCAAGTCAGCAAAGGCTGTTTGACTCCCAGAGAAAGAGAGAGAGGAGGAGGAGGAGGAGGAGGAGGAGGAGAAAGAGATACACAGAAGCTAAGAGACATCTAGAGCCGTGCGGCTGTGAAGAAATATAATGAAATCGGTGCAGATAAAGTCAGGAAGAGCAGAGCTTCCTATGAAAATATTTATCATTCCACGAACGTTTGGCTTCAGAGGGCTTTGGACTTAATTTGTGTTTTCTTAAGAGGGGGTGCCTCGCGCTACAGGATGGGGAATTCTCCACAGCCCGGGACTTTTTGGGCTGCTGCGCTTATTCACAATTTATTAGAGCCAGTAATAGGAACCATGAAGGCTGAGGAGAGCGAGGGGGAGAGGGAGAGAGAGAGGGAGAGAGAAGGTCCCGGCCCGGCCGTGCATGGAGAGGAGGGAGTCCAGAAATGGGGCCTAATGTTATTAAGAGAAGAACCGCAGTGTTAAATCAAACACGCCCGAGCACACACACCTTCGGTATGTGGTCTGTGCGCACAACTCGGGCCCTCCCCCTCCCTCCACCTCCACCTCCACCTCCACCTCCATCAAGACTCCTGGATGTTATTTGTGTGGGGTTGAGATACAGGTATATAAAGGAGAGTTACTGAGATTTACAATCCGTCACTGAACTGAAGCTGATACGGTGTCTGTCGAAAATAGAAATCCCACTTTGGCTGACAAGAGACAAGGAGAGATATACGTTCAGTTATTTTTATAAAAGTCGAGAGTAGAGAGCTGGTGTGAAAGAAAATTATTTTAATATTAAACTGTGTTTCCCCTGCGTTAACAATGATGATATTAATAAAAATGTATTTTTTTTCCATCTAGGAAGATGAAAAAACTAAATTGTATAGTTGAAATAATGCTAATTTAAATTTTATTAATTTTATTTTAAATAGAAATGATGTTAGGAGCTCTCGTATTTCTTTAAAAAATGCATACGTTTTAAAAAATCAGGACAATTTTAAGAATGACAAGAAAATGCCATATTATATCTATTTTTTTTATTTTTTAAACCCAAAGGGCCCCATTAATCCTTGTCCCTCCAACTGTGCAGCTGATAGAAAATGATTAAAGGTGATTTAAATGGCTGGCAAAACACAGCGGGTGAGTGAGTTTTCAGGTCTGGAGCCATGAAGGGGTCCTTGAAAAATATGAATACCGGCCTTTGAAAAATGCTTAGCGAGGCTCCCCCCCCCAATTTACTTAATGAGGGTCCCTGCGTGGCTGCTGAGGGGGTGTCAGTGATTTGGGTGTAATCTTCTGTACTTAAAGCCAAAAAAGTGTTGCAGCGACTCCAGCAAGAAAAACAAAGGCGCTCAGGGTGCCTCACACACTCCTCGGCCCACCACACACACCTTTTAAAGGGCTCAGTGAGCTATTTTTTTTAAGTTTTCTGTTGTTATTGATGACTTTCACAATAAATAAAAACAACAGAGACTGGAGCAGTAAGGGTGGAAATGATGTGACAGTATCTCCAGCTGACAGGAAGATTTCCAAAGAGCATTTACGCTTCCCATTGGCTTTACTTTGTCTTCATTACAACACAGTTTGTAGTCTATAATTTAAAATATGTCCTGCGAGCGTTTGGTTGTTTTATGAAACACGTGAGATCCTTTTTCTTTAAGAATTATAAAAAATAATATTAATATCTGTCTGCTATTGTTGTTTCCTCAATTATCCAGACACATTCAATGAAAATAAACCTTTTCAAAAACTGTCATCTGTTTTATTTAATGATCTGATTAAAAAAACACAAATGGAAATATTTTATAAATTAATTATATATAATATTCATTCTTATGTTTATATTGTAAACTTAATATAAGTGTGTCAGGGGGTTATTAGTGGCATTAAGGGGATATCATTCTGATATAAATCTAAAATTAAATGCCAGGAATTAAAGCAGATTGAAGCAGCTGAAATATACTTATTTACATATTTTCCCAGAGAGAAAGGTGAGCTCCAGTGTTTGGACCAGAATAAACACCTTAAATCACAAACTCGATGTCATGATCGTAAATATAAAAAAAGGCTGAAGGAGTTCACACTTACCATAATTCAGGAGGAAGAATATGCAGGAAAATAATAATTAAAAAATCCGATTATCAGTCAGAGCGGTTGTCTCTCCATGCCCCGGAGGACTCCGCAGACTCTCCACCAGTGTCCCGGCAAATCAGCGACAAAGTGAGCGAGCTCACAGATCCCGAGAAGAAGAAGAAGAGGAGGCAGAAGAAGAGGAGGAAGAAGAGGAAGAAGCACGAGTTTGTCGGTCGACAGACAGCTGACAGCTTTCTGCAGACACTCACTCTCATCGATCTCACTTCTCCTCTGCAGCTTCAGGAGCGTGTTTGCTTTCCCGGCGGTGGGGAAGTGATGTTAAGTAAATGAGCGAAGATCTCTGGTTCCTCCTCCTCCTCCTCCTCCTCCTCACCCAGAGAGGTGCGCGCAATGCACACAGCCTGAACGTGTATGTGTGTGTGTGTGTGTGTGTGGCGCCCTCCCATATCCAAACCATTTAGAGCTGCTTCACCTCTCTTCTTCTTCTTCTTCTTCTTCTTCTTCTTCTTCTTCTTCTATCTGCGCTTTAAATCTTTGTTTGGTCAAGGGCTCTTCTTCGTTTGTTTACACAACGACTCACCCAACTATTCAGTGCGACTCTGTGAAGCTGCGGACTCTCTGTATGCACTCCAGATAGGAGCATTTATCAGTTTGTGGTAAACAACTGCAGGGTATGGACAGCTTTATCAAGATTGTTATCTTGAGTGTGTGTGTGTGTGTGTGTGTGTGTGTGTGTGTGTGGGTGTGTGGGGGTGGGGAGATTCATTATTTCCATCCCTCCTCTCACTTCATTCATACTATTTCTTTATAGGATTTACCTGGCAGGTGACAACTCTCTAGCTGAAACAATGAACAGCACACACAGTTACCTTTTGCAAAAATGTGCTGTTTTTTTTAAAATTAATTATTTTTTTTATTGGTCTTTGGTCAAAGCTAAACCCAAGACTAATACACAGCAATTACGTGATTAGCCTGTTAAAAGTCATTGGAAAAAGTAGGTTACTCATTATCCAATAAGTGTTAAGTTATTGTATAAATACCACTGATTAGCCCACTGATGCAATAAAGCATACAGTTGTCACTCTACTGTAATTTTAAATGTTGACACGATACTAAAATCCACCTCTTTGATACGGCAAAAAGGGAAAACAAAAAAATCATCTGCTCACAAAGTAGGATGATGACCTTACTTTTCCCCTCCTTGTCCATTTCTTGGTTGTTCGGTGGGTTTTTCAGCAGCTACTGAATGGATTTCCACCAAACTTGGTTGGAGGATGGGTTTCGGCCCACAACAGACCCCATTAGCTTTTGTTGCAGATCCAGGAATTTTTTTCTCACTCTCTGTAACATTGTGAGATGGGATGTTTTTCTCCATTTTCATGAATCTCTCCAGGAATAATGATCTTAATGAAAAAACTTACTGGTATCTGAGAGTGAGTATCATTCCATGCAGATCTGGTGAGCTTAAAGGAGCACTATGTAGTTTTGGAGAAGAAATTCAAAGTCAGACTTTTGATATTTACAGTTTTAATGAGGTAATAATACAAACTCAGAATGTTTTCCCCATAACTGAATACACAAGCTGTTCTCAGAGGAAAATAAGGTCCCCACGACACTGTTTCAAGCTAGAAAGGTGGCAGGGTCCGCCAAATAAAAAACAAAGTAAAACGGTATGAAATCGTGTCGTCCATTATGGTCAGTTTGTTTATCAGCCATGAAAACGAAGACATGTTAACTTAGTTTGTTTAGGCATGAAAAATCAGCCGATGAAGATCTTTCTCTTCTGAATTAAATGTCTTCCCCAAAACTACATAGTGCACTTTTAATTAATGGTTAATCAGTTATGGGTGGTTTAAAATTTAGAGAGGTATAGGCCTGTCAAGCTTGATATTAGATAGAGACTGTAGGGCCTTGGTGAAGGTATACACTATGTAGTTTTGGAAAAGAAATTCAAACTCAAAAAGGTAACATTCACAATGTTAATACGGTAATAATACAAACTTAGAAATATATAGTGGATATATACTTCCATAACTAAATACACAAGCTGTTCTCAGAGGAAAACAAGGTCCCCAGAGCACAGTTTGAAGCGGTGGTGGCTTCTTAGGGTCCTGCAAATATAGACAAAGTAAAACAGTATCACACTCACAAATGTTTAATGATGTCTATTCAGTTTCTTTAGTCGTGAAAATTTAGATTTATCTCCTCTGATCAAAATTCAGAGAGCGCTGGTGCAGCACACGTCACACATGCCAGCAGATTTGTAATGATTTTAATATCTGTGCAGCCTTCGGTTGAAATTCTGACTGTAGATCTGCTTTTTTTAAGAGCTTCAGTACTTTCAAAATGATCAAATGCAGACATCATATCTTTTTAAACACAAAAAAGTTTAAAAGTAATGATGCTTTGGACAACCTTATTAAAGCATAAGCATAAACCTTTTATTGAGAGTAGCTCACTGGAAAATCTGACTTGCCTTTGGGTAGTTTAATCGATAACAATGAATTATATTATGAAGCCGATCACATGTTTCGTTTGTAAAATCGTAACTTCAGTTTAATTTGTCTGGTAAATCGAATGGAATGTTTCCCCTCATCTGTGTATAAATATAAAGTCACATAAAAATGGAAATACGCAAGTGCCTCGAAAAGTACAGTTTACCAAATGTTCTTTTGACTGCCGATCATTTATTTTTACACCAAAATAGAGCTGCAAAAGACATCTGGAAAAAAGCTGCGTACTGTAAATAAACTGTAAAATTGATCCCAGTTGCACGAAACTTCCACGTCCATCAGGGCTTTTTTTCATCGCTCCAAAATCAGTCGGGAAGCTGTAATTATTTCTGTAAAATCATATTTTGATTCTCTCAGTTTGAAGACCTAAAATCAAAATGACTGACATCTACATATTTATGTCGTCCTTTTCCTACATTATCTAAATACATGTTCCTAGTTCCTTCTGACATTTCCAGGATAAATTATCAGGCAACAAACCCATTTTAAACTCATTCTCATTTTCTCTTTTTTAACCCTGGAGCGTATCACCTGCTCCTGGTTGTGTATATGGTAAATGTCAAAGATCCTTCAAGGTTACCAAAACAGGTCATGTGGGTGTCTTGACAACACCTGCTGAATAGAAGAAAAGCAATACATGATGGTCTGCTCCTCCCGTTTCCACATAAGTTCCCTTGAAACAGACAATGCAGGCGTCTCGTCATCTGTCTGCCTGTTTGTTTCTTATAATGAGAATATGTGTGTGTGTGTGTGTCTGTGCCAGCTTGATATGTGCCCAACGTGTGTGCCATTGTCTCAGTGTGTATTCTGTAACATGAGGAACAGTGTGTCGGAGCTAGAAGCCGAGACTCAGGAGGAAACAGGTTCTCCTGAGCGAGGACAACAGGATGCCCTCGCTGACATCCGCAGACATGGATACGTCAGGGCACCTGGGGGAGACTCATGCTGCTTCACATGGGCCAGTGTCGGCATCACTGACCTTTCTGAATAAAAGAAAAGAACATCCTCGAGGGTACGGCTCTCAAAAAAGCTGGATAACAACACGTGTCCTGGGTGAAAAAGGTGTTATTTTTCAGCGCAGTGTAAAATAAGGACAAAGGGACAAAAAGAAGGAGAAAGATAGATGAGGAACTGAATTTGTGGTTGCTACGATATCAAGAATTTAAAGGACACTTCACCATATTATAGTTTATTGGATAAATTACAGTTGTTATGTTGTGCTGTGATGCTGTCATTTACTGCTTTATTTCCTTGACCCAATAAATCAAGATCGACTTCAGTTTAATTCTCCTGCTGCCAATAGTCACATCCAAAATCCCCCGCAGAATGCGCCACAACTTGTTGCATTTGGCACCGTGAGCTGTCAGACTCACGACAGTGACAGCAATAAGGAAGAGAGGACACTTTCCTGTTGTGAAAATGATTCATGGCCTTCCCTCAAAATTCTGCGTTACTTCAGCGTGGAGTGGAAAATTGATATATCTCCGACTTATGCAGTCAATGATGACAATTATGAGTCTAGAAAGGAAATCTTGGTCTTTAAATGTGAGAAGATACAAAAACAAAATGTTGATATTTCAACCCTGTTTAATGACAGTGTGTTGAGGGCTGATGCAGGAAGAAGCGAGGTGTTACAATGCACCCTATAGTAAAGTTAAGAAGGTCAGGGAAGGATCATTTACAGTAAGCATTCGCTGAGGAAAAAACATTTTTTAAATTCAATACCTCCACTTTGCTCTTTTTGTTCGGTTTGTTTTACGCCAGGCAAACATTTTATCTTTGTGGGCGGACAGAACACATGTTGGGTCACGAGAATAGCTTTGAAAAGCAACTTGTTGCTGGTTAACAGGTAGAAAAATAACATTTTGTGTCGGGAATGCTGTCTGAATCACAGAGTAATGTACAGAATACTGAAATGGCCAACAAAAAATTAAGCATTTTGAGCTGTATTTTGTGTGTTTTGGTGCAAATAACTCATCTATAGCTACACATGGTTGTATGAACACACTTAATTTAGCGAAGCAATTAAAGCTTTATTTCAATTTCTCTTTGTCACAATATTTACAAAAATGTCCTTAACCACATTATTTCATGTCCTAATCTTTAATGTCATGTGTTTACTTTTACTACACTGAAAAATCACTTCATTATGAGAAGATATGTGTTCTGGTATGTTAGATCACGTGCTGTGAAAAATTTTGGGAAACTTGCAACCATGATACATAAAAACAAAGGCTCGACCTGAATTTGAACAATAAAATGCTAAATAACAACAACATGCACACAGAAATGCACCGTAAAATTGCAGGAACAGGAATATATAACTGCTAGGATTAATGCTACTATTTTTATCGGTGCTTTAAATATCAACAGCTGCGACCTAATGTACTGCAGTTTCAGTGACATGATGAGATATGATCGCCGTCAACTGCTTCGTCATTAGTCAAAACCAAAACATCACAATTTCCCTGTACTGTACTTGACTCACAACTGTCGATAAGGATGATATAAATGAAGGGAATTTTGATCTCATGGTGTTATTGACGGAAAAATGTCCAACAAATGCACGGACACACTGGAAAAAAAAAATCCTTTATTGTGACATGACAGCACTGAGGTACAAAATGACAATGGCTCTGGGAAGTACCGTGACCCAGACACGATGAACTAGTCTGCCTCAGGTTCAAACAGCAGGCGGGCAGGCCAGCTCCTTTCTTCCACTGGAATGTGCGGTGGAGAAATAAAAGCTGCCATTGTCTCTCTCTTCCTATGATGGCCTCAGTTGGTTTTCTGTCCTCTTGCCAGCTGGCAGTATTCGCTGAGACACACTGTCACGGTGTGTGTCATCGGGGTTGCTCCTGTCAGGATGCAGGAAAGTGCTGCTAAAGTTTGTTTTGTTACAGAGAAGAAGGTGTCAGAGAGGAATCTGTCTTTAAATGTAACTCAGCTGATGGAGACTCTCATGTGACGTGGTCCGCGGTTTGAAGTTTAACATTTTGACGTGTGAAACTTAATTGTTCTTAATCAGGCCTCATATCAAAGGTAGCATTTTCTGATAAAGACATGTAGAATATGCCAATAATATTCAGATTTTAGGAGCATCGTTTGGTGTACACAGCGAAGATGCATCCCAACTGGGATTTTTACCACAGTTTAACACAGCCGCTTGCCTGCATACGAAAGAAAAAGTCCCCTTTTTCGGTCAGAAGAAGAAACACTTTAAATACTTTTAAACATTATGAAACATCAACATCAACTTTTTAAAGAAAACATTAGTGCAATATTCATTTCAGCCATGTAAACAGCTTAGTAAGAATGTTGTCTCTTTTTTTAAATAAGGGCAAACACGGATATTTTGCGCATGCAAACACAGTCATTGATGTGAATGTCTTGTAAGCATTATCATTCCCATGCTGAGGGATACTGAGAGAACTCGGAAAGGGGAGGGAGCGAGAATATAAACATGAGGAGAGCATGGATGTAATAGTATACTTCGCAGGGCTTAACGCCATGTGAAAGGAAGCAAGAGCCCTATAATAACCACATCTGGGTTTAGATGCCCCCCTATTTATACCCCTCAAAAGCATAAACCTTAGCTCTCCAAGGCCTACACCCCCCCCATCTGCCCCATGGCATCACCTCCACCTTTAGAAACTCTCCCTGCTTGAAAACCAGCTAAAATTATGTAAGTCTGAGACGAGTCTACTTGAGTCGACAACAAGCTCAACATCTGTCAACTTGTTCCCCATGATTCCCATCTTATTCTGGATTGTCCTCAAATAAATTATCAGCATGCATCAGCAAAGAAAGAAATCCAATTTGATACAATTTTGACTATGTGCAAAGCAATCATAACATTTGTGCTCTGGGCCATGATCATAGTGATAGACCGCTTATGAGTTTGTTTGCATAATGAAAGAAGGATGCGACTTTAACCTCTGTTATTGGTTGGTTGGTCGAAAGTCATTGCGGGAAAGGTGGTTCAAGTCAAACTGGCAGGTAGATACAGAAGTGTCTCTAAGGACTGGGTAGTGCTAGCAAAGAAAAGATGTGTTATCCGACCTTGCCTGAGGGAATTTTCTGTTTTAAATGGCATCATGAGACATAACAGGCCATAGTGAAAATATGGTGATAACCAGCGCTCATTTTCATATGTTGCATTTGGTTGTACAAATAAAAAAGCGGAAAGAAACAGTTGGTAAACAAGTGGTGAAAAAAGAGAAGGGCGTTTCCAAAGCTGTCCCATCTGACAAGACGGCTCATTAGGGTCAAAACAGTTCAAGGGTGTTTTTTTTAAGATAATAAAGACTTGATGGAAATTTTAATGGCAACTAAAACTAACCAAAAAGCATAAAAATAAGTCTTAGTGAGGTGTCGGGCCAACATGACCCACCAGAAAGCCCCAGTGGTGGCATAAACGTATAACATTCTTTAAAGTCTGTCTAACAGGTCGGTCCAGACTCTCCCTCAGGTGATCAGCTGGGATGAGATCTGGTGTCATACCACAGCATGATTCACATCATTGTCACATTCGTCTAACCATTCAGTGACCTTTATGGAGGCATCTGCATTTTTTAGCATGTCATAGGACTGTCACATTTAACTAAATAAAACCTAAATCCAAAAGCAGATTTTTGAGGTGCAGTACAAGTGCAGACTTTTCAGAGAACAGGAGGTAAATCACCCCTCCACTCTTCTAAAAGCATTTTTCTCTCCCTCTGTCTCTAATAAACACACCCAGCATCCCTCCATTCTTCCCCACTGGGACCAGTGATGGAGCAACCCTCCCTCCCAGTGAGACAGCTCTCACCCGAGCTGGTCATATGCTGTGCGTGTTATTTAACTGACCCTGGCCTCTAACCGTAAGGCAGGGAGGCCCATCAGGAACACACGCATGTGCAGGGTCGCGAAGGGGTTGTTTTTCAACTGTAACATATTGCAGATTTCTGTTTGAAAAACAGTCCAAAAATAGATAGAAAAAGACCCAAATAATCAATGTTTTGTGTGTTTTAACACTTGCATATGGACACACGACTGGGATCAACACAAAGGTTTGACTTACAAGTATATTTAATGATCAGACTCTTTAATTTTATTCAAATAGGTAATGTAAGAACATGCATCTGTGTTCTTGTTGCTGTTTTTTTATACATATTTTGTCTTATATAACCAAATTATAGCAAACCTATTACATGCAATCCATTCCCACTCTGCACAGGAATGTACCCATGAAGCAGTGCATGTACTGTATACATACACACACAGACACAAAAAGCCCACATGTATACTCCCCCTCCAAAGCTGCCCAGCACCGCTCTGCGCCCTCCTCAGTGCCCCCCATGTCTCAGGAATGTGGGAATGATTGCCTTAATTTTATAAAGCGCACGGCTTCCTTTGGTTCAATTTTCACCAACACCATAAAAAAGAAGCAGTTGTAAGGTCAGCAAGAACCCATCTGGTTTTGCCATTGCTGCGGCTTTAATGACAGGTAATAAAAGTTCAATTTGACAGAAATTACAACAGATGTTTCAGGCTGTAAGCCGCAGACAGAGTTGGTTCCACAGCGGGATGAAACCCCAGCCTGCAGGAGCTGCCCCTCTGGTCTGATATACTGTATGAAATGACTAATGTTTGTACAGCATGAAAAACTGCATTAAAGATTCACATGTAACAAGTATGCAGAAGGTTCCCAGCTTTACATGCTTCCTTTTCTAAATGATCTGCTCGATAACGTGAGTTTTTTTTTTCTTTTTTCAGCACAGGAAGTTTTTCCTCACTCCAATCGAGGGTCTAAGGACAGAGGATGTCCTCCACTGTACAGATTGTAAAGCCCACTGAGGCAATGTGATTGTGATTTTGGGCTATATTAATGAAATTTTGATTTGAAGTCCCGCCCCTCCTGTTGTGCCACATGGGACCTTATTTCGGGCAAAAATTGCGCAGTCAATGGCGAGAGACACATCATTTTTTTTTATCCCGTTTGAATTGTGCAATGAATTACATTGCGGTTTGTGGACGAAGTGGTCCCTTTGGCGCAGTAAAAGTACGAATAAAGGTGAAAATCACAACAAGTCTGACCATATTGACAGCTGCAATTATGCAAAAGGAGAGTAAGTCAGTTTTGTGAGCTAGCTATGGGACCGGCTACAAGGTTTCAGTTATGGGTGGTGAGCTTTAAACGAGACGACATTACTTATGCCATTGTTGGGTGTGAAGTCTTTGTAATTTCGTACTTTCACTGTTTTATACTTGATTATTTTTAAGACCAACTGCGACTTTTTCAAGTTGAAAAATTGTCTTTTAAATTGACAAACATCATATGTGTAATTCGTGGTACAATTAAAATCATAAAGAAATATTTCTAAAGAATAAAATAGAAGATAATATAAGCTGAAAGGAGTAAGGCAAATACAGTTCAGTTACAGAGCAGTGCCAGATATGAATAGTTAGTCCCAAATTAGATTAAATAACAGGCAGTGGCAATCAGAAAAGTATGAGAGATCTGCAACAACTGAGAGATCTCAAGTTTGGTGGAAGTTTGTTCCAGATGTGTCCTGCAAAAAAACTGATAGGCTGCTTCTCCCTGTTTACTTTTTGTCTCAGTAAGCAGACGGTTTATAATGGAGCAGGAAATCAGGCAAGATATCAGCGATGGTATACAGTATCTTTTGTAGATAATGAAACATGAATGTAACTCTAAACACTGTCATATTTGTGGACACATTAGTATACCAGGATCATACAATGCAATTCATCAAAACAAGCCTCCACTAAATGATATCTTTGTGGCAGGGAGGTGATGATTCATCTCCGCGAATATTATGAGTCTGTAGTTTGTGGTGTTATTGTGTTGGATTGTGTTATAATGCACTGTGAGGTCTTGTTGGCAAATTTTGTTCCTGTCTGTACAAACACCACAAAATGTGACCTCAAGTTGAATCACCATGTCTCTGACACAGTTTCAACAACGGCTGAAGCTCAGTAAACACTTAAGAGCCATCGCTTAAGGATTTAAACTCTTCTTTCGGACATGATAATAGTTTAAGCAACTTTCACATTAATTGACAGAAAAATACTCTGCAACTGCTTTGATTAAAGGATTAATTATTTATGGTTTAAGTCAATTTTCAAACATTAAATCTCAAAAATGATTTAGTTCTGGCTTCTCATTCTCATGGGGTTTGGGCTGACATTTAAAAATATCATCTTTAATAAAATGTTCTGGGCTTTTTTTTTGACATTTTATAGACAAAACAATAAATTAATTTAGTTAGAAATAAAATAGGTGATACTGAAAATAATTAACCCCACTTTAAATAGTTAATTTGAAATAATACTTTTTCTTTTATTTAGTTGCCAACTGTTCCTCAACAGAGTGAAACATCACTTGTAAACACCATTAAACACTCAATAGATAAGCTGTCATCCCATTAACTGTTATTTGATCCCATTTATATTTTCTGTTTGTTTATCAGGTTGGTACAACAGGACTGTCAGTCTCTTCCTCCCTGCCAGCCTCTGAGTGCACCGTTGAACCGTGAGAAAGTTTTTCATGCGCTGACACCTTTCTCACCGAACTGTAACAGCATTAAACTTTGAAGGAATGTCTCAGCGGATATGTGAAATTGAACATCCTCGGGGCAGGTATTCACCTGACTCTTCTCTATGTTTTCCCATGAGTACAAACACAACAGTGGCTGTGTCAGCCCGTGTGAAAACTGCTTACATTTCTGCTTCATGTATTACACGGCACGCGAGTCAACACCAGATCAACAAGATGTCACTCTCATCAGTTAGAGCTGCCGAGAATAACAGAAAACCACTCACTAGAAAAGGCGATAAACTCCTGTCCGTCTTAAGAAAACTAAACTACAAAATGTTTCTGAAAAACACAGCTGGTGTTCAAGCGACAGCTCAGACGATTGACACTTGTTCTCACTTCTGGTGATTTATAATTCCCTCATGAATGCAAATAAAGCAAAACCTCAGCCGGTCTCCTGCTCTCTATATGATGGATGATCTCCTGAGAGAATTTTGCTTTTTTGAAACCCTCCACCGGCACCCCGAACCTACACACAAAAACGCACTTTCAACTCTTCCATTTCCTGCGCGCAGGCCCAGAGGTGAGACAGATACGTTCACACGTAGCTTTACAAGTTCCCACGACAGGGCAGAAAGCACTGGACTTTGGGATCCATGCTTGATGGGGATATTTAAAACTCTTTCTCTGACAGAGACAAAGACGAGGTGTGTCGAGAGTATTGTATTTCCGTGGCGTCAACATGATTCGAGGAATGGTGTGAAATAGTTTCACGACAACATAGCCTATTGTTTTTTTTAACAATGTCAGAGGTTTTCTTTCACATTTTTGGAGTTGCTGGTGTTGACAAAGGAGCGACATTACTGGACAGTGATGATACCACTTCGAATGGCTTTCCTTCGGGTAATGGTTTTAAGAACAAGGAAAAAGAAGGAGCCTTGAGTCAATTACACCTCAACTGTAAAGGTATAACGATAGCATTCGATGAGGTCAAAAGGTCGTTGGTTTCAAAAGTGTGCTTGGAATTTACCATAATGTCATTTAACCCAATGATATTTTGTTACTTTTCCATTCAGGGATGATTTTCAGCATGTGTCGATCTTTTTTCTGCTGTTTTCGTTTCGCAAAAATGCTGACTTTGCTGCCCGTGCCTGACCGTGATGTGAGAGGGAAGTATGGCAAAAACTTCCTTGTTGAGACGATTGAGTATCACACCATCGTTTTGGTTCCTTTTCCCCCAGTTTGACCTCAGTGTGGCTTTTGAATTACAGTATTCAGGAAAAACATTGTGGTTTCAAATAATAAAGTTTGGCAACGCTTTTCTGAATATATAATTTTGTTGTGCTTGATATTGATGATTGTAATGTGCTAACAAAAATCTACACAACCACGCTAGCGTGTACACAAGCACAGTGGTGCTTTGAACTATGCTAACAACAGCACGCTAACGTGCTCACAATGCTCCAATTTACCATGTCCACCATCTTAGTTTAGCATATTAACACTTGCTAACCATCACTAAACACAAAGTACAGCTGAGCAGCCCTGACTCAAGGATACAATGTTGGCAGTTATCATTTCTGCAAACCCCTGACATGTTCACATTTGTAACTGTCGTAGGCTACGTACCATATTGACACTTGTTTATGACCTGACAGTCATATCTGAGGTGGAGGGGATGGCTGCCAAGCTAGTGACCAAGTTCAAGACTGCGTTTTATATCCTATTTTTTTTAAGTAATCATGTATTGAAGGCGAGGATGCCACTCCTGCTGGGTTTGCAACCTTGTGATTTATTTGAAACATGTATCTCACAAATACTGAATGTCATTGTGTCATTTTTATAATTGCATGTTCTGCCCTCTGGCAGTTGCACTCGGCACGACAAGGTGATTATTTCTTTATTTGATCCCATCTTACTCATCACATCTACAAGCAATGTAAGTATTGCCAATTGCAGTCACACAGCATCTACCTTTAAAAAAATGAGGATGGAGGACAGAATAAAGCAATCAGCAATATTCAGTATTCTGCAGACAAGAAATCTTTAATGACAAACATTACACGAACAGAACATCAGCGGTTCTATTTGAGCAAAAGACGCAACTGACATTAAATTAAACATTTATTTATTTGTTGTCATTTGTTATAAAGTATAATGCAATGCAAAAGTTCATGCTCAATTGCCCACAGAGCTGAAACAAAATGTTTGTTGTTGCATGATGTCACCTCTGCCTATGTTGAGCTGGATTCCCATGGCTGGAAGGCTGAAGGAAGCTAGAGTTCAGTACATGACCTGTATGTGCATGTCTGAGTGTTTCTGCCTATCTATTAGAAGGAAAGCAAAAGTTTTTAATCACTGTCAGCAAAAGGAAGTGAGTTGTAGCAGGTGATGAGTAATGGGGTAAGTCTCGGGGGGGATGAGGGCAGGCAAGAAAGACACATTTTCAGTTATAAAGTGAAAACATCACTGGGTGTTGAGGACGCAAAAGATTATATCTTGTTGCTTTCACCTGCTCATGGCAAAGCTGTCAAAGAACAAATGGAAGGGATGCAAACAAATAAAATAGAGGGCAATAAAGAGAGTGAAAGATCACAAGAAGAAGGATGTTGGGTGTCTGTTTTATACGAAAGGGGACGATCTGAAATAGTTCCTCATAGCTTTCTGAGGTACAGAAGCCCCGCTGCTCCACAATTCAAAACAGATTTAAGACTTAAAACAAGAAAGAAAGCAAGAAAACCAGTGCGATGCTGTGAGGCAACAGCTCACTCTCTCCACTGGATCCTGCAGTACCAAGGTCAAAGGACAGGAAATTAATTAAAAACCAAAGGTCAAAAATAATACCAGGGCACAGACCTATATACTGTATGTGGTGAGACACGCCCTGAGATGAACTTCACACACTTGACACACACTGAAGGTGTTGCTGTGCATGGCATACAGTATTTCCTTTCCACCATTTTTGAGGTTCAATGTAAAAATATATTTTCCCTTTCATGTTCTGTCATTAACAATCATTTTCTAGCTGGCGGTTGAATTTCACCCACATGCTATTTTGAAACAAAAAGTTACGGCTATTTTTCGACTTACTGGAGCCGCGCATTAATGAACTGTACTTTTACAGTGTGTCTGTCTGAAAAATATGAAAACAGGCTTTTCTAACGAGCCTAATAAAAAGACCCAGCAGTGTCTGAGTCTGAAATATTACAGTCTGCATCGCAGATATACATATTATTGTGGTTTACACTTAATTTCACTGTTTTATGTTTTGAGTCTGATGCTCTTGAAGCGCTGGAGAAACTCTTGACTCATATTTCTTCAATAAGCACTATTAGGAACGCTGTCTTTAAATTGATTATTGACTTTAAAACCAAATAGGACAAATTGCCGTCGCTGCTTTTATCCGTCTGCTGTGAGTATGTCGTATTGATTTTGATCCCAAATGAAATGCGGGAGGGTGACCTTCCCTTGGCCTTTGACCTTTCGTCCCTCCTACCCGACGCTTACACAAAGCCACAGAAGTTTTTGCTCGGAAATCAATGATTTGAAAAGTGATAGCTGAACAGGAAGCTAATGGATGAGGGTGGAGATTTGTAGCACTAAAAGAAGTTGACTGTATGAAGCTGCACCAGTCAGTGTAAGATGTGCAATAAAGGTGCAATAATGTGTAAAGCAGCTGAGAAAATTAAGAAGTACCTGCCAAAATACAAAATACTTTATAAATCATCCGTCTATATTTAAACCTATGTTATCAATGCAGACAGATGGCTTGTATGCGAATTAGGAGCATTTTTTCAGTTATGTTCTGCCTCTTTTTAAATATCTATTCTGGTTGTTTACCTTTGTGTTTGTACTCAGTGTTAGGTCAACAGTAAATCTGAATCAGATTGTTCATTTGTTTCAGCAAAAACAGAGTTGAATATATTAATGGCTTTGCACAATGACTCTGGCAAGAGAAGCTTTCCACTCACAGCAAGAGAAGTGTCAAAACATGAAACTCAAAGAGCGATGAGTGAAAGTATAATTTTCCTGGATTCAATGTTGAGCTTGTCTCTTTTTTTTTTGCTATAATTTAATACGAAGAATCACAGAATGAAGTAGTGAAAACCACTGACAGCATGTGGGAGTTGCTGAGTCAACGCAATCAAAAATAGTCACAATAGAATAACGAAGACATTGTAAAATGATCATTAAACACAAGATGTAAATTCTGTATTTCTCAATCACGTTCACCAACTTCTGTCCTCACTCTCTGATTTACAATCTTGCGACAGGCGACCTTATTTGAACATTATAGGAAACATTTGGGATAACATGAGTACGCAAATCAACAAAATATATGAGTGTCTCGTCATTTTTATACATTTTAATGCAGAAATGTAACAGAATATATTTTTAAAGACACCAATTTTGCATTAACTATGTGGGAGTTGCGAAGTCAACAAAATGATAAAATGATTGTTAACTCTAAAATGCCAATTATATGTTCCCGTACGAAAAATATTTGCCTACTGCCTACTGAAATAAGTGAAAAAATGGTAATTTAAGCCAGTAACTCTCTTATCTACCAACGTATCCCTAATGCAAGCTAACTTATCTTCCGTGTCTTTGTCTTCCAGCACATATTTTCATTTGTAGACACGTTTTTTATCTAAATTATTGAAGACAATGCTTTCTGCTGAATGATCCATTTCACCTTTTCACCCTCAGGAATGAAGAAAAGGATCTCGCAGAACACGGAAGCGATGTGGGAGAAACATGCTCTGAGAAGAGGAGACGCTGGTGTGACTCCCAGAGTTACCTGCCCTGGGTGATCAGGATAGAAACTCCCTCAGGCTTGTTTTTTTTCTTTTCTTTTTTTTTGTCTCTCATTGTAGAAGAGAAACAGAAGGGAGGGGCGAGAGAAGGAGGCCACAGGTGACCTTTTGGATTATCAACTCGATGCCTGGGGGCGAATGAGTGGGAGAGAAAGAGGGAGGGAGGGGGAGGAGAGGAGAGGTGGGGACGTGTTGAGGTAAAAAGGTAAAGGTGTGAAAAACAGCAGCGATGTGTTCATTTCCTCTCCGGTCTGCTTGGTGGCTCCAGGCGCTGGATTTTCACCGAGGCCTCACCTTGCCGCACATCGTCTTGTCACTGCAAAGTGTGTGAAAACTCCGCCCACAGAGAGAAACACAGCAAGGAAGGCTGAGTGTTAACACTTTACTACAAGAGACACAAAATCCTGAGTGAATGAGGATCAGGAACCAACTGCTGAATAATGAACAGCATCAGTTTACTGTAGGGGGCACAAGGAGTTCCTCATATGTACATAATAAGGAGGAAGTGAGTGATTGTTGGTTCTGTTATCTAACTAAAGATGAATGATCCTGTCTGTTTTCTCCATTTTTGGATTTTTCCCAACAACAGTTGTATTGCAAGGGGCCCAAGGAAGTACAGTGTCAAGTGTGAAGTAGTTTGGATTCAGATTCTTGTGTAAAAACTGCAAGCGAGAGACACTGCCCTGCAGAGTTGGAGTTTTGGATGCAGCAATTCCTGGCACACAGTTTTAGACGTGAGCATGAGCCAATTTAAACAACTGTCGGTGACTACTTGAAATTCAGTGCGATATTACTTTTTCACTGTTCAATAGCATTTATAATACTACATTTTACAATATCAGGTGCAATATTGCTTTAATTGCTTCTCAGTATCATTGTAAATATACTTCTGAAAAGCAATCGGCCCATTTGAGCAGCAAAGTTCTGAACGGGTACTGCATTAGTTGAGCTTATTTGGAACGATTAATTAGGAAACCAATCAGAAGATCTAGGAACTCATCATTACTCACTTGATTTGATGCACTTATATTATATCCCTGCATTCAATATTAGTTTATGTGCTGTTTCCAAAATCAAAGAACCCGGAAACTGGGACAAAATGTCAAGTCCATCTGCTGATGAAGATAAAATGAAATGATGAAAAGAAGAAGAAGAAAGAAGAAGCAACCATATAAAACTTGTTTAGTTTGTTTTGGTTTTTTTAAATGACGTACCTTAAGATCTTAAATCCAGTTCTGACTTGAACCCTAAATTGTTTTTGTTGGTTTGCTATATGTTTGTTTTTGCATGCACGTGAGTGGGTGTATTTGTCTGTCCTCTGCGGCTCATATAAAGTCTCCTTTGAAATAATTTCCCCTTTTTTTATAACAAGGCTTTTGGTGGGTTTTTTGGTGGTTTTCCTCTTGATTAACACTTCTTTTCATTATATCACGTGTCACCCTAATGGCTGTAAATACTGTTTGCCTCTACATTAAAGATGTCTTTATTTTGTATGACTTTATGCATCCTGCAAGCACTTAAATACAAGGACGTATCAAAGGTTTTATGGCTGTAAACCAAACATTGGCTGAGGGCAGTTTGTCATCGTGTCAGTTCAAAGCGTAAGTCCTGTGCGTCATTTAGTCATTTTGCCATTTTGGAGACCACATGAAAACCAAAACCACACGAGTCAGTACAGATTGTGCAGGGACACCAGTCAGTGGTCATAAATGAGCACCAGTTGCAGAAAATCACTGTAATTTCTTACATGCACTGTACATCTATTATATAACCAACAGATAGGAGAGATGAAGGTTTTTCTCCTGAAGCTTTTTGCAACAACTGTTACTTCTGCATCTTTAAAAACTACAAATAAAGAGGAAGTTATCACACAAATGATCCATGAAGTTGACTTGCAATGAAAGACAATAACACTCTTCACTGCCTTTCTCTTCTATTTTTGCACCAACATTCCCTTGTGATTGTTTTGTTCTCTTTCCTTCCTCTCAAAAAGAAAACACAAGAATAAAAAACCCTATTGGATCCATCCCCGTCCTGAGGACTTTGCTGCGAATCCACAGGGCGCAGAGGCCCAACGTGTTTATGGTCATGTCTGTGAGCAGTCGACAGGCACTGGAGCACCGCACACAACCACACCTAATTAGAACAAGACTGTTTGACTTACTGCATTACCCTGCTATTACTCAGACTGGGTACTGAAGGACACAAGACTTGGCTTTAATAACTCTGCACACAACTGAGGGAAAGTTTCTAGCAATCAAAGTCAGACGAGTATTCAAAGTCATGGTTGCTGCACACTGTCTTTCCCCAGTTATAGCTACATAACCCAATCGCCAGAATAAATGTTGGCACTGTACATTTTTCCAAACCACTGATATGTTGAAACCTTACATTGCCTAAAGTCAGGTTAGTTTTAGGTACAAAAACTACTTGGTTAGAATTAGGAAAAGATCATGTTTTAACTTAAAATTCCTGGAAATCGTACCGACATCTCTTGAAAAATACCAGTGTTTGTTGGTTGAAATGTGATCTTGTCTACCTGTCATGCCATCATCATCCCTTCCTCCTACTGCTAAAGAAGTCAACTCATGGACATGTAATCTGAATGTCATAAGGGTTAGGGTTAGACACATCCTCATACCTATCCATATGATATTGCTGTGTCAGTGTTGTTAAGACACTGAAATGGACCAATCACATTTCTGTAATGTCATCTCTTAGCAACTCTGGGATAAAGACTGGAAAAATACACACATGGGAGAATCAGTCCTTTCAAACATGTTTAACATTGTGAAAAGTTCTACTTTAACCCAAACATTGTTGTCCTTAACCCAACCAAGTATATTTGGTGTCTAAACCTAACCAAGTATTTTCGATCTAACCAAAACAGCAACAGAAAACTGAACAGACAATAATTAATGAACTATAAAATAATATATTCCAAGCAGGATTCTATTCCCAGTCGCCTGATTGATAGTCCTACACATCAACTACTCAACCACACGATGCACTTTTCTTGCTATTTCCCTTAAGTTGAAATGACTATCCCGGAACAACGTTAATTGGGATGTTCTCGAACAAGAAAACGTCTTGTCTTGGATTAAAGTCCTGTGTTTGCTTTACCCAACGATCCGACCCATCTTCTTCTCAATGCAGATATTGCCCCTCTTTATAGAGCTACTATACTACTTCCCCTGACTTCCTTCTTTGCCCCCGTCATAATTGACATGGCCATTAGAGGTCGCTGCCTAACAAGAAACCTAAATGGGTCATAATAAGCTGCTTGCACAGTTGAATATAGTTGAATATGTGGTTATATTTCTAATGATGATGGGCTGTATGATGCATATTGTAGACACGTTGATATGATACATATGAAACATTCAAATTTAACATATCTGTGGTTAGCAGAAATGTACAATGACAACATTTTAACCCGGTGACTGGGCATGCTGGCTTCATGGATGGATCAATGACTGATGGACAAATTAAAACATACACTTTAATTCAGATGGGGTGTATCAATTATTAATAACGCTGCAAAGATTCCATCGGCTCATCAATTATTCACATATCTGATCGGGAACAGTTCTCCATTGGCTGATTTAATTATCTGACAAGTAAAGAGGCTTTTAAAAGGCACTGTTTTTTCTATTTAGTTAATCACTTTATTGATAAACCACCAGGATGGAAAGTAAACCAATTGTCTTGGGACCATGAATGATGGATGCTGAGTGGTTTGTGACTGACCATCCCCCCCTTGTTTTAACAAGTCTAGTCTTACCACCATCAAGCAGTAGTGAAGGAGAAGTAAAGCACGACTCAATGGTTAAGTCTACGATTTGGACGGAAAATATTCCTGGCACACGATGGCGTGCATTTAAAGTTAAACTACATGGTGGCCTAACAAAAGTTCACATATTTTTGATCACCTAATTCTCAACAAGATATCAAAATACATTATTTAAAGCAGGTTTAGACAGCTGAGCCTCCTTAGCTGAGATTTGCCATTGGCGCGAAACACTTTCCCAACAGATCATTTGCTCAAACTGTCACTGAGTTGCGCTGCTCCAATCCATCTTTTCTTATCTCCCGTCCATCTCGTTTATCCAGAAATGGTTTTCATCCTGTGTTTTCACTCTTGTGCTTTAGCGCTGGCCACAGTGACTACTGATCCAGTCCCTCCTAGACTGAGCCGATGGTGAGATCGCACAATGATTTTGACAAGTTCAAACAGCGATGTAGGCAGAGTGGAATAGGCAGCATTAACCCTGACTCACTGGGCCCAGTGACAAAGCTTCAGAGAAAAAGCGCCTGTTTTCAGGCTGGAGGGTTGTGATAATGGGACTTTTGGGATCCATAAAAACTGACGGCTGCAGGGGTGTCTGCATGTCTCAATGTGTGAATCATGTTTTCTGCTTCTGAACGCAGCATGAGCTCCACTGTACGGTTTGAATTTGTGAGAAATGTCTCTGGCTGTCTCTGTCTTTATTGTAGTCTTCAGATGGTGTTAGGAGCTCATGAACACAGGATCATTGCTCTTACGCTGTATGGTCTGAATTATTGAAAAATGGCATGCTTTGCAGAAACTGAAACATATGAGCAGTGTTTTATGTTTTGAATAGAATAGTACTATCTTAGCTTGCTCATCTGAACTGAAGACATACAATTTAAATAATTACAAAATGACTTAGGACAGATCATTCGCTTGATTAATATGAAATGTGCAAATTTAATGATCTATGGTTTGCAAAAATGTACAATGCCAGTGTTTTGTTCTGGTGACTTATGGACAATAAACAACAATGAATTGATCCGACTAACAAGTATTATTTGTAATGCCTAATATAGCATATAACTGCCTTTGCGTGACCTTTTTCTAAATCTAACCAAGTCTTGTTTGTGCTGCACCAAACCTTAACCATAGTGTTGTTACATCATGAAACTGATTTATTCTTCAACAGTGACTTGTAATGTTTTTGGAAGGCACAGACGTCAATTTTTTATAGCCGCTGTTTTAGTCGCATGGACGAACAATAAACATATGTTGTCATTTAATTTGAAGGACTTGGTGGAAAGTCACTAACAAATATGCAATTTAATCCACGTTGAGTAATCTTTGCAAAAATATCCACTAAAAATAAGCACAGTTGCCCTTTGAGCCTTCATCATTACATCAACAAAGTGTCCATATGTTAAGCCTCGCTTAGAAATGCCTGTCTACTCTTTTTGAGCTTTGTAGTTCATATCAAGATTGACGCTCTAAACAGCTGCTGCTACACTTTCTCTCTGCGATGTAGCTTGGAAACCTGAGCTGTGCTATTGATCGGACTTCCACTACTGGGTTATTAGCTGGCAGCCTGATGTCTCCACGTTCACTTCATGACCCTCTCTTAAAAGACAGTGGGGGTGTGATGAATGATAGACAAATATACACCACATTAATCTTCCCCAAAGATTTTTAGACTCTGAGGAACTGTGTCTATTTTAAATGCTTTCTTTTAACTCACCAATGATTCCTTGACCCTCTTGCTGGTGTGACATTTATTTCCTTTTCATGGTGTATATTTAATCATCATTGCATAACTGATGTCTGCAAATCCTACAAGGAATTCACACCAAAGGCTTCTACTAATATTGAGAAAGGCATGCTTTCTCACTGTCACTTTGAGTGTCATAACACACTGACGTGCTGCGTTTGAGACAAACCAGGCAAACTTGGATTTATTATTTCATACTTTAATGATTATCTGGCTCGCTTTATTCGACTTAATTTTATGAGCCTGTCGCTCCAGCCTGGAGACACTGCTGTTAAACTTGGCCTAATCCTGCCTAAGAAAGAGGGGGAAAAAAGAGAGAAAGGCAGACCAGTGAAAAGATAGGCATGGAGCGGGGGGATGCAGAAGAAAAATATCTGAACGGCATTTTGCAAAAGAACCTCTTAAGTTAAGAAAACACAGCAGTTGAGGAGAAACAGCTGTGTGCGCTGAAGCCTGGCATCCTGACGATGAAAACACAGGCCGTTAATAATAAAAATAATAAGCCTGCTGAGTTCCTAATAAAAGGACCCTGATGAGATAATTCAGTCATGTGAGGGGCCCTCAGTGCATTGCTGTCACTACACACCATCAGCTCCACCACCACAGAAGAAGAAGCGAAAAAGGGGAAGGAGTTGGCAGGGAACAGTGGGATGCTGCTGGCCTCCTTCTCTGGTGCCACACACCAGCTTCACCACAGAAGAAGAAAGTCTTACTCAATGATGCCACACGTGGGTATGGACTGCATGTTAGCATTGGTTCAGAGCCAGCAGTTGGATTCAGAATCTGGACTGAATACTTCAGCATTTATGTGTGGGTTTATTTGTGTGTGTGTGTATGGTTTGTGTGCATGTTTGTTGATGCAGAATGCCAGGGGAACCCCAAACCACCCAGTTTTTCATCCTATCCTTTTCCTACCTTACTCTTTTCTGACATTTCTGTCATCTGTCTCTCTCTCTTTCGGCCATCTGGCTTCAGTGAACAGACCTCTGACAGAAGTGCTCAGACAGCTCAGTCTTACTGGCCTGCGTGGCTTTAAGGGGACTCGAATCCCCCAAATCTCACTGCAAAAATGTCAGTGAAAGCTTTGCCAATAAATACATAGAGGCAGGCAGTAAATAGTTCATTATTCTTTTTTTTATTGGGTGGAGAAGAATACAAAAAAGCCTTAGATCATCTGTAATTGTCATTGAATTTAATGTAAAAGGAAATGACTGGTTGATGACATTCAGGTACCGTTTGATTTGTGTTTTATGCCCCCCGTGTGCTTTTCAGCCTTCGCATGTCCCTCGAGGAGTGTTTGCTGTGGCATGAGTGGCACGTAGCCAAGCCTGCCTCCATATCTGCACTGATTTATGGGAAACCTGGGAGCAGGAATAAATGAGAGAGAAGCGTATTAGGACATAAATCATCATCATCACAATAACTACGCCGTCATAAAACGGCAGCCCAACCTTTGTCAGAGGCAAAAGGGAAATCCGTAAAGAACGACAGAAAAATGAGAACTGTGAGAAAAGGAGAGACCAAAGAGCAGATATGGCCAGTAAACTAATACTGCCTTGATTAGTCATGCCGGGAATGGCCTTTTAAATTACCCTGCTACACGCTACACGCCATCTATCTACTGGAGCTGTGAGGTTCTTTTTAATTCTATTTAATCAAAATTAAGCGACCAAGGTTTTCAAAACGTTTGCTTTAACTGATCCATTACTGTGTAAAAAAGCACTTATGAATTGAATCTTTGAAGCTGCAATATCGATAGTGCGTAATAAAAATGGGTGTGCACGAAACCTATAGATAATTTCCTGGTGTTTGCTGGTGAACATAGTGGAGCATTGAGAAACTAACAGTCGGGAATTCCCTCAGGAAATCAATGCAAATCATTGCTAATGTCACGCTATATTTGCTGGATGTGCAAGTAAACAATGGTTGTGCTAACAAGCTAACAAGAAATGCTGCAGATGTAGCCAGACTCATCAGTGATGAAAGTACATTTACTCAGGAACTGTACTCGAGTACAATTTTGAGGTGCTTGTGCCAGAGTATTTCCATTTTCTGCTACTTTATGCTTCCACTTCACTACATTTAAGATCTTTATCGTAAAAGATCTTAAATCGTGAGCGTAAAGATTAATATTGTAGTGGTTCAGTTACTACTTTGCAGATTGCATTCTGCATAAGAGACAAAGTTTCCATTTTGTAGTTTTATTTTATTTTATCAGCAATCTGATTAAAAAAACAAAAAACATTGATTTCATTCATCACAAAAATATATGAATATTGGATCTGATAAGACTTAAGTACATTTATTGCCAGAAAATTACTTTAGATACGTAAGTACAGTTAATATCAGATACTTAAAGACCTTTACTCAAGTACTATTCAAATGAGTGACTTCAACCTTAACCAAAGAAATATTTCAACACGATATCTTTACTTTAAATCAAGTATGACTTTGGGTTACTTTGTACAACACTGCTGAATTATGAGTTTGTTTTTACAAACAACTCTCTCTTTCTCTCCTTACAGTATTATAAGTACAGGATTTGGATGTACTATACTATCAGCTCATTCCTCTTCTACAATACAAACCTCAACCAGAACTCTTACAACAGAGGGTTAACCAGAACATTGTGAGCTCGAAGTTGGGTACATTAGGATTTTCTTTTTTCAGCTTGGAGGCTGAGAGCAGGATTGAAGTCTTGGCATACCGAAAGAGATAATCGGCAACCACAGTGAGTACAAAAGTTAGGCTTTAATGATTCTAACTCTAACCCAAATAATGTTAAGTTAAGTTTCTGTCAGTATTTGGGCCAACCAGCTTTTATATGTACGGTTCCAAAAGGCGTCCGTTGCTGTTTTAGCCACCTGACAAGCAAAGTGTTTCTAAATTTGAAGCTGAAAGCTCTCATTTTGAAGCACATTTTAAAAACAATGAAAAAGAAAATAAATAAAGAAAGAAAGAAAGAAAAAGAAAGAAAGAAAGAAAGAATAAAAGAAAAAAACATGCTGCCAAAATATTTACTCATCCTCTTCCTGATGTAGAGCTGGAACTGATATGTCAACAGTGGAGCTGAATGGCCAGTTCGGGCTCTGTCCTTGGGCTGTGATGGTATTGTTGTTGTGAAGACAGTGCAGGGAGTTGGCCAAGGAGGAAGTGAAAACAACATCCATCCCCACACAAACTATAGGCTGCACACTGGATAAACCCACACCAACACATACTCGTTGTTCTCGGGTATCTGTTTCATGATGTAGTGGCCACTGCCCAGCTGGTTTGTAACCACTCAGAGGGAGGTGAAGGGTGTTAGTTAGTTAACACTGTTTACGGTTCCTCCTCGTGACTGAGAAAGAAACAATGTGTTACATAAGGAGACTCTCTGTGGCACTTTACAGCTCATTTAGGAAGAATTTTCTATTGTTCACTGAGCACCACCTCCTTTGTAACCGCTGCTCTTCCTGTCAAGCATTCTGCTCTCATGCCACATAAAATGATAACAAAGGGAAGATTTAACAGTAAACGTTGTTGTAATGTAGAAATTGTCATGTTATTGTACAGTATTGTCGAGGGTTACAAATAATCTAGTACATGTAAGTAAATCAAGCTTATCATACAGCAGCTAAAATGAAAACTGTCGCTAGGGGAGCTTATCAACTGCAGCTAGGTAGCTAATTAAGCTAATTGTTAGCTCCATGAGTTTGCGGTCTCTGGCAGACTTTTTATATGTTATTAGCTCACTTTAATTAAAAAAGTGCAACCCTGTAAATGGGAACTTTAATAAGCACTTCATGGCTACATGCTGTGCCAAATGACTGAGGCTAAAGCTGCTCCATGTAAAAAAATATGAAGGAGCAGTGTTGTTTTTGTTGTCAGTTTTGATTTTTCTTTAATGTTACAAGAGAGGGGATTTTTGAGATGAAGAATAGTTGTTTAGCTATCTCTGGTAACTTTCGTTGGGGTTGCTTAACTTTCCCGAAACCAAAATTACAACCAAGAAGCTAATGATAGCATCCGTGACTAGCTTCAACGAAGCGAGACGATGCAGTGAATGTGCTGGGCGTGACGTAACCTGCTACCCTGCAACCTGATGTAGTGAGTTAATGATATGCTAACCCGTTCCTTGAAAGTAATGCTCGGGTACTACTGTAAGCAGTAAGCTAGTTAGCTGGACATGCTTTTGCACTTGTGTTTTTGGTTTTCCAAACTGTTTGAAAGCCGATTATCGCTCACACTACGGCGGCATGTGGACAACTCCAACGACCAGTCAGACATGCTGGGTCTGTTAACGTTGTTACATGTTTGGTTTTATGATTGACGCTTGTTTGAATGGTCAATTTTGCATAATTCATCAAAATCCTAACTGTAAAATATAACAATCCCTTCCAAAGTTTATTGTTTATCAAACTTGATAACCTGTAACCTAAATGTTATTTTCACATGAAGGAGCAGCTATCAGTCCACATTAGTGCAAGACATTTCTCCAGGCACAAAACATTATGATCATGTGGTGTTGTTTCAGGGTATAAAAACATATCCTCGAGCTCTGTGTGTTTGGTCTGATAGCCTGACCACAATGTGTGATGTCAGTGTTTGGAGAGCTTAGACTGGAAACCTGCTTTTCCGTCCTCCCCCCTCTTTGCGCCTTCATCCCCCTTTCCCCTTCCTCATATACGGTTCATGTGTTGCTGATTACCCCAAAGTCCAGGTCTGGACCCAGAACTTCCACCTTCTTCGCTCATGTGGTTTAATGCAGCCGGCTCCTTCGCTGGAAATCCCCTGACTGACTCCCACCTTAAAGCACCCTGCAACCGCATGCGTGTACACAGGTATGCGATGTTTGCGGTTTGTGCACAAATTCAACCCCAAACCCATACACACAGGTACTGTATGCAAAAACACACACACATCCCCACATACACACACACATCTTCCCCTCTTTTCTTCCCTGGGGTCCTTTTGATTGACAGTGGCCGCTCCTGCAAGGGATTATGGTGGAAAACGGGGGGTGGAGGTCCCGCGGAAGGGTGAAGGGGTTTGAGGCCGGGGCGAGGGAGAGTGAGAAAGAGGGCTGGGGATTAGGCCCACTGAGCTTCATTAACCTGAATGTTTACACAAGCTGATCTCTCGCAATGAGACCTTTTTCCTTCCCACAAGTGTCCCCTTCAAGAATCTGCTGCCCCTTCCTCCATCCCCTCAATCCCAGTGAAGCAGTGAAGCACCTTCCACAGCCAACAAGTCAAGCATACAGCCCAGCCCGATAAGAGCCAGGATTAGGGGTAATGTAGCCATGAAGCAATGTTTATGAGTGGACTCAGAGTTTGAGGTTGTATCTGCACATTTACTTATTAGATGAAGGGTTTATTATGTTTTTGCACAACTTTAAATTGGCAACGGACAACTTTTTTTGCTTTAACTGATTATTCTGAAGTTAATACTGATTGCCAGTTTTAGAAACATGACATCATCTCCATTTGTCTATGCTATGTGGCCTGCAACTGGGCTGGATTATTATTATACAAAAAACAACGGATGAATTACTGCACAAAGGAAGGGCGTCTGCCAGTACACAACCAAAACTGGAAGATGCATTGTTTTACCTGGTCGTCACCCCTACGTGGCGGTGGAACAACTGGAATAACTAAGGAAGAAACTGTGTGGGTTAAAACACTCAAAATAATTCAAATTGACATTGTAGAGGTAGTCGGTTAGTTAGTTTCCGATTTTCTTAAAATGTTACGGTTGATACGCCGTGCAGAGAAAAACAAAGTCTGGAAATGATAGAGAAACAGGCTGGAGGAAGCCAATCTGCTTGTATTTTAAATGGACCCCATCAGCCAGTTTCCTTTCCAAGGCCAACACGGCTAAAACAATGTATTCAACGCTCATTTTAATGGTAAGTAAAAATAAGTGAGGGGCACATGTGGCCTGTGGAGATCTGCTACTTAACAACGTTAAGTGAGTGTTAAATTGAGCTGCTAATACCATGAAGCTTGTGGCGCAAAACTAAATCGAGGTAACGAATGTGCTAAGCTTGACAAAAATCGAGTTTCAACAATCTGTGTAAATTCCTGCTCATGTTTCTTACTTTAAGGCCCTTCAAGTCATTGTTGTGATTTGCTACTGTAAAGAAGAGAAGGGAGAAAATCTGTGAATTTCACATTTTGTTGGATCGTTTTTGTGGTTTCCGTAATGAACGACTCTTAGGAGTTCAACTAAGAGCTGAACATTTGACACTTTTGATTAAGACGTTCCCGTTTTTCCAGCGCAGAACAAAAAGGTGTTTCCCACCAGTGCGATGCGAAAATGTGCTGTGGCAATACAGAAAATCAAAGCATGTCTTTCTGTGACCATCATATAATGTTAAGAAGTAAATATCAGCCGCATTGGCATCTTTAATTAATCCCAATTGCTGGGCGATCTCATGTTTTGTCCCTGACTTGGTTGTTGAGGTAGGTGTTGTGGTGTTTGTCGTACAGTATTGGATGCTGTGAGACCAAATTGATTGAAGTTTTTCTCCCATTTCAACCTGGACATCAGCTGAAACAAAGGACTTCATTTGTCAAAAGTATATTTCCTTAGGCGGAAATCCACTGACATTGAGGCATTGACATTTCCCCCACACGAATGTTCCTCAGCGGTGGGCATTCGTTAGCGAGAACCCATAAAATCAGTTTTTATACATTTCCGTGCAAAAGTTTTCGTACGAAAACCCGTGGTTGATGTAAAAAGGCTTTAAATTGCACCTAATTCTGTAATGCTTTACAACACAATTAAGTGCAAAGAGCTGGTAAATTAGTGCCAATCACATGGCAGACTTCAAACACACCGACTTGCGCTTTCGTTGCTACTCTCCAAGGACCCATTGAGCCGTCCAGAGTTGTGCCTGAGCTCTAAGGACAACACTGGGGGCTATTTGCTTCTCAGATTAAAGAGGTTGAGCAAGAAAGCAGCAGCAGCGGTAGGAAGACGAGCTCCAGAGGTTTCCCCCCTGAAGAGCAGTTAGCAGAAAAGGACTGCCCGTATTGTTTAGCATCTCCGGGAAAAGGGTGTTTTCTCTCGGCACTGAGGTGGAAAAGTAAATTTGCGTTTGCTCTGAGCCTGGCTACGGCTCCGGCAAACTGCGAATGGTGTGTCGACAGCCCCGAGACTGCCCCCTTCACAGAGCTAAAGAACTAAAGGGACATGGCTCATGCTAAAGTAAACAAAAAGAGGTGTAGAGCTCTTACTTAGACAGGCAGGCTGTGGCATGTGTTTCAAAGTCGCCATCACATCAAATGGCCCGGCGGATCAACTGGAAGTTATTCCGCAAGAGGCACTTCTTTGCCGGCATGTGCCATGTGGGTCTAATTTTTCACCTTGAATGATTGTGAATGCGGCGGAGGGTCAACGTAGGTCCACGCCTGCCTGACAAGATGCTGATTCTGAAGACAGAAAAGAACGAAAGGGAGAGAAAGCTCACGAGGGAGAGTAAAAAGACAGACAGAGAGCCGACAAGGGTGCCAAATCACGACTGCTGAGGACCAGCCGTCTACACAATCTCAGACAGGAAAGGGAATGTGGTGGGGGGGAAGAGAAGGGGAGAATGAGCGATTGGAGAAAGGGGTGCAGTGAGGAAAAGAGAGAAATAGTTTTTGAGGAGACATCTGGCTTTGATTAAGAGGGGCAGTGTGGACAAGCCAGCCTTTGCCGCTTGTTTTGACTGGGCTTTTCGGGGGGAAGTTGATGTTGTTTGTTTTTGAATAGCAAGTGGCTTGTTAATTGATGAGCACGAGCCACGGACACAAGGACCGAGCAGAGATTAGGCCTTCCAGTAGGAGTTGTGTTTATCGATTTGTGTGTTTGTGCACAAGTACACTATGTATTTGTGGGAATGGGTGATGACTGCGGGGGAGGCTGGAATATATACAAAGCATAAATTTGTTCCTCGAAATGCCAAACCTTTTCTCAGCGTTGGCTCTTGCAGTGCTCTTTGATGGACGGACATGAGCTATATTTGTTAACAATACTTTTTCCACTAAAGCTCAGAAAACCACTGGAATTCGGGGAGTTGATGCTGATGAAGAATAGAAACGAAGCGGGGCTGAAGGAGAAGAGAAGAATGCAGCTGAAGAGAATAAAGCGAGGGAAAATTAAAAAGGGGAAAGATAAGAATCGACTGAGTAAAACACAGAATTATAGTAGAAAAAAAAGTCCTTGTTTGACGGCTATAAAACATCTGTCTTTCTGGAGAGAAAAAAACTAGAGAAAATCTGTGGTCGACTTTGAAAACGATCGTCGTTCCAATCTCACGACGAGAGCGAAACATTTCAAACGCCCCGTGCAGCAAAAACTGGGGCTCAGACCTCCTTTCTGTTACTTCTTCGCAGACATATTGAGTGTGAGAGGAACCTCATGGCACAGCGTCCTGCACCGCTGAATATGAATAAACCATCAAGTGCAGAGACTCAAGCCAAGCCAAACTCAGCACGCAGGCATCACAGCAGAACAGGCCAGGAGGCCCTGGAGCTCTTACTGGCAAGCACAGACGAACTCCACCACCCCCCCTCCCTCGCCGTTAAACCCCCGTTCCCAAAGTCAATTGCCCATCAAAAAAAGATAATGGCTTTAAAAAAAAAAAAAAGAAATCCTGCAGCAATTTTTTTCTGCTCTCTGATTTTCAATTATCGTTAGGGTGAGAAGACATGCATTCAAAGATACTGTCGGGCAGAAGGGAATCGGAGGGGATACTGGTGAAACTGGAGACCTGGAGTCAGGCAGCTCGTTCTCTGAGGGCTCTGAGGTTGTGACGATGATTGGGAGTGAAGTCTGTTTGGTAGCTGCTGCTTCTGCTTCAAGGGCAGCTGCAGAAATGTCAGAGGGGTATGAACCTTGGTCCCTGGCACAGTCAGGCAAATTTAAACCCAAATGTGTGTGAAGGATCGAAGAATGATTAAGAGTGGCGTTTATTAGCCAATGATGTCTGAAGGGCAAGCAGGTAAGACAGCCACTTTAACAGCGCATTACATCAAGGTGGGGAGCGGCGGGGGTAGGATGAAACTGTAGTATTGGACCGAACCACTTTAGAGTATTATCACAAAATACTTTATCAGTTTAAAGAAAAGCCTTCCACAGTTAAATCTGTCTATATTTCAAGTAGTAGTATCACACACAAAATATAATCTACAGGATTCATGTACACGGACAAGAATTGTAAATTTGTTTTCGTGACTCTTACCATGACGTTCTTCTGCGGTCACGAAACACTACGTGTATTAACCACGCTGGAGCCGCAGGGAGTGGTTAGTGGGTGAACGGTGGGCGTAGCTTTTGAAATTGTCATGAAATGGATTCAACATGGTTAGGTTTTGAGTTAAAGTTTTTTTCGAATGCTGATGAAAAGCCATCGTGTACAAGGTCACACATTTCCTCCATTTTTAAAATTGAGTGCCGAGCGGAAAAAAAATGGCGATGCGCACTTACTTTGAATTTTTATTGTAATTCATTATTTATGATCATACAAAACATTTCTAACATGCCAGAGCATTTAAACAATGTGTTAATTCAGTGTCTGAGGGTTTATTAAAAGATGTCTTTCTAGTATTAAATAAATCACGCGTTATTTTAAAGCACTACTTTAAGGTAACTTTAAGATTACTTTGCCAAATATTCAGCAGCATTTGGCTGGAAGGTTGAGTTAGTTTCCCACCCAAAATAATGCAAGATAAATCCTTCTACATCTCAGCAGCCATTACATTGTGCAACATGAGACCTCTTAACGATGCTGATTGTGTTTGTTTGGTCTCTCTTGAAGATGCATAAGATTCTCATAGCCATGGTGGCTTCCACAACCTCTGACTAGTTTTACTACTACTACTACTTTTTTTGGCTCTTGAGTGCATCACACAAGGTAGGAATCAAAACATTACAATAAAACACATTGTACAAAGCATGCCTGAGATAAAACAGCTGAGCGCATTTGTCACAAACTCATTCACATTGTGAAAACTTGCAGAAATTCAAAGGCGTGCTTTAAGGAACATAAACATCTTCCTACATAAATGACAAGCAGTAACACATCTCACTTTACAGGCTCACAAGCAAACAAGTGACTGTTGAACCTGCAGTTACCTGAGTTGTCTCTTCTGTCTGCGCTTCAGGAACTGCCCATTAATTAAAATTCTTAAATACATTTTAAGGTTTAATTGACTATCACATGTATTTACATATCATCATGTACCACTTCTGACGTTCACTCTCTCCACTCGACATGTTTTAACACCTCACGCAGTGGACAAACTTGTTATCTGTGCTGTGTTTAATTGGCTCAGAGGTCTTGAACCTCTGGGCCACCGCACCTCGGCAGCAGCAGCGCAGTGCGTCGGGGGATCAGTGAAACATTATCCGCAGGACGGGAAACCAGCTGGGGAGCAGAGAACGGGAGCGACTCGAGGATGTTCTCTCTGCTTACCAAACAGAAACTCAAGAGGATCTGTTCCGAAGGGGCGAGGAGGAAGGTGTTAAAGAAAGTATCAATATCCTGGAACGTCGCCCATATCTTCAGGGCCCTGTGTTGTGTTTGAGAGTGTGTGTGTGTGTGCAAGACAGAGATTTCCTGGTCTTGGAAAAATATTCTACACCGCCCTTCACAGCTAGCACAAAACAGAGCTAGTTTTGAGTTTTTAAGGTTTGACCACAAATGGTGATCATTTGCCAAGTGTGGGAATTAAGGGGAATTAAATCCATGTTTTTTTATTGTTATGTCTGAAGACTGGGAGGTCTAAAAAATTCAATTTCCTATACTTATTATTAACAAGAGAAATATGTGGCAATAGGCTTCACGCTCAGTACAGTTATTGTTTCATTTTCCACCTAGATGTATTACTTCACCCCATCCACGAGTTGCACGCCGCCTTTTAACGTAATGTTTGGTCTCAAATTTTAATCCGACTGTTTGCAAATCCAACAATCTAAAGTGAATGTGAGGACAGCCTGACGTAGAGGCGTACAAGAGCTGTCAAGACTAATAACACTTGATAATTACAACAATGTGAGTCAAAAGGTAACGATGTCAACAAGAACAGAAGTCTTTTCACTGGAAATTGAGTTGACAACATTTTCATCATAACTGTCCGTCTTCGCTGTAATCTCGCTGTCAGGCAGAGCCTTTTTCTTTCGCAGGTTTTCCTTCTAATTACCTGCCTTCTCCAGATAATTCGCCAATCAGCGTCGGAGGACCGAAACAGGCGACCGCAGGTGAGACCTGTGGCTGTCTGTCATTATCTCATCAACCCGTCAATCACGCTGAAGCGCCGCCCTGAGGGGAGCATTCGCCAATAGGCACGCAGGTGAACCCTTAAATCAGCTTTAATTGGGCTGCTGAGTAACAAGCGCGGTTGAAAGGTGTGGGAAAGTGAGACTGGTGTCGGCGAACTTTATGGGGCTCTGACAGACTCCCCGCCAACTGCGGAGGCAGAAAGAGTGATAATAGTCCCTCTATCATCGCTCGTTAACTTGCCTAAAGAAATAGACTAAACATTGGTTTTAGCATGAGAGGACAGTGTCAATCTCTACACTGTTTTCTCTGTATTTTAAAAAAATATTTTCTCTTTTCCTAAAGAATGGCCCCAGGCTTTATGAATAGATGTATACAGTATCGGCGTATTTTTAAAGCTTGCCTTGTGCAGAATTACATAAGAAAAGTCTAAAGACAGCAGCATGTGATCTTAATTTGACTGATATATCATACATTATCCTCTGATGATGATGATTTTTATTTGATCCTGCTGTAGATCACTTGTCAAACAAGACAGTATTGATTCTGGTATGGATTTTGCACATTTTTGCTTCAGTTTCTTTCAAACAATATTTGGCACTCTGCCTGTAGGCGATTAACCAATAGCTTTCACAGACAAGCACCCACCCAACCAAGCTCCTGGACTCTGGCCGTGAATACTTCTCTCAACTCAACACTACAAATTTATTGACAGCTTTTAAAAAATATTTACTACCCCACTTCCTCTCCCAGCGGGCACCCAGCCTGTAATCTCCCGACCCGTTTATTAGATCATTTGTCAAAGCCTCAAGCTTTTTCTTCTCCCTCTTTTTCTTTTTGTCATCATCCCCTCCTTTCACTTTCTGGAAGGAGGGGTGTGTATGTAATGTACTGTACGTGCATGTGTGTGTGTGTGTGAAAGAGAGAGAGATAGAGATGGAGAGAGAGAGAGAGAGAGTAAAGGGTGAGACAGGGAGTGCAGCGGGCCTCGGAGATTAACTCCTTCCATGCCTTCCTTTTCCTTTTTAAAACAGAATTTACAGCTGATTAGCCTCCACTGTAAAGACAGGCCCCAGTTCCCAGAAGGAACGCTGCTAAACATTTATGCAAGGCCAGACGTAAAGACCCTTATTAAAAACATGTGTTCTTCCAAAGACCCCTCAGAGAGACATCTAGGAGGGGACTGAGGAAAAACGCTGCAGACTGAGGGCCCATTTTCAGCCCATCGTTGAAGAAATGTGTGTTGTCCTCAACCAGACACTTGAGGATGCCAACGATGACCAAAACCTACGACAACATTTAAATAGTTGTTCAGAATAAAAAGCCAGAGCAAAGAAGTAGTTCAGGACACTAAGTCTTCTAATATTTGAAGGAATAGTTCAGCATTTTGGGTTTTTACACTTATTTGCTTCCTTGCTGGAGCCAACAGCTGGTTAGCTTGGCTTCGTTTAGTGTCTCTGTCCGAAGGAACCAAATCCACCAACAAGCACCTATAAAGCTCACTAATAAACATGCTCACTAATAAACATGTTATATCTCGTTTGTTTATTCCATACAAAAACCAAAAAGCATAAGTGACAAATTGCGGCTTGACGGGGGGTAATGTACCGGACTACTTCTTGGCTGGGAGCCAGGACTTTCTGAATTCATCCTTCAGGAAGTTTATCTGGGCCAAAAAAGTCTCCGACACATAACCCTGTAACATTGTAAACCCACAATGTGTCATCTTGTGAGCTTTAGAGGTGCAGGTAGATGGATTTTGTTACCTTTGGACAGAGCCAGGCTAGCTGTTTTCCCACTGCCAGTCTTTTTTACTAAGCTAACTGGCTTATGGTTGCTTGCTATATACTTACCGGCTAGGTAAACAAACAAGATGTAATAGGTCACATAGTGAACTTTAGAGATGCAGGTAGGTCGTTTTTGTTACCTTCGGACAGAGCCAGGCTAGCTGTTTTCCCACTGCCAGTCTTTACGCTAAGCTAACTGGGTCATGGTTGTAGCTGTATACTTACCGGCTAGGTAAGCAGGCTATGGAGGTAAACAAACAAGGTATAACATGTCATTTAGCGAGCTTTAGAGGTGCGAGAAAGCGACTTTCTGAATGTCGATCTGTTCCTATGAAGACTAAGCACTCGGGTTAATAAACTCAAAATAACAACTCCACTCCAAATGGGTTTTTGGTTAGCATTCAAAGTTAGCACTGAGCTCATCGTGGCGCAGCGGTACACAGAATCACCCACTGTTTCCCCTCATGTCTGTGTAATGTGAGTGTGTGTGGGCAGGAGAAAGTGAGAGAGGGGGCATGAGACGGTGAAAGTGAGAGTAAGTAAAAAAAAAAAAGAAAGTCCCAAAAAAAGTGAGTGTGAGTTTTATTATTGCTGAAGACGTGTACGGTGAGGCGGCGGCTGGCGTGGACACCCTGAACCTTAGCTACCGTCGCTGCCAGGCCTCAGCTGCTACGTGTGCTTAGTCTTCACCACGTGCCCGCAGAGTATACAACGCAGCCACAGGTATGTCCCCATCACCCCGGGCCACACCAGTCCACAGCCAGGAGGCTGTCAGAACCTTTCGGGTATCCCGTCAAGCTAATGAGATGTGACTGAGTCTGTGCTGCCAACGCACAAGCAATTGTTCCATTCATATGGTCTCCACTGATGTATGGAGACTTTCCTTTCTCGGTCACAGCCGTCAAGGAGGACCCAGGATCGTGTGTGTGTGTGTTTGTCGTACGGTTGCCTGCGTATACAGACTGTAAATGTATGTGTGCCTGTATGTATCCATTTATCTGTTCCTGGGTTTGCGTCTGCGGGTGCTCAGAGCTGGTTTGCCACAGTGGAAAAGATAATCATAAACTGGCTGATGGTAAAAATGTGTCCAGGTGGACTGTGTGTGTGTGTGTGTGTGTGTGTGTGTGTGTGTGTGTGTGTGTGTGTGTTGGTGCACGAGTCTGTGTCTCGGCTTGACTCATAAAGGTTCCAGTGCCTCATGAAGTTTGTGGTAAATAAAATGTTGAGCTGTACACTTAAGTAGCAGCCGATGGATTAAAACTGTCACCCAGCAGGCTGGTGCAACAGGGAAAAATGGTCCGCAATCATCTGCTTGAGGAATCATGGCAACACTGGGCGTGTTTTTCTTCAACAGTCAGGCTCTGGAAGCCGAGAGGTACAGACAAAACCTGATTTCCATGCTGCTGACTCATCTGTAACATTTCCAAATCTGATTGGAATCACCTATAATAATAAACCCTAATCTTTTAAATGTAGCGTTTCATCCTGCTCGTGCTATAAACAATGACAATAAAAATAAAACTCCGATTCTAATCCCCCGTTTATGACATTTTATCACACAAGCTATCAACAATCTGTATCAGCGTATGGCAAAAGCTCTATTGGGTTAATCACGCTCATACGGCTTAGACCAAGTGGATAGAAAAATTAGTTATGGGCGATGTTTCCAACTGACATAATTTTAGCTATGCGAGTTTCAACATAAACAGAAGAAGGAATGAGAAAATAATTGTGGTCGACTGGTGTGTGTGGTAACCCGTCGCAGTCTTCATGTTGGATGTGGTGTGCTTTTTCCAGGGTTTTGGATTTCTCATTATATGTTAGGTACATGAACTTGCATATGGCTCGATGCGTTGTGTTAGAGCTAACAGAGCTGTTCCCTATTCGACTTAAAATCACAAATATTATATTCTTTCATATATATGTGTGTGTGTGTGTGTATATAGCAGACGTTTTATTGAGAGGAAATGTTGCGGTGGTGATCGAATCTGTAGTTAAATTCCTGACGTTGTATGGTGTCCCTTCATCCTCTGTAGTTGTTCGAGGAAATTATGGCTTTACTGCAGCTTTTATATAATATGATCCATTTTTGGATCGTAGGATTTGTGTGTGCAGGGCTCGGAAATTATAGTAAAGTACTTAAATGAGTTCATGATACTGACTTAGTTAAAAAGGATGCATAAGAGGAGGCTGTTATTGGAGTGAAAAAGATGAGTGAATTCATTGATTTGTCCATGGATAATTATAATTATATGATTGATAGACAGCTATTTTGACAAATTCATCAAGCAGAAGCCTCGTTCCACCTTCTCAAATATGAGAATTGCTGCTATTTCCTGATTTACAAAATTATAAAATCCATATCTTTTGGTTTTGGAGTGTCACCTGGGAAACTGTGACGGACAGTTTTCACTATTTTCTGACATTTTTTGGACTGAACAATCATTTAATAGAAATACATTGCCAGATTAGTTGACAATGAGCATGTTTATTAGCTGCAAACTTTTTTAAGATTATAGTTTCTCTCAAGAACACACTAGACGCTCTTTCCAGTGCTTTTAAATTAGTTATTTTAGAGGCAAATATAGGACTTTAGGGGGGGAAAAGGGCATTACATTCCCTAACAGTATGGCATTATCCTAGTTAACGTGAATCAAATTAGTGCGCTAGAGATTGAAGGTAAAATCTGAGGGAAAAAAATATTCATCGCCGCACCGCCCCCTTGATAAATCTGAGTAAATATCCCTCTTCTCTGTTCCAAATAATTTCCTTCCAGCTCTGTCCGGAGAGGCTTCAGGGACTAGGCAGTTTGGTTTTCCTCCTTCAGAGGGCTTTAGCTCAGTTGGCTGGAGGGCCAATGGTCCAACTCTATCAACTAGCGCCAAAGTAAACACAGCAATTCCTTCCCAATTAGAAACGCTAAATGCATTGGACTCGGTGCACTACCAGGGCCGGTCCGTGCAATTAATGCAGCCTTGGTCTTCACTGGCTGCTTCGGATGGCTGGGATGGTTAAGATGTATACAGTTTCAGTTCAAGGCCAGTCAGTGGAAGTCTGATTGGGCAGGTTGGACTCATCATGGAAGTATAAACATGGGGTTGGATGGGCGCTTGGTGGTTGGGGTTTTCTATGGGTCAGCCGTGCTGGGTAGCACCACAGCAGGCCAGGAAGATATGTGTGGTAGGGAGGTCAATCGAAGGGGGAGGTTTGGGAGGAAAAGGAAGCTGCTTTTCAGCTGTGCAAACTCTTCAGATTCAACTGTAAGACCGGAGGTATGTGGCAGTGACACATAGTATTTAATCATTCTTTTAAAAAAATAAAGGGACGGTTCACTTTAGAATTAAGAATACAGTTTTTCCTCTTACCTGTAGTGCTATCTATCTATCTTGATTGTTTTGGTTTTGGAGATATCAGCTGTTCTGATGTCTGCCTCCTTTTGAATATGATTCAACTAGATGACAGTCGACTTCTGGTGCTCCAAAAAAATACTCAACAGCAATGTCTCCTTCCAGAAACCATGACCTCCACAGGCCTTGTTGTTAGCAGTTTTATTTTCTGTCTACCGACCTACTACACCAACCATGTCATTACAAAGAAGGAAGCAGGTACAGTATCTACTCATAGACAAGAGTGTGATGCTCATGACAGTGTGGGATGTAAACAACAATGGTGTCCTTCCATTAGATAGCTAGCCTCTCGTCCACGAGTAGGTACTTCCGTCTGCGCGGTGATAAAATTGTCAGGTGTAGTTCGGTAGAAAGAAAATAGTTCATATATAAAACTGCTCTTAACCATGTCTTTGGATTGTCTTCAGTAACCGAGTCGTGATTTCTGGAGAGAGTCACCACAAGCCGAGCGCCATCTAGTTCCATTACATTTGAGAGGATGCAGCCGTCTCTACAGCCGCTACCTCAGAAATTCGGCAAGGTAAGAAGAAAACTTTTCATTTTTGGCTTTGAAGTGAACTGTCCCTTTAAATAATGTAGTCTACAATGAGAAATATCCTCTCGATTTTTGCTGCCCATAAAGAAAACAAGACTTTCAATATGCTATTTTGTCTTTGTCACATCAGGGTACTTCTGCCTGTCAGCTGTGTCAGCACAAGGCTCTCTGTTACATGGAAACAGTGATATCTGGATGATTGGAGTAAATGAATGTTAGTAAACACCTAAAACTCAGCACAAAACCTGGTGTTTATAGCTGACTTAGAGCTCAAAAATATATAGCACAGGCTCTACAAAATAAAACAATATGCCACTTTTCTCTGAAGAGCTCTCTGTAGTAGGTGCATCAGGTACAAACCAGCATGAATACACAAAACTATAATAAATTGTGGAAAACAACTATCTGTCTATCTCTGCGGTTTTGAAAACAGCAGAATACGCAAGACGGGGATAGAAGACCATTGTTCTGTCTCCCTTTGTCCAGTGGCCATTGTGCATTGTGTGTTCCTGAGGTGTTGGTTTGCACTATAAGCCCGGGGCGCTCCACTCTCTCAAAGATAGTTTGCTAACAGAGCTTTCACTCCATTGCCTCTAATGAAAATCCATACTAAACATTTAGCTCTGTGTGAGAAAGGGGGAAATTCAATAAGACACATAACACAATTTATAAATTACAGGAAGAACCAATCGAACCAACAGGCAAAATGGAGAAATGTTTTTTTGTTTGTATTTGTTCATTTTTCCCACATTCTGGGAACCACAGAGCAGCTGCCTTGCGTGTGGTGAGCGCAAAAAGGCTGAAATCTACTTTCTCGGCCAAAATGAAGTCAATTGCCGTGTATTTTCTTCAGTCTTCTTCTCCACGCGCATTATTAGTCATGCCGCCAGAGATGTCTCCACCGAGGTATTCCCCAAACTAATGGTCGCTCTTGGACAGCACCGTCGATAGTAAACTAATCTGCAGCCTGCAAGGCACAGGAAACAGATCTCATTAGCACTCATTGAACTATCTTCCAAGGAAACTTTCATCTTTAGACCACTCCGACATCAAGCCTGAAAGCCAGACTAATGTCACTTACTAGTTCTGGGTTTAATGGCTCACTGAAAATGTCTAGATGGATGATGAGCAGTAGAAGAGTGAAGTCATCTGTGTGATGTGTTTTTTTTTATGTTTACACTCATGGCTACAACAGTGCCTTGGAAAACTAATAAAAACACTGGAAGAATATATTGATTGTGATTATCAAAAGTTCTTCTTGGTAATTAGTTGTGTATGCTTATCTCTGCACATCCTTGTGTGATAATGAGATATAATGAGTTTGTTTTAAAATTGTATATGGTAAATTTCAGCTTCCATCTGTGCTGAATGCTGAACACAAACCACTCAGCTGATATCTGGAGTGATGCTTCCCCTCTGTGGTTGAAGCTACAACATGCAGTGGCAGAGTTTTGCTCTTTCAGCCACCAGAGGGCGACATCAAATTTTTTTTCACCCCACATCCCGCGAGCTTTGCAGATCTCTCGTTGTTTGTTTACAACCTGGGAACTTCCTGCCTGCTAGTGTAGCTTTTGTACCGTAGCAAGCTAACCGAGTAATAAAACTTTACGAGTGAGCTTTCAAGATGGGATGTGATGGAGGAACGATTCCCAAAAGACACGAGTTGGTGAAAGGACCCAAAAAAGTCGAGAAGGTGGGTTACGCTTAGTTTATCTTCCTTTCTTTTCAAATTCACAACTGTTTGTTGCTAGCCAACTGTTAGCCAGCTAAGCTAACAGTCTAGCATAGGTTTATGGCTACTTGTCTGTCAGCGTTAAATGACACATTCAATTATTTTAAGTATGTTTATTACTTTTACAGATAGACTAGCCACATATGGGAATTGTCCCGTGACGCATTGTATATACGTACACGGGCTAACGTTGCTCGGCAACTAACTACCTAGCTAACGTTAGCTTAGCTGTTGTTTTAATCGTTAGATATGAAGGAAACGGTCATTTAACCACTGTTACATGTATTTGGTTTGCTCTTACATACCTGCTCATGTGTCCAGGTTGATAAAAGTGCAGAGTTGGCTGCCAAATGGAAATACTGTGCCTTGAGTCAGGAGAAGCTCAAACGCCCCATCGTTTCCTGTGAACTGGGAAGGTGAGAGTTGATTTTCTGTTCATCCATCGTCAGTCTGGCAAACTGACCTGCTTAGATACACTTATAGAGACTAATGGCTTGGTAATGTGAGACTGAATAACATAGTGTGGTTAAAAGCGCAGTGACATGCAAACTAATGAGCCTGCCATGAGCAGTCAAGCTACAGCTAATCAACAGCACAATATGTTCTTAAAGCATGGCCCATGTTATGTTTCAGGCTCTATAACAAAGATGCTGTCATTGAATACCTTCTGGATAAGACTGCTGAGAGACCCAATGTTGAGGCTGTGGTTCACATCCGTGGGATCAGGGTATGTTAATGCTGAAGTTTTCTACTCGTAAGATAATACACAGATATTATCCCAGCTGTTCTTGGAAAATTGTGGTGAAAAATATTTCAAAATGTCGATGTTTAAAAGCATTGTTATCCTTCTTCTGTAGGATATAAAGGAACTTAACCTGACCGATAACCCTGAGTGGGAGGGAGAGAGAAGAAATGCCAAAGGAGACAGATATGAGGACATCCACTGTGGCATGTTCATCTGCCCTGTTGTTGGGTTGGAGATGAATGGCAAGCACAGGTAACGAACAGCAACTCAAGGATCCACAGCCTACATGAAATAAACAGGGTGGTGCTTTTCATCATAAAGTTTAATGCAGCAAGTACAACCGAAAGTTCAATGTTGATCACGTTATGTTATTGAATTCAACATATGTTCAAAATGTGTTACAAAAACATTGACAGAACTCTTCTTGTACTAATCAGGTATTGAATGTCATCCACATTTTTAAAATCAGACATGTACTTTACAGGTACTGACCGTTTATTTGTTGCAGGAAATGGCCCAAAAGGATATAAAAAAAATAATAATCCAATGTAATATATAATCCTTTTTTAGGTTCTGTTACCTGCAAACCTGTGGCTGCGTGTTTTCCGACAGAGCCATGAAGGAGGTCAAGACAGAAATCTGTCACAAGGTGAGCAGTATTTCACAATTTTCATCCAAGTCACCATTCGAGCTTTCTTTTCAAGGACCAATGGATTGACCGCTCAGTGTTTGCCAGTAACTCTGGGTGTTTCATTCACAAACAGAGTCCTCTCACTGCTAATGCTTGTTAAATAAGAAGCCTTGATATCAACACAGTAGCAGTCAAACATTGGCTTGGTGCCAGATGCTCAATCTGTTACTTGGAGGGAGAGGAATGTGTGTTGACGATCTGAAGCGTAGCGTTTTTGCACTCAAGAGGTTTTGAAATCTCAAAACAGTGTACCGTATTTAAAAAAATTGTGCCAGCTATCCAGAAAATCTGTGTAACATGAAATACACTTGAAATTTGACACTGTCTAAATATCAATAACTGTCTAAAATCAATAACAGCAGGAGACAGTCTGACCACTATGGCAGGTTATTATCTTAAGCATCTTCCTGTTAGCTTGGCGCTGATTGTGTTTGCGTGTCATTTCATTGTCAGTTTTGTCTTAATGATTTTTTATAGGTATTCCAAAACGACCGCTGCAAAGCAAATGCAAAAAATGTTATAAAATATTATCTGTAATTTTTTTTTTCTTTATGTTACTGTGACTGTATTTTACCTAGACATTTACTTCATAACTTGTTGAACTCGACAAAACAACAACAGTATCAGAGAATATAACAAAATAAATATTACCTGTAACAGCTCTAGAAATGCCTTTGTTTGTCTGGTCCAGAAGGACAGTTATGCTAAAAAAGGAAAAGCAGAAGTGGCCCAGGCCAATAAAGCCACTAATTACTAATCTGCACATACCTGCTACAAATCCTCCAACTGGGGGCTTTACTGTTTCTCCTTTGGAGCTGTTTTTTGACAATGACCCAACTGGAGCCACACGAGAATCTCACATAAGAGGAGGTATATTTGGGTTCTGCTTTGTAAATAACTTTTAAACTGTGACTGTAATTTCTCATGCACAGGCCATATGAGGTAGTGGACAGCAGATGCTATCTGCTGCTATCCAGTAACTGCTATTGTTTTTGTGGGACTGAATGCATCTTGGCACAGATCAGTTGTTTGACTTCGCCAGAAATAGGGTCTGAAACCATTAGAAAAGTTAGAGTGCTTCTTGTGGGAACTGATTCGATCCCCAGAGATGTTTTCTGAGATAGGCTTATTAGGAAATGCACAATTTCTATATTTAACTTGCATTTGGCCAGCATAGTGTAGACATTTCTTGGTAAATGTGATGGACATGAGAAAGTCATGGGACTTTTTTTTTTTTTGAATCAGTGTTGCTGTTTCTCTTTCCTTGCATTTAGGGGGCCACTTTTGCATGTGTCCTGGTAATCTGTAACATGAAATGATGCATATATTTGTGAACTGTTGGACAGGCCTTAGCAAGTCACTGTTACAAAACTGATCTTCCAATAAAAGTGCAGGATAAAATATCCAATGTTAGCATGTTAGCATTTGCTCAAGTTGCAGCCTCACAGAGCCGCTGTCGTGGCTATAGTTTTCATCTCTTTTGAGAAAGGGAACAAGGGCAGGGAATGTGTTTTTATTTGTATGTTTACACTACTCCCTACAAAACAAAACAAAACAGAAAATCAGACAATAGTTTTATTAACGCATTTTTGAACTGGACCACACAATAAACAATATTCAACATTTAATTAAATAAAAAAATGTTAAATTCATATTCAGGAGCTTATTTAGCACATTTTGTTGCGTAGTTATCTCAAATACTATCTTTCATTTACCTGGATGCTTTTTTAAAAAAATTTTATCCGTTGTACTTTTGATGGAAAGGCATTGGTTTACTGTAAAGATATTTTCATCTGTCATCTGACATATATACTGTCTTTCACTTATCAAAAAGAACAGCCATCTTACAGGTTCATTAATCTGTGAGCATTGGCTGCGCTACAGAGTGCAAATAACCTGAACTTAATGTAGTCTGACTTTTGTTGAGGATACCAACAGTGATTTCATGCTCCAGTACTGCTGTTGAAGTAGCTTGAGTTCCTCTGTGTGGCCAGCAGCCACGATGCTTCTATGGGAACCATTGCCTGGTCCAACACCTTGATTCTGTGCCACTGCTCCAGGCAGTCCAGTGCCTCTGGAAAGGTGGTACTCTCAAACTTATTGGCAAACATGCTGTTCCTGTTGATGATCCACGGCAGGTCTTCCACTCCATAGATACAGATATCTCGCACGTAATGCCCTGGAAAATGACGACAACAATTTTGGTCTTGTGCTTAGAGATATTAAGCCTGAGTAGACCTCATGTTGGATGGCTAGATAAAAAAAACATTTATTCCATCCTTGACCCACAAAAAGCTCATATAAAACACAGACTAAACCTATTAGAGAGTACATCATGTCAGATAAATCCTCATATCATTCCTCTTATCATCTTTTGTTGGGTAAATCTTGAGTTGCCTTGGGCCGCAATTGGTCCTGTTATCCTGTCTGAAGCCATTGAGCCAAACATAAGACAAGGACAGAGATAGAGTATGAGGTAGGCTAATGTTAAGAGAAAGATTCCTCAGAACTTGTCTGTGTATGTAAGCAATAATCTGTTTGAATTATATGACTAATTTTAAATGCTGCAATAACATTTCCATATTATCAAGAATGGTAAGCACAACAGGTTGAACAAGACAAGTTTGAGCTAGCCCACAGATAAGCCTTGTGGTTCAGTTATTAATTGATAAAATAGGACCTTATTATTATACATGCACTTCTCCACTGTACCTTTGCAGCCATTGTGTGTTCCTCCTTCTTGATCCCTCCACTTGATAGCCCGGATGTCTCCTGCCCAACCTCCATCTATGTGGCTGCCTGGAGCTTCTTTAAACACATGACCAGACAAAATAAATCATGATTATGCGACCTAACTGAATTTGAAGGTTTTACTTAGCCCTGTTGGGAACTGTCACATCCACTGCGTGGGAGACTGTCCCGGATGCTCCCCATAGAAAAGCTTAGGGAAGCGGCTCTGTGCCACTCTTTATCGGATGTGGGGAAGGTAACCAGATGTGCATTTGGCAAACCAGCCACAAAGTTATCTTCCTCCAAGCCTTTCCTCTCATAAAACTGAAACCATAAAGCACAAACGTCATCTTTGTGCAGCTTGTCCGAGCAAGTTTTCATGCGCTGCGTCTTCTTCGCCTCATTCAACTGTCTAGTTAAGCTTCCCACCTCCAATTAAGCACTGCACAGCCATGCATCTATGGGAAGCATCCAAAACCAGGTCAAGTATTTTCTTATAGCAGTTATAGCTTTAAAAATATAAATAGCACTGTATGAAGATCAAAACAAGACAAATACAGTTAAGTCATATCTTATTTAGCCTCATTTTCATGCTTGCAATCCTTAACAATGGAGAATGCACAGGGACTTTGAAGGAATTGCTAACATCTTAAACAAAATGATCAGTATCAATATTGACATCACTTAAAGAGCGTGATATTTCACAACATAGACAATACGCCCAATTGGCTCCTCAGAACGGATGTATTGCCAGAAGAATACTGTCTACTACACAGAAGCAATTGCATTTTAACCACCGTCTTTAGCAACACCCAGAGGTAAATGTAACCTCTGAGGTTAGCTCCAGATTTGCAGTAGTTCCTAATAATAAACATGCTTCTCTTTTGGTGTCACAGTTGACCATAAATGTCTTTTGAGATGTGACTCAAGCATTACTGCGTAAGGCTTCATCTACACTAATGAAGACAATAGGTTTTGATTTTTAAACGCATTGCTTTAAGTTTTTAGTGTTACTGCCCTTTTAAAACGTCTTGATGTCTAGTCCGTAGATCATACAGCTCTTGGATACTTGAAATCCTGTCAGTGAGCCAGTGTAAATAGTTTCTTATGTATCAAATATGCTGTGTGACCTTGTAATGATTGTGTTTGTGTTTCTCACGTCTCCTTTTGTTTAAACTTAAAAATCACACTAAAATAAGTATATGTCAGCAGCAGTAGAGGTTGCTGCATGTCGGTGTCCATTTAAAGCTGACAGGTTACCTTTGATATGGTTGAGTGTCACCCAGTAGTGCTCGTCTGGACTGAACGTGTCTTTGGACCACTCCAAGAGGTCGTGGGCTATCTGGCTTTTCAGAACAAATTCTACAAAAGCCCTTGTGAGAGCATAGTAGGCTGTTCCAAAATAAATTTGCATATTGTGTGGAGGAGGACCTTTCTTTTGTCTAAACCCTCTCACAACTACATGTGACCCTATGATCTCCCTGTGCTGGAGCTCTGTCCTGTGCCTCATAGACGCCGGTTGCTTGACCCCGGGCGTCATGTTTCTGTCCCTCCAGTCTTTGCTCTGCATGTACCGCACCAACTCCAGGTTGCTCTTGACGGGGAAATCCTGTCCGCACAGATTCACCACCTTCTTCCAGCCTATGGTGGACTTTGCTAGATCCTTCATGCAGTTCACGTCTGCTTGCAGGCGGGAAAACCCAGCGTAGGTCACTGTCTCGCTGCGGCTGGAGAGGAAGGTGTTTTCGAAGCAGCTGACTATCTTCCGTACAGCCGCCTGGTACTCCCACGGCGCCTTAGCATCCACGTGAATGCAGTAGACATTTTGTGGCATGTAAATGGCACGCAACAGGCGCACAAAAAGCTCCAGCTCCTTGTGAACAGTCACAATGAATGCTAAAGGGTAGTCCTCCTCTTCTCGGCTCAGAGGACTTGTGATGAAGTGTAGGTCTCTCGTCAAATTGGAACACTGCAGGCGACTATTCAGAATGTAGCTTTCCACCTATTGAGAGAGAGCAGAGATATAGTAACACTGCACATGCTAATAAAACACGAAACGCAGTGAGAAAGTACATATTTATATATATATTAAAAAAACCCGACATACCTGGCAGTCACGGCGGTACCACTCCACTCCTGTTTCCATGCTGGGCAGAAAAGATTTACATTCAGCGGCAAAGGGCCTGCAACCTGGAGTCTCTAGGGGCTTTGGTTCTGTTGGGATCCTGGTCTTCAAGTAAATGACTGAACAAATGATACTCATCCCCAGGCACAACAGGAAGCTGCATTTCGTCCCTTCAAGCTGGCGCATAATAGCCCTGCTTCACCGTCTCCACAGATAAAACTCCTGCAATAAAGACATCCAGATCAGTTAATTGCAGTCGGGTGCTGTTCCTCTGAGGGATGATAAATAGGGTTAAATATGTAGGTTAGCACTAATTGATGAGGCCAGTTTTTAGCTCAAGGAATGTAGTTTAGTGTACTTATCCAGGAAATTAACGAATACATTTTGCAGAAAAAAGAATATATTGAGATAAAAGTGTGGGTAAACGTGAATGGCTGTATTTGATTATTTCATAGATTAAACAGCTAATTTCACAAATTTTCCTTCACTGAAAAACAACTGGCAACAACAGTTACAGCTTTAATTGAAACACGCTATAGAGACTCACTGAACAAGCCTTTGCAGCTCATCTGAAAACTCTTTCTGAATTCAACAGGAGCTGCATGTACAAGGTACAAGAGATAACATTATGCAAACAAACCACATGTTTTTCTGAGATATGACGATACCCAAAACGTGTCAGACTGACTGGGAAAATAATTGAGAGAAGGGGCTGTACTGCGGTAGTAAAAAGTGTAATGATCCGTGTATCTATTTGTCATTTAAAACAAATGTTATTTTGAGCACATAGGAACCATTAGAACCTCCCAAGGTGGCATTTTTACTATTGAAAGCCTACCACTTTGTAAGGAGAATTGTATTGGGTTTGTTTGATACTGAAGTCCAAAATCAAATATTCAACCTCATGAAGCCTTTTGCTGACCATGTTCATTGTATAAGGCTTTCTCAGGGCACCTCAACAAGTTGATCACAGCTATGAACCCAGAACAGGCCAGTTACTAAAATGAGCTGGTGTACGTAATGGCAGCATCCAGTTTTACTGAATGATTTACCCGAGGTTTCGCATTATCCAAGTTACTGTTTGATGTGTAGCAAATGTAGCATTTGTATGCTTAACTGTCAAAACCGTCTTAATACTTGACATCAAGTTTTCTCTCGTTAAGAAAGGTTTGCCACAGGTTTCCCTTTCTACTGTCTTTATTCTGATGCAGTCCGAATTTGACCAAATTGTACGCAGTTTTGAACAGTTGAACAAAATAATACAGTAGAAATACTGCTCGGTAATACTAAGCATTTGAAGCAAGTGAACAAGGAAAAGTAAAGGATGCAGCCACGCTCATATGCGAGCTACACAGCAGTGTCAACAAGCAGGATATGACAAGTCGAAAGTTGTTTTCATTTTTCATGCAGTGAGCTGTATGACTCACGTCAATGCTGAATATTTCTTCCATAAATCGAAGCTTGAGAAAAAAATGATCTTACAGCCCAGTGCCCTCCTCAGAGCAGAGAACAACGTCTCTGAGGACTGTCATCCCATCTCAGTGAAGCATCCTCATTTAACCCCCCTTGCTCTTAAAGCTAATTTGTTCTTGAGAAAAACACCAAACACCACAGAAGTCTATGGAGGCTTCCATGGAAATCTTAATCTTCTGACAAGATCATTTGAGATTTCCAAACAGAAAAAAAACGACTACAACCTAGCGTACGGATGAGGAATAGCTTGCTCCTCTCATTGTTTTAGTAAGGGGTATATTTTTTTTTGCTCATTCAAAAACCTTCAGGTGAAAAACATTCTACATTTTAGACATTCGTTTTGGGATTATATCTATCTTTACTGTTTGTTTGCTGTTAAGACTAAACATCTTAAGCTTGTATCAATGCAACACATATAAACACACATGCAGATAACAGTACGCAGTGACAGCATGCCAAACACAGTGCAAGGTGAGACAGTTACCTTTCAGGCAGTTCAGTCTATAGTCCTTACAGAGAAGAAGTAAAACACATCGGCGCCTGTTCTGATCATTTTTACCTCAGCAGCTACTCTGAGCTGGTAACTACAAACCATCCAGCATCCGGTGGAGAGCACAAGTCATTTCCATTGGCACCATCATCAGCAGCAACAAGAACAACAGCAGCAGGAGCAGTTTCTCTTAAATGAGCTAAATTTGGTTGTCAGGATTGTTTTGATGTTGTTTCTGGCAGCGAGTGACCTGGGAGCCTGTGTTCTCTGAGACCCTGTCAGAGTGAGGCAGACTGCTTTGTGTATGGGTTTTCTTTTCCCTCTAGTTATATTCATTGCTGATGAAGTCGCTCCCCCTACATCCCCACGAGACCAGGTCTGTCCCTGCCTGGTTACCAGCAGTAACAGCCACGCACACACCTGATTCCCTGGAACACACTCCCATCTCACACACACACACTTTCTCTCCCTAAGGTTTTTTCCACTGTCCTTCCCACAGTTTCCTACTCGCTGGTGCGTTGCATCTTTTTATGTCATCTTGTTTTCCATTATTTGTCATAAAAAAACTCCCTTTACAGCAGGCTTCTTTCTTCTTAGGTATCTTTCTTCTTTTTCTCCTTAAATGGGTTTTAATTCCAGTTCATCCGTCCAGTTAGAGGTGCACATGTTGAATTATCCACAGTCTCTCTCCACAGCGTGCTGTCCGTCTGTGTAGTCCACCTGCTTGTTTCCTTGTCAAGATTCTGGTTGACTTGCTCTCTGACTCGATGATTAGGTGCTCAGCTCGCGGTGGCCTGTGTCATTTGCGGTAATAGCAACAGCAGAGTGACTGACTTCAGAGCAGCAGCCACAGGGTTTGTTTGCTGCTTGGTCAGCTCCTGAGATTATCCCTCTTGTGTTGAACAGAGCACATGGCCGGAGTTCACACCCACTGAGCCTGCATTACGGCAACACAATAGATCCCCTGCTGGTTACTCAGGGGTTTAATATTTGTGTTCGGATATGGGTGTGTTCTCCCCTTTTTTGAAGCAGTGGTGCTGCGTATGTAAGTAAAGATTTTTCAGTAATAACACAATTATTATTTAGAGGTTTTTGGCCATCCATTTTTGGGTTAGCCTCTCCAGAAGAAATACAACAGATTGTTTTTTCAGAGACTGTGTTTCCAAATGCCTTTTACCCACTGCGATGTTCTATTCATGTTAACAATTTACAAACATGGCGTCTACCATTCCAGTGTTTAGAATTAATATACAAAGGGAAAACTTGTGTGTGTTATCCTCTGTTATTCAGTTAGGTCATCAACAATTGATTGTGATTTTGTGAAATACAGTATTCAATAGTTGCCACAGTTTGTTTACCAAACATGACTGATAGAGAAACAGGTTTCTGTTTATGAGAGAAATTCCTGTTGAACAAGTTTAAGAAAGCTTTTATTTAGATAAAATATAGAATAGACAACATATAAAACGAGAATTGTGTCTGATCCGGTTCAGATAGTCTCACATTCCTAATGCTGTGTCTACACTGTGCATGATCTGTCATTTGCAGTTGTATGTACTGTGATTTACTTGAACTTGTTTTTTCTTAACCAACCTGTGAATCCGAAAAGCAAATTTCCACATTTGTGGACATTAATTATTAACTGATTATCATAACATTGTGATCCTGGCTGGATGGTTTAGCAGGTCAACATATTTGAAAATGGTTACTGCGCTCCTGTATGCTATTAACCATTGTGTATCGGTTTGGATGACTGACAGACTGACTGGATGACTCAATTTGCCTGTTCCCATCTGCCTCGCTGTATTTTGAGTTTTGTTTTTTTCTCTCAGAGCAAACCAAAGGCGGCCTTGCATGCAAATTATCAGTAAAGGGAAAATAATCTGACAGGGAGATGCTTTGTTGAGCTTTCACGATTGCTCTCATAAAAATGTTGAGCCCAATGAGCCCATTGTACATATTTGTTTTACACACACGCACGAAAAAAAAAATGCAGTTGATTATGAAAATAGATGGACTACCTCACAAACCACCAAGACTTTTATGCCAATCATGCAGTATTCATGTTTAATGCTTATGAGTTTTTAAAGAGGTTTACATTTCTGAATGACATAACACGATTATAAATTCCTTCCATTTTAAAGATATATGATAAGTATGAACTGTCTTTACATATGTTCGGAAAAAGTTTTTCTGCTGTGCCAGTGTGTCTCTTACCTGGGCTGCGTTTTTTTGTGTTACAGTGTGGGGACCCGTTCAAGATCGAGGATGTTGTTGTGCTCAATGGCACTAAGGAGGAGGTGGAGAAGCTGAGGGAGAGGATGGAAGAGAGGCGGACCAAAGCCAAAACTAAGGTGGGTTTTAATTTAAACAGTTGGTGGTCGGGGTTGAGTAAATCCTGAAATATTTTTTTGGGTTCTTGAGAGTGATTCACCGGTTAGCTTTTAAAAACTATTCGTCTTCACTGGAACAAGATCTGTATTTTTTTTGTCAAGTAATGCATCCAATCAAATACTGAAATACCAATACAAATAGCTCTAATTTTAGGTTTTTAAAGTTTTGTAATCAGTGCATTTCTCTTTCTGTTTTAGAAATCAAAGAAGAGCAAAGCAGCTGAAACCGTGTCCGCACCATCAGAATCAAAAGGTTTGTGTAAAGCCTGGTTGAGGCATAGTTCGCTCGTTAAGACCAACCTGTGTTGCATTTACATAAACAAAAACAAGCAGCTAACAACCGCCAGAACCTTTACGTGTTCATTTGGATAATGTTTTGAATGAGCTATTGTGGGATAAGCTGGGATATTCAAACTTTTAACACACAAGAAATCTCACCAAATACCTGTGTGTTAAATATTAAGACAGGAAAATGCAAAGCTGTGTTAAAATAAAACAGACGAATGTGACGCCCACATCTGCTATGGAGAAAATCTAAATTACTTGAGTCTTTTAGCCATCACAGCTATATTTACACTCTGATTTCAGAGGCTGATGATGTAGAGAACTTGTGATTAGCCACCTGGAAGCTGACACATCTCACCTCCTTATTATTTGGTATGACCAATGTCCCTATTACATAACTTCTGCATGATAGCGCAGTTCTTCTATGATGCGTCAGGCATGATTTTCTCAACTGGTTTAGTCATACATTTTCAGGAAACATAACATTTATCTTGTAGTGACGGAAGAGAGTTTGGTCTCTTTTGTAACCGTTGTTGTGATTCCTTCGCTGATCACCCCTCCAGGCATGGATATTTTACCTGGACACAGCTGACTGAAGCACAAAGGCTAGGTGTCAGACAGGTTTCTATATTCTACATACACAGCTAAACGTTAACTCTGAGCCTGTTTAAGAAACTTCAGATTGATTGGCGAAGACAAGCTTGTTTCTATCACTTCTTTCAGACTTCATGGTATATCGCTGGGCTAGATAAACAACCAAGTGTATATGCTGCAGATTACCCTTGAGGGTGACTCTGGTCTGAGTTCAAGAGCTACTCAGAGTTCCAACTCAAGTTCAGTTAAAGACAAATGAATTAATAATGAAATAAATAGTGTTCAAATTAGCATCAAGTGGCTAAACTAACAATGTTTAGTCAATCCCAAGGAGTTTCCTACCTTTAGTAGTTGTTGCAGGTACCTTCAGAGACTAGACCAACATCAGGAACTTATATTTGTTTGCAGAGTCTACAATTTGTTTTTTATTTATGGCTGAACAAGTCCTGTGATTTGGACATTAAAGTCCTTTATGCAAAAAGAAAAAAGGCTTCTAATTAAACACCCTTTTCGTCCCACTCTCTACCTCGAACAAGAAAAATCAAGAAAAGGACCCCAAAAAAAAGCCTTATGCCCGTCTGTACCACCATTTTAAAGAAGCACAGACCATATACTGAAGATTACTGAGATTTTTTCGAACATAAGGAACTGGATAAGGCTCGACCCGTCTCTGTCAAATATGAAACTAATGAGTTGCTTAACAAGTAGCTATTTAGCAAGTTTGAACAATTCCTGGTCACGGAGTAGGCATGTATGTGCTGCAATCAGGATGTTGTGGTCAAGTATGGGCTAAAGCTGCTGTGGCAAGTGCTGCTGTCATCGAGACGTACGTCTTAGTCTGAGTTGGAAAGAGAGTTCCTTTTTATGTCTTAATCGTTTGTGTGCCTTTTTCATTGTTTAATTATTGTCCTTTTTCTGCCATATTTCATATAGCAGGATGTGTCGACGCTAGGTGTACTGCTGGTAGTTGTCATTGTAGGAAAATAAAAACTAATTTGTGTTCTCTCCATTTAATACTAGATGCTCTTGAATTAGTAATTCCTGCTATGGATTTTATAACTTGTGCGTAGGTATTACTTGATATGTGCTCTCAATTTAATATAGTTTTTGGCGTGAGGCTGTGGCTTTCAAGCTCTTGCTCTCTCTCTCTCTCTCTCTCGTTGCCTAAACAAAACCACAAAGCCACTCCTTAAGCCCTGTTGTTGGCCACGTGTGATATGCATCACAGTAGAATAAAAAGGTTCATCGAGGTTCATCCTGAGGACAGCTACTTCATTCCAGACAATGTGACTGGATAAATTAAGAATCTTTGTGTCACATCTTGTAGAAAAGTACACAATGTAATTTACCATTAGATTCTATATTATAGGTATTTACATGTTCATAAAAATAAACTGATTATTTCTCATCAATCAGTGTACAAATAACACGACTTTACTCTTTGAAATGTGCAATCTTGTGTGCAGGTGATATGCCAAAACCTTCCCATTAGGAAGCTCCCATCTGCTCCCAACACGTCTGTAGGGAGCAGATCCTTAGTCAGGTGACCTTCATCGTCATGGTAACAAAAACACACATTCTGGTCACAGTTTGGTTAGTTATAAGCAACAAATCTACTCGGTAAGGTCTTAGGAAAAAATGACATTTCATACGCAACTTAATGACGTAGTAGGGGAGACCGGGGATGGCTGTAACACTTTTTGTCTCAGCTCCTATAACTTGCAGAATGTTTGTGGTAGGGCAGTCACATTTTGACACAAAGTACCTTCATTTGTCTACTACAAATAGCAATGTTTGTAACTTCTCCAACTATATCACAGAATTTATTATTTGAAGTCAAAGGCAAGGACTGGGGGGTATGTTGTAACACAACCTGCGGTCAGTCGTAACAGTAAGATTAAAGAACTAAAAACCACACCACAAAATATGCATCTATATAGGTTCATTGTGCATGTGCCAACACTTAAGCGTCTTCCTGTGCTTCACTAAGAACAAAAATAACTCATCACTGATGGCTAAATGACGTACAGTGTCAGTGGTGTGGATCCTAACGTTAGAAGAGCTTTCTTAAAGAACATACTCTGATAATACCTATGAATGTTATACACATAAAAATGGAAACCTTCAGCAGGAGGTCAGAAGTAGCTCATAATCCACGTAAAATTACAGGAAGATGTTTGACAATTAGTTGATCAACAAACATGCACACTGTGTCATGATAAAACATGAACTTGAGTGTGTGAATCTGTGTGTGTTATTCATCTAATAAGAGTGATCGGAGTCACAGTGGTGACAGATGTATGTAGGTTTTTGAGGGGGTGTTTGATGTTGTACTCCACCGCAAGTTAATAAGCAAACTTCCTGACCTAAATACATATACATAAGGAACTGATGCAACTAATTCCTACTTAGGGCACACTAATCTGCACCTGTCAAATGCTCAGTAGGCGTACCTCACATGGAGGTGTGATAGCCCACACTGAGCAGCTTTCTTGAACCTTGTTCTCTGAGGTTTTGCAATTTCTTGCGGTACCTGCTCAGCGTCACATATCAGATGGAGTTGTCTTTGGCGACTGAACTCACTGTTTTTCCCTGCCTCACTTCATCTGATGCGACTTTAAGTACATGTGCAGACACACCCCTACTCGTTTTCCTCACCCACTGTCTTGGCATACTGAAAAAAAAGGAGTAGGATAGAGGAAAATATGTGAATTGTGATCACGGGGTTGTAACATTTTCTTATACACCACAACCATCCCCCACTCCTTTCCGCCATTGTTCAGCTAGCTGTATCAGCATGGTGGTTTGAAATTAGCATAGATGAAATTAATCACATTTTACGTACGAACCTATACTTTAAACTAATACGAGTGGCCTAATTCAAACTTCAACAGTATCGGTACTAATGAAAATATAGACTTGGTCCAAAAAATTACTTTCTTACCTGAAAATTGATGTTTTGGCTGTTAAGTCTGCACACTTCCTCTCACAGCTATGCAAAGCATATGCACAATCAGAGGGGGAGTGGTTATACATGAAATTGATCACATGACTCTTATGTTATCCCTTATTGGTGAAAGTGATGCTGTTAGAACCATCTCCGGTATCCCCTATGTGTGAACTTATGCATGTAAGGTAAAACAAATCAACTCATTACATTAACATCAGTCTCCTGGGTTAAAGACCACCTGCCTCCACCCTGCTTTAACTTCCTCACTCTCTATACTCTGTCGCCTGACATCTTCTGTGCTTGGTATTTGGATGCATCTGTTTTCCACAAAGCTTGGTGGGAAGGAAATGCGTATCACCTGCACGCCAAACTGGACTTTGCAGGCTTTGTCATATGTACCTCACACAATCCGAAAGTATGGTCATGTTAATTGTACACAGATTGAAGCGACTTGGCTGGATTACTCAGTGACATGTGAACATGATAGTTAACATTTATTAATCCAACACAGACAGATCAGAAGTTGTCTTGTGTGTAAAGGCAGCAGTTAACCAACACATGTAAAGTGTGTTTTCCATTAATAAGTGATTTTGTGGCTCAATCTGGGCAGTGACAGAGTATGACGCATGAATTTGTTTTTTGTTGTTTTTTTCTCTATGACTCCTCTTGGGCTCTGTGCACGAATACGCAAAAAAATGCAAATCCTTTAAATAATGTTATTGGAACAGGTACAGCGATTTTACAGTCTGTGCCCTGTGTTTACGATTCTCAGATCAGAGACATCCAGTGTTGTCTGACCTCAGAGAGCATTGGTGGGGTTTCCTGTTTAGATCTTCAAGACGGGACAGGGCTCTCACCTCACAAGAGAACAGGGTGTTGGCTGAAAAACATTCATTTATTTGTGTTATTCTAATAAAAATAACAAAGCTGAGTGCAGCTTTTTCCTGCTTGTGTGAAGCTTTTTTTTAGATTGTAAATGTAATTGCTTTTGTTTTGAGATGAAAGCAAAAAAATTGTTTTCAGCTCAGACCTCCATGTAGACACATGGCCTCTGGTTGATTCAAAACATGATACTCATTTGGATGTTGACAAACAAAGTTCATCGGAAAATTAAACTTGAATACGAAACATTTTGCATTTCATTATCAAGTCAGTTTTTACTGATTATTTGAACAAACAAAAGATTGACTAGAGCCGTCCGTCCTAATCGAACTGTCTGACTTCTGTTTCTTCCAGCAGATGACACACAAGAGGATGTAGCAGGGAAGAGCTCGCTACAAAATGGGGATGAAAGCAGCCAGTCAGGTAGCTAACCGTACTTCTCTGATAAATACAGACAAGAAAAGTTTAAATTTAGGCTTAACCTCTCTGAATTTTGAAAATGGCATTAATCCTGTCTGCAAGAATCACTGGAAGGACACCACCACATCTTCAAACAGCGAGGCAGTTCTGAAGAGAACAGTTTAAAATCCATAAATTGTATCTGAAAAAAAAAATTCTTCATCAATATTTCAGCTGTCAGGGTCGGCTAGCATGTTTTGACTCAAAGGCACCTGATATTAGCAACCCTGCATACAGCAGTTGTCATTTGGCAAATTAAACACAGACGTTGGCTAAACGCAGGCATTTCATCCATCCATTTTTTTCAATGATTTGTCTGTTTTCAATTTCAACCTTTCGTGCCTCGCCGTCTCCTCTCCTCTCTGCCAAGAGACGAATCCGGTTGCAACAGGTCAGTTATACGTAAACTGTTGCAGAATCGTCACCACTTCCACGCAGAACCAAATTGCTGAGAGGCTAATATGCAGCTTCCAAGCAACAGCCAAGGAAGATAATGTTGAGTATCATTGATCTAGTAATTCATATAATCTGTTCAATGGGGACCTTAAACACCAAGGAGCATTTTAAAAACGTGAGCTTGGATACAGGACGTCTCAAATACCCAGTTGGCCTCTTGTTCACATCAACACATCAATTTTCCAGTTAGTAAATATACACCACTCCAGTGAGATCATGTGTTTATTGTAGAACAAAAGAACGAAGACTTCAGAACAGAAACAAAGAGACAAAAAAGAGAAAATGCTAGATTGAATATTAGAACAGATCTTACTCCTTTTAAAATGTTCTCGTTCTTTTTATTGTTTTTTCCTTGTTCTTACCTTCATCCTGTTTTTTTGTTTTCTCCACCTACCATTTTACTCACCTAGCTGTGGCCGGACCCTCGGGATCGTCAGGCTCCTCCAGCTCTTCTAAAGGCAGCAAGTCCTCGACAACCTCCGCCACCAAGAGGTCCGTCCAGAGCATGGAGGAGAAGTCTGAGGTCTTCAAGTCCCTGTTCACCTCCCACAGCTCCGCCAAGCGCACCAAAGACCAGACATCCAACTGGGTCACCCACACCCCCTATCACTTCTAGTAACTACCACTCAGAGCAAAGTTCTCCATATTTAGATTGCTCCAGAAATTGTGACCCATTTAAGACTGATAAACCCACTTCTACATACCCAGAACACACACACACACACACACACACACACACACACCCATTACCCACATGACCTCTAATAATGTCACCAATGTGTGGATCCCCAACTTGTCCCTTCAGTCTCCAGTAGCTCACTGTTTACATGTTGTCAACAGTTTGCGTTAATAGCTCCCCAGGCTATTTGGGCTCTTTGTTTTCTCACCTAATTCCTCCCTCATGTATTCTCCCGCATCTCTATGAGCTCACTCACGGGTGCTTTGAGAATTGATGCTAGGGTGACTTCGGCGTGCCTGTCACTCTGCTGTCTCCTGGTGGACAGATTGCAGCTTTTCAAGTCCTGACACTATTGAAAATGTGGTGTCGGATCTTATACAGGCTTGATTTTTACTCTGCATCTAAGGTGAAAAACTACAGACATGCCAAAACTTAACATCTCTAAACATGTCCCATTATGTCATTCCTGTCATAGTATTTAATATGAATGAACACATGTTGATCATTGAGTTCTTTCGCCCATTATAAGCTCTATGAGGATGGAGTTGGCTTACATTTCTCTTTGTAGGATGTATTTAACATTCGTGGTATTCATTCATTGTATTGGTTATTTGTTTTCATGAAAAGTGGGGTAAAAGATTAGGTCAACAACACAAGGATTGTTAAAAGCATCTTGCTTATTTATTGAAGCTTCTGATGCTCATGAATCAAACGAGCACAGAGTGCAAAAGACAGCTGTAATGTAACAAGACAACAGGAAACATACTTTCAGCTCAGTGTTCTTCCTCATCAATATTTTCACTAGTTTCCAAACAAGGTGCTTTCGGCGGTCTGTTTTTTCTCCTTTTTGGAAGATCTTTGGTCTAAGGTTGGCTTCTAGTTTCTAGTTAACAGCAAAATGTAGAGAAATTGTGTTATCATATTTTCTACACACTCTTCAGGCAGTTTTTAAGGTGATTAAAATGTGCTCTTACTGGGTCCTTTATCTTCCTTTTTTTTTGCGTGTAATGCAAATGTCAAATAAATTTCTATTCAATCCTGTTAAGCTGTTTTTTGTTTTTATTTCCTTATCTGTGTGTTGTGTAGCTCCTATTACAACACATTTTTTTATGTGTTTCCTCTGTAATATAAAGCTCAGTCATACAATGCATTATGTGTTCGGAACAGCAATAATTACCAGCGGTGACATCAGCAACAACAACTCCCCGTTGTGTCCTTCAAAGGAACATTTACACTAAACACAAACTATAAAAAGCTCTTAATACATTCAGCAGCTTACATGTGTTTACATGTAAGGTGTGAAAATTACATCTGTTATGAGGTGAAGTGTTCAGTGTGTTGATTGGGACACACAGCTGGCAGCGTCTAACACTATAAATATTAAAACAGTCACAGCCGTGTTGCTTGGTTGCTGCAGCACCTTTCCAGCCCAGAGGTGCAGGAGGTAACCTGTTCACATAGAAGGAGCGTTATGTAGTTTTGGAGAAGACAGTTAAATCGGAAGAGAAAGATCTTCAGTGACTGATTTTTTGTTATGTCTTAGCAAACTAAATAAACAAACTCATTGTTTTCTCGACTGAATAAACAAACTGACCTTAGAGGACAACACAGTTTCATATTGTTTTACTTTGTTTATATGTGGCGGACCCTGCCACCTTTCTAGATCCAAACAGTGTTCTGGGGACCTTATTTTCCGCTGAGAACAGCATGTTTGTTCAGTGATGGAAACAATAAATATTTCTGAGTTTCTATTATTAACACGTTTCTCCAAAACTACATGCAGTAGAGCCACTTTAAGTCAAGTGGAAAACTCTAAATTACTGCAGTTTTACTACATTAAACATTTTACTTACATTTTACATCTAATGCAAAATGGGTGCCACTTTCTATGAAGGTCATGTCTACACAGCACATTTGAAGGACATCATGCTTTAATAAGACTAGTAGTAGTAGTTTAATAGTGTTTTTACCTCGTTCAGTGTTTGAAAGAAGAACCAGAGTCCTGGGTTACACAGCAGGACATAGTGACGACCATAACTTAGCCAGTTATAAAGAACTGAATTATCGTGCTAATGTCTTTTACCATCAATAGTAAACTAGGCTTTATGAGCTTTATGTGAAGTGACAGCACCATATAAGTTTGTTAGCAACTGTATGAAACTGTAACACAATTACGAGGACGTATGAGCAGTATTTTCTGGCTGCAAGTGAAGTGTAAGAACAAAACAAACAAAAAAAGAAGAAGAAATCAAGGACCATTGTAAGAATGTTATGTAAGAAATAAAGGGGAAAAACCTCTAAAACCAAACACTGCTAATGGACTTGTCAGTGAAGTAGGAGATGTTAATGTTTCCAGTCATTAAACTTAATAAAAGAATAAAGCAGAGTTTTTTATGTCCATATATTATTGCTGATGTTTGAATGTGTAGGTAGCATTTAACATTTAAAAACTGGAGCTCACTTTACGTACATTATGTACTGTAGCAAGTTAAAAAAGGCACATTATTCCCCTCAAATGATGCACAGATTAAATGTAAGTTGTAACTTGAACATGATAACAGTACTTAAAGGAGCAGTATGTGGTTTTTTTAGTGGTGGTTTGAGTAACTTCCTGATGGGCAATGTGTCCTTTGTGTTCTCACGCCACCCTAATTTAAAACACAAGCCTGTTTTGTTCTCAAATGTACACATGTGGCTTTAAAGTACGAAAACTCATGTCAGTTCCTGCAAGCTGCTATTGGTTGTATGAAGTCATCTGTTTCTAAATGTAATTAGTTAGTTATATCTTACTGTCTATACGAATTAATTAAGATAAAGTCAATCCAAAGTTGGAGGCTACTGATCCTGTGGTGATCCTGTGGCTTGGTAATAACAGGATGCAGCCACAAGGTGGCAGCAGAGGCCTCCGCATCGCCCTCTGGTTTTACAGACTCGAGCTGTGGTCAGAGGGTTGAAAGGACTCACAAAGTGGAGTCTGCCTGCTTCTCGTTAAATGTAAGTTACACCATAAATAATCCAATCATTGTGGCTAAAATTTCAAATAAACACTGCGTCGTCTTGTCTTCATCCAGCTGCAGTCTATGACATGTTTTATGTTGTTGATTTATATCTTTCTGCGCACGTCAGATGACTGGATAAGTGATTTACAGAGAAATAATGCATCAATAATGAGAACCACAGATGCTCGAGTAAGTTTTTTATTTCTTTCTTTTTTTTTTTTAAATTGACCTCTTGTTAGTGACCATAGAAAATATTTGTCTTTGCACTGGGCAAAGACAAATGCATCCCCTTACAGCCCTTTCGTTTGTTTTTACACTTTTCAGTAGCATTTTTTAATTTTTTTAATTTTTTTAAAGCAAAGGCCTGTGGGATTTATGTGGCCCTGAAATTTGGGAGCACAAAAATCAAATGCTGAACTCAGTTTATGTTTTTTAAGAAAATAATAATAATAATAATAATAATAATTAAAAAAAACTTGGATTCACTGAATAAACGCACCTTTAATTGTATTTAGCTGAACGTTTGCATTTACTGTAATATTGACGTTAGATTTATATAATTTTCGTTTTAATTTGATTCATTAAAACCTCAAAAAATACATATTTGGAGGTCAAATAAAGTCTGACATCATGAGCCTATAAAGAAACACATTTTATCTCATACAGATAGTCTTTAACAGCCTAGATTCGTATTAGAAATGTGAATTAAATGACTCTCTTACGAAAAAATAACAGTATTTTATAGTTATCAATGGTCTTAAATCGTATTGTCTGATGGCAGGTGTCGCAGCTGCGGATCAGAAAAGGTACAAGGTTATTTTTCTCGGAGCGAGATCTAAGCTACATTCTCAACCACGTAGTCAAGTCAAGACACTTTGATCTGTTCATTAGTTTAAGCCAAAGTATTTTCTTGGGGTGGGGGGGATCAGATAACAACAGCGACTTTAGGCCTCAAAAAGCTTCAGTGGCTTTTGAAAGCAGATTCTTTTGGTCAGCCTGAGGCGATGTGGCTTTTTTTGGGGGGGTGGAATTACCTCATCTCCAAATGTCCTCACGTCTGTTTTTCACCTTTTCTTAAACTTTAGCCCGTGTGACACTGTTTCTGTTTCTTTTTCTTTTTACCCCCCCACGCAACAATAGCAGATCATTATGAGATTAACTATAATTCTGTCTCTAATCCTGTGAGAAAATATTAATCTTATAATTATCAAAGATGTATATACTGGTCTTTAATACATCCGTGCGCCACTTTTCTCACCTTGATCCATTTCCAGTGTGCGTGTTACTCAATATCACACATAATAAGTGCGCCTTTTTCATTCAGGAGCCACAGATGGATTGTTTTGATTTATCACACTCAGGTGTATTACCCCCGCGCACGGCGCATGCGCACTGCACGGCCGTCAGGTGAAGTCGGCGACGTAAGCCTCTCATGGTTTCACTCAGTCGCTGCGTCTCAGTGGGATTGCTGTGGCTGGAGCTTCGCAGATGTCTGTACTGGAGAGGATAGACTGGAGGGTGAGTTCACTCGCGTCTTTTCCTTTTACAGCTCACTTAGTTCAACCCAACCTGCATCATGTTTATCGCTTTCTGCCGCTGAGCCTATATTTGTTTTATTACTTTACCGCCATAATCACCTGTTTGGGAACCGCGCAGCGCCGTGCGCGCCTCTGGATAACCTGTGTTTAATGTCAATAAGGCCACGGCTTCAATCTGGAGAAAAATTTACGTAATTTGGTTTGAGGCTATGGATTAAAAACATGCTGTTTATGAGTAAAACTGAAATATGCTTATAATATAATAGGCAGCAGGCACGTTTGTTTTTTCCTCTTACGTTATTTCTATAAAAAAATAACCACAGAATTTGTTTATTTTTCTCATAAAATATAAGAGTCCTGCAAGGATAAGAGAAAGGAATCAAAGCCAGTGCGTGCATATAACGTGATATAGGTTATATAGTTTAATTTAGATGATTTGCAGTATGAATATAAAGTGAATAACAGTGTGACCTTTCGCAGGGGCTATGTGGAAGGCGAATTTTAGATTTCAGTGGTTTTATTGTGAAAAGCCACTTCATAACTCAGCTATAAAATATGATGTATTTTATTACAGTAAAGCAACCAATTGGGGGAAAGAAAAAAAAAGTCCCTGGTTGATTTGTGACATGTTTCCACGGATCTATTTAATCTGAACACCTGACATCAGCTGCGCCGGTTGTCTCCGCAGACATTGTCATTAGAAGTGACAGGCTGGAGCATCAAGACATCACCGTGCAGGCCAAGCGTGACTAACTTCCTCAAGGTCTGCTCCAACGTAAAACAACATTTAATCAGCGCGCATTTCTCTCCTGCTCCGCATCACAACAAGCCAATAAGGACCAACACGCAAAAAAAAAAAAAAAAAAAGGGATAATCCTCAGAGATAATTCTCGGTCAGCCCACGTCCTGTTGTTCCCATGGACAGCAGACCATCACAGCGTGGGTGGACTGGACGCCACAGGCTGTTGTCCTAAAACACAAAGGTCTGTCCAATAATCTCATAAATGATCCCAGTGACATTTAGCAGCCTGCTCTCAAATGATACAAAACCAATTAATACAAAAACATGGCTGCAGATAATGAACAGACACGTTATATTCTGTTGAGGAGACTTTTTTGTTTTTATTTTTAAAAAAAGATGCTATTTAAAGTTTTAACGGCTAAAATAAAATGCACAAAAACTTAACAATAGTAAGGTCGTTATAATGATAATAATAATAAAAGATGAAGACAAAACAAACATCTTTTGTCCTCACTTGGGGATTTAATGCATACCAAAGCTTCAAAGCAGCAGCAGCCGTGTTGTGGACACCACAAAGCTCCACCAAAAATGTAAATGAAGTTAAGAAAGACTTGTTTGTTGAGATCCCTGTTTTAAAAGCATGATGCTGTTAAAGCCTCGGGCTCATTGCGGTTTCAAACAAGCACCTAACCACCCCTGTGAAACACCGACATTAATATGTCATGGGGTTCATTTGAGTGCCTTTAATTCTATTTGCTGTAATATTTTGCTGATTTTCAGCTCAAAAAATCCACCAAAGACATTTGGAGTATTTAGCCAATTTAGCCATAGTGTCATGCGTAAAGAACACAGCAGGCTATTATTCTACCACACTTCTGATTCTGATGATAGTAAATGTGAATGACACCAATTCAAGCAACAACAATAATTATTACAACAGCCTTATTTAAAAACAAGAATTAAGATGGAAAAAACAGGCTACTTGGCGTGACTGGGTGTAATTCAAAGCAGTAGGAAATGATTGCAAAATGCAAATAAGTCTATTTATATTGTCTTATCTTGATATTGTAAATGAATAGGTTTTATAAACTCTTTAAAAAAAATAAAAATAAAGATATTTTCCTGTCATAATCAACAAACATGTCGCCTCTTAGACCAAACTGTTAAGAACGCCATCAACATTCTAGAACGTCTCCCACCGAGCCATGTGATTGGCCTAGAGGCATTCCACGACCTGAGGTGCTCAGTAACCTAGCAACAACTACTATCAGAGTTCTGACACATATTATCGACAGCAAGCTTTTAATGGAAGAAATATATATATAGCCTATATATATATATATATATATATATATATATATATATATATATAGTATTTATTTTCTTTTTAGCAAGAAGTTAACACGTGTTGCAGCCTTTAAAGCTGCAGTGTGTAGTTTTTTTTGGAGAAATTCAAACTCTAAATTTTAATATTTACCCAATAATGAGGTAATAAAACAAAAACTCAGAAATATTAATCTTTTCCATGACTGAACAAACAAGCTGTTCTCAGAGGAAAAGAAGTGGTTTGAACACTGTTTTTGCAGCTCTAAAGGTGGTGGGGTCCGCCACATACAAACAAAGTAAAACAGTCTGAATCTGTGTTGTCCTTTAAGGTCAGTTTGTTTATTCAGTCATGAAAACAAAGAGAGTGTGTTTATGTAGTTGGTTTAGGCATGAAAAAAAAATCACTCTCTCTCTATTCTGATTCAAATTTCTTCCCCTGAAACTACACCTCGCGCCTTTAACAACACCCCCAAGAACGAAACCTTTGGGTTTCTTCATTAAACATCGATCTGAGTCTGCAGTCCTCAACCAGAGCCTACAGGTGGCCTGTCGTCAGCTTACTCACGGGGTCTGAGGAGATGAAAACAAACAGTAAAACAAAACCATGAGGCGCTGAGAGACTTCAGTAAAGTCAATGGGTTTAAATGTCTGACACTGTACATACGGACGGAGCTCTGATTGGACCGCCGCCCCGCCAATCAGCAATATTTTCATGTTCCCCCTTGTCGCTGACATCATCGCGCAGGGTGACGCCCCCTCGGAGCGGCTGTGCAGATATAGTACAGTGCTCCTGTGGGCACCGATAAGACTGAACATCGCCGTTTTGTCCATCAGAGGGAGTCGAGTTTGTTATATGCGCCGCTCTCGCCCACTTCCACAGCAGAGCTGCAGAGCACATTGGCCGGACAGGGGGGGGGAAATATCACTTGGCTGGCGACGATCATTTTTCCTCTCGTGGTGGCTGTGGAAACTCATATCTGTGGTCGGAGAGTCAGTCGGTCGGTCAGTTCAGCCTCCTCCAGCCTTCACCCACAACTTCAACCTCGATCTCCGCCGCAGCTGAGCACCAGAGGCGGGTTTTCATGATCGCCGGGAAGAGGCTCTTACTTTTTCCACACCTGGATTAACTCGCAGACGACGATATATATTTTTTTCTTTTTCTTTTATTCTTGTTTTGTGTGTGTGTGTGTGTGAGAGTGTGTGTGTGTGTATGTGTGTGTAACCGGGAGGCTTTTTCTCTGTCAGAATGTTGTGGAAATTAGCCGACAACGTGAAATATGAGGATGACTGCGAGGTGAGTGCCTTTTTTTTTTTTGATTGGCACCGAGCAAAAAAAAAAAAAGTTTGACGTTCAGTGACGAGAGAGACTTGAAGGAGGATTTATTGATTTTTAAAAACTTTTTTATGGTATTCTAATGATAAAGATAAGATAAGATGGAGGAGGATAACATGGAAAACCTCAACTGTCATCATAAGATGGGAAAACATGGGGGAAAAAATTGAGAGAGGCGCCTCAACTGTAAAAACAAGATGCAGCTTTCAGAATAAATGCGCAATAATTATTTCTATAAAAACAACAACAGCAATAGACACGACACTTATAATATTGTTAGCCTATTAGCTCTTCAAAATATTTATTTTCCAGAAGTAGCACAGGCTTATAATTAAATATTAATAATTAGGCCTCAGTTGATACATTTTATTATGATTTTAAAACCCACTTTAATTAAAATAACAAGGCAGACTGTTCATTTATTTCTAAATAAGAATATTAAAATAAACCCTTCGTTAAGTATAAATATAAAGTCACCATTCCCTTCAGTGGAGGGCAACAGACACTCGGTTGCCTTCAGGGGACACATGTCACTACCTGCCGCCCTCTCACACCTCCCCTCTCTCTCCCCCCAGGAAAGGCACGACGGCAGCAGCAATGGGAACCCCCGGCTGCCTCACCTGCCCGCGGTCAGCCAGCACCTCTACAGCCCGTCTCCCTCCCTCTCACACTCGGCCAGTTCGGACTTCCAGCCCCCGTACTTCCCGCCTCCCTACCAGCCCATCTCCTACCCGCAGTCCGGCGACCCTTACTCCCACCTCGGCGACCCGTTCAACATCAACTCCATACACCAGTCGCCGTCGTCGAACCAGCAGCAGCCGTGGCCGGGCCGGCAGGGCCAGGATGGGCTCGGCGCGCACGGCAGGAGCGGCCTGGCGAGTCAGATCCTGGGCCTGGAGGGAGGCTCGTCCGGGGTGAGGAGGGAAGGGTTCCGCCGGCCGGAGCTGCTCCCACCACACGCACACAGCATCGACTCGTCGGTTATTGGGGATAACATGGGGATGCACGACATGGGGCACGGACTGGAGGATGTTCAAGTGAGTGAGATGAAATGACTCTTAAAGTTGTGTAGTGAAGTCGATGAGGCTGAAGTGTGCGTGCGCTGTGCGTGACACAGGCAGCCAAATACCACACATATTTGAATGCCATTAAAGCAGAACAAAAAGCTAAAGTCAATTTAAATAGGGGCATTATTTTGACATCACTTAAAAGATTAAAAAAAGAGCCAAAGGTCACCATTAATCATGTTCCTGTCACACATGTATTGTTTCCTTTGTTTTGCATGAAAGAGGTGTAAAAGAGAACAAAGTCATCTGGACAGATGTTGAATTTAAATCCAGCTTGTTGGTGTTTTTAAACTTTGCTCATTGCTGCTTCTGTTCTTTTTTTTTTTCTTTATCAGCATGTAGATGACCACAGTATTATTATGGCAGATCAGACAGTCATCAAAAAAGGTGAGTTTACTCCTCGTTTGTGACTAATCTTAATCTTTAGTGGAGAGGAACCACAGCAGTTCTGTTAATTTGACAAGGGAGAGAAAAAAAAGCAGTTCTGGAAAATGCTGCCTGGGGTACATGCGCCTTTGTGCAACCAAATAAAGATGCAGTAATTACTGGCAAGGGCTGGAAATTTACCGTAAGGGCTGTATTTTTTTTTTCTTTTTTTTTTTTTTTCACTCTCGCACTCATACTTGGGATTGTCATAACAGTTGCTTCTATAGTGGCATGTCAGTGCGGGAGTACAGCAAAGGAGGAGTCTTGTATTTGTACTTGCACTGCATACACTGATAATCCTCATAGCCACGAGATGCACTTATCTAAGCTCGATGTGATCCACTGCCTATTCTGTCGGTGAAGGTGCTTGAATGGGTGCCCAGTGGGAAAGAGCTGATCCCTTTAAAAAAACAAAAAAACAACCAAAAAAAAAACGGCAGGCTTTTGACAAGACATGAAAATTGAGCAATCTCACAACCTGGCCGTTGACTGTTAGAGAAGAGGAAGGCTTTGGATCACCTTTAGGCCGGTTAAGCTCGCAATTGCAGCTCCTTTCTGTTCACCTTCACAGGAAATTGCATGCGTTGATCTTTGCAAGCAGTGTTTGGCTCTGCAGAACCAGCTTTTGGCAGGGTGTGGCATTAGGGCTCGCATGTGAAGGACAGTTTAGTAATTTGTTGGGACATGAAGTGTTTTGAGGGAGAACTTATCCCTGCTGTTTTGTCATCAGGGCTCCAGTAAACCGACCTTGAGTCAGAGGGAGATCAGCTCGAGACACCGTATTTCGCTGCACAGATAGATAGATAGATAGATAGATAGATAGATAGATAAGGTTTTACTTTTCATATTAAAATATTAACTTCACGCTTTAGTTCCACATTATCAGGCCTGGCCAATATCACAGCGGCGTGGTTAATTCTGTGACATTTCTGTGCGATTTTACAGTAAAAACAATTGCGTTTTTTCCTTTTTTTTCTAAAATCACAATAGCAATTACTGTGCCAACATTACGATGCACAGTTAACAAGCAGAAAGCCATTTGCACGGCACGACAAACCAACCAGTCTCCATTTGTTACGGAAATCAGTGATGGCTCATTATATTGTTCCCATGCTCAAGGGCACGCTATGGGCAATCTAGGTTTTCCATTTGTAAACAATGGCATGTCATTCCCAGCCATGTGCCCCAGAGGAGCCTTAAAGTACTGATGTGACTCTGTGTGATTTCTGTCTCAGTATTAGGACTACGAGGTGGCAGGAACCTTGATCGCTTACAGAGGACTTATTATCAGGGGGGCATTCTTGCGGGTGAGGATGAAGATAGCTATGTTTTTGTAGTGTGCTGTACTGTTCTGTTTGTCCGATGCCTGTCAAAGTGCTTTTGTGGGGGTTGTTAAAAAACATTTCGTCTGACTTGAGAACCAGCATCAAACACACACAATGTCTTAGAGCAAATAAAAACAACAGTACTGAGGTGTATCTGTGCCTCCGATGAGGGGCAGTCTGTGTGTGTGTACCTGTTTGTGGATGGTGTTTGGCATGAGGGCATTTTAGCTGTTTAACCATCAGGCACCCAATGTTTGGAAAGCCACACAATATTTCGAAAGTCTCTCCTACAGCAGACGCTGGTTTTCTCAGTCGTGCAGAGCTGCATACACACTCTTCCTTGTGATTACGTACAAGAAAAACACAGATTCCCTGTTGCACAAAGGGATTATGATGATTAGAGTTTATGTACATACACAAGAAAAGTGTATATACAAACAAATTCCATTGCAAAACCAGAATCTTTTCCTCTCTTCCTTTGTACTTCTTTACTCGTAAGCTTACCCACATTTTTTCCCCCTCTCACCCTCCAGGACCTGTCACTCTTCCCAAAGGCAACGCGCTGGGTCTGCCTTTCCAGAAAGAGTCCCTGCTGGGCATGGTATCAAACCCGACAGAGGTATTCTGCTCCGTACCGGGCCGTCTATCCCTGCTGAGCTCCACGTCCAAGTACAAGGTTACCGTGGCTGAGGTCCAGAGACGTCTGTCACCCCCTGAGTGCCTCAACGCATCGCTCCTGGGAGGGGTTTTACGCAGGTCAGAGCTCAAACTCATTCAACGTGACAGCGGGCTGGATTTAAGGCTATTTCCATGTTCTTCCTTGTAGAAGTCCTCAACAGAACAGGAATACAATAGCACTGATTCAAGGAAATTTAGGGCAACCAACCCAAACATAATTCGTTTCCTTGGTTTCTTTTAATATTTCTTGCAACTGCAAACTGCTGATAAGGTTGACTGATGGTTTCGGAAACGCTGCTGGGCAACGTGTTGATATTGTAATCGTGATATGAGACAATATATCTATAAATAGGCTATTTAATGGTTTTGAAGGCTGCTGTACAGTAAAGTGGTGAAATATTCTGATCCTATCAGACTGTTCTACTTGTTCTAATACTTGCCTTTACCCACTTATTCATTATATCCACATTACTGATGAATATTTATCAAAGAGCTCACTGTGTTAAAGTATTGTGAAAGTACCAATTTTCATCCCGACAATATTGTCGCAATATCAATTAGAGCTCGGTCCATACAGCGGTTGACATCGGTTGACCAATATTATTGGCCAGTGTTGGACTGTGACAGATATATTGGTATCGACATATTTGTTGTCCAAAACATGCCATTATTAAAATATTTTTTTTAATTTTTTTTAGAGATTATATTGCAGAAAAAAAGTGTGATTTAATATTATTGAAATCCCGGTGAAATTGAACATTTAAGTGCGCTGATGTTATTTTAGACAACAACGTTTATAGTTAAACTGGAAGATCTCCTTCCTCCATTACATATTTGTGTGATTGGGAAGTTTCTGATAACCACAATTGAGGGATCATTGCAAAAAAATAGTGTTTATCGGCCGATACATTGATAATGGAATTTTTTACTCCCTAATAGCTGCCCCTAAAATTGAGTATCAACCAGGCACATATATCAATATCGAGCTATTTGGTCAAAAATATCCAGATATTTGATTTTCTCACCCTGTCCTGGCAGTTATGAAGTGCTGTTGAGGAGATTTCAAAATATCAAGATATATGTCACGCAGCACGATATAGCCTAAAAATATCGCAGCATTATTTTAAGGCCCTGCCGCCCAGCCCTACGTCAGATAAGAATAATCATCACACTGAGGAGTTCCAGCTCTACTGATCTGTAGACTAAAGCTCAGCAGCCCATGGGAAAGGCTCCTCTAAAAGCACAGCTTGGCTCGGTTGGTCTGGCTCATCAGTTTTTTTGCGCAAGGTTCGTGACATTCTTTGTGCGGTCTGCAATTTTGGTTCTCTGCTTCCTCTGGGGATAGGTTACATCAACACAGTTAGTACCGATGTGAAGACTCCGTGGGTGTGTTTTTGTGTTTGTCAGGCGCTGCAGCATGGGCAGCTTTATCCGTGGCGGAGCAGTTGACCTCATGGCACATATGTTAGTGTGGCAGTCTGCTGAGGGACTGTGAGTTTGCAGTATGTACCCTGACCGGAGCGTTTTGTGCTTGAAGTGCACGTTTGCCACTTCCCATGTGCCTGTGTTAATGCTGACATGCACACACACACACACACAGCGACACACACACATGCACAATCGCAGACATTTTTAAGTAGGTCATATAGCAATAGGAGGGGGATCGTTAGCAGAGGGACAGAGGTGGGAGGCGGGGGTGAAGGGGTTGGGTGTGTGGGGGGGGGCACTCATACACACATGCCTCTCTAAAGATGCACCCGCCATGGAGAGCGAGAGGTTGCCCCGCCAGTCATGCGGAAAACTGAATCGGCTGTAGCAAGTGGGGAGTTTAAGTGTTTCTTCCAAACAAACGTGTGTGAGTGATTCCTCTGCTATGCTTTTTGAGCGGAAGCGTCAACCATGACACTGCTGTTTTAGGTCAGGGGAGCCTGTTTGTGAGATTTATTTGTTATCAAGAGTGCACAGGGAGACCGTCTGAAGGAATGAGGGTATCTGCAATCAATACAATCGTATAAATCAATCGGTGCCTGTTATTTTATGAGTTATGTGTCCTCTTTGAGATACTAATCGCAGAAAAATAACCGTGATAATGTGTAGGGAGATGTGTAACGACATTTAATTTCTGAATCCTCCATTAATAATTCTCACACACTGCATCATCTGTCTGAACTACTTCACAACTGTAGACTTGATATGTAATTTTTTTTTCGTTCCCCTTCTGCAGAGCCAAGTCCAAAAATGGCGGTCGCTCCCTGAGAGAAAAACTGGATAAGATCGGGCTCAACCTGCCTGCAGGAAGAAGGAAGGCAGCCAACGTCACTCTACTTACCTCACTTGTCGAAGGTATGACATGTCACTCAGGAGTGCATAGCTCCTTCTCAGGTGTAATTACTGTGTGCAAGGACTGGAATGTCGCTGCTATAGTGTGCGAACGTCAATCTCATTCACACGGTGTGTGTGTTTTAAGTATGGTACTGTATCTTAAGCCATTCTCCAGACACCATTCATTGTTGAGATACTTCATCTTATGTAGATGATGTGAAGGGCGCAGAGTTTGTTTAATTCATGAGGAACTTTGTTTCGTTAGTTGTCCTTCTGTCCCCATGGTGATTCTGTCCATTTATTCAACATCCCTGTTAGAATTGCATTATTTTGCATTACACCGTACACGTCATCTGATATTTTCTCCCTTTAAACGTCTGCATCATGCATCACGGCCCATATCTTCAGTTATTTCACGTCGGGGGAGTCGGGTAGTCATAATGACGACACAGCTCGACACCTTCACCTCAGAGCCTCGGATACTAAAACACCATCGTCAGTCAGACAGTGACGCTTCACCATTATCACTTTGATCACATCTGCATGTACCTGCCGCGGGCTGAGGTAGAATATTTTTTCTCCTCTTGCTCCCCACACGCTTAATTTTTCTAAACGGGCTGATGATTCTGTGCAGGAGAATGACTGCGGGCCTGTGTTATTTAGAGACCTTCAAAGCTGAATTAAGCCTTGTTATCTTGTGTTTGGCTCGCCAGGAGGGCCTGCTGACCTTAAAGCTTGTGCTTCTGAATAGCCGTCCCTGTCCTCGAGTGATGTGCGTATCTATCAATAAGCGGTGCTGTTGGTGCTGTGGGCACTCTCTGCTAGCATTTATCCACATAAGCCCATTATGACCATGCAAGTCAAACCACCCTGAAGACGGAAATATATTCATCTCACTAGCTCTCGTTCCCCCGAGCTAGAGAACTGAGCACAAGTGATTATTCTGTAGTTCAACTGCTTCACTTCATGCGCCTTGATGCTCGGTACAAAGCGGGGCTGCAAATATAATGCTTTAAATTGATAAACTGCTGAGGCCGGCCGAGTTTACCATTTGATCTCAGAGTGTCAGAGGACATGCAGCGATGATGTCTGCGGAAATAATAAGAATATTTATATTTTCGTAAATATGCAGGCTTGCTTTGAGACCAAGAGACAACTGTGGAGTTGTCTTTTAATCTAACAGAGTTTGTTTTCTTCTGTTTTCCTCTCAGGTGAAGCTGTTCATTTAGCAAGAGACTTTGGTTACGTGTGTGAGACAGAGTTCCCGGCAAAGGCAATTGCTGAATACCTGGGCAGGCCACATGTGGAACGCAATGAGGTTAACTCTCGCAAGAACATGCTCCTCGCTGCCAAGTAAGTGTCACGTCTGGATGGTTGCAATTGCCATTGGCAAAGGATGTAGCAATCCTGACAAATCTAGAACTTTTTATAGCGCTCATTGATAAATTGTGGATTTTGTGAACTGTATTTTCTGCACACTTGTCAATTAAGTATTTAATCTGCTTTTCTCAGGCAAATCTGCAAGGAGTTCACCGACCTGCTCACTCAGGACCGCTCACCACTGGGAAACTCTCGGCCAGCCCCCATCATGGAGCCCGGGATCCAAGGCTGCCTGACCCACTTCAGCCTCATCACTCACGGCTTCGGTTCTCCGGCCATCTGCGCCGCCATGACCTCGCTTCAGAACTACCTGAACGAGGCGCTCAAACAAGTGGACAAGATGTACCTGAGCTCTGGTAGCGACACCCAGGGATCCTCAGACAGTGGGAGCAAATCTTCCGACAAAATGGACAAGCACAGGAAATGAGAGCTCAAAGGAGAGTCCTTATGAACTTGAGAACCCCCCCCACGAGTCCCTTAATCTCGCTGCCCTGTCTGCCCTTTTTGGACTTAAAAAAAAAAAAAAAATCAATATTGATTGATAAGTATTGTCATTTTTGAGAGCTGAATTTGTGCGTGAGTGTGTATGTGTGTGTGTGTGTGTGTGTGTGTGTGTATTCGCACTGTTGAATTTATATCATATTTTTTTTGAGAAGTTGATGATTTTAAAGAACTTTTCACAGCTGGCTGCAAATCAGTCTGTGTTGGCACCTATACGCCCGCGTGCCGGTCCTCGGCCGTGACACGCACCACATCGTTCTAACCACTATGCAGTTCCATACAGTTGCCAATGTGCTGATGCTACAACCATGAGACCTGCGCTCTGTTGACAAGAAGAGGAAAAAGAACAAAGTGCATACTGTTTTTGTCTCCCCAGAGGACATCATTTCAAGATGAGTTGCTGTGGCTGTGAATTCCTCTCAGCACCCCCCCTCCCCATCCCATCCCCTCCTCCTCCTCCTGCTCTGTCTGGAGGCAAATCCACTGATTTCCTGTGTCTCAATGGACTTGCAAAGGACATTTTTTTTTTTTTTATGAGAAAGAGAGAGAAGAAAATCCACTTCACTCTTTTGTGTGCTTGATTTGTACAACCACTTCAAAATGGCTCCAGTGTTATTGTGCTTTGTTCATGAGCGATGATTTGAATCTTATGTAGGCCTGAATGAGAAAAGATGATTTTTGGTTTGTCAGTCTGTGTTCGTTCAGAAACCAGAGACTTTAAAGCCTCTTCAGTGTTCATGTGGATAACAGGCGTAGCAATGCTTCCATTGTTACTTCTTTTTAAAACCTGGCGGCGAAAACACGTTATTTTTGTGACCGTGTTAGGTATTCATTATTCTTAGTATTTAAAAAAAACCCAGAGTTACCATCAACCTAAAACAGTTCAGTCCTGCCAGAGTGTGTATGTTGTGAGAATGTTTCAATGTATATATTTCTTTCTTTGAAAATGTTTTTAATTAGACATTAAATTCCAAACATAGAATTTTATCCAGTGTCTTGTCCTGGATGTAAATATTTTCTAATTTATGTTGTAATTTAATGGGCTTGTGTAAATAATGGTATCATTCTGGTGTATGGTTTCACTTTTTATGATGACGTGTTAAACTTTTATAAATGGGTTAGTTTTTTATCAAGTAGAGGTTAGGAAGTGGGCATGATATACTTTTTTTGAGAATATGTTTGAAAAAACTGTTTTAAAAGTTTCAGGAAAAATAAAAGTAAAAAGACTCGAGCCTGATTCAGTGACCGAACCCATTGGCCACACACACACACACACACACACACACACACACACACACACACACACACACACACTGTTTTTGCACTATTGTTGTGTAGCCTCCTTTTCAGCAGTGTTTCACAGATGATGGTGAAGTCATGTGTTGGAAGATTTTCCTATTAATAAACAGCAAAGAAAAAGTCCCCAAACTAATGGGAACAGTAGCCATCATTATCTGCTCTCACTTAGCTTCACAAATAGGCTGTGTGGCTCAGTGAAGAGCAGAGCCACAAAAGTACACCATGTGATGAACAAAGATTCACAGCTGAGAGCAGACAAATGGCCTGTTTTATGTTTAAACTTAGAAAACTATTGACACAAACTGAAAAAAATTGACTCAACCCCATGCTCATGGAAAGTCGGGTGAAGTTTCGTGGTCTATTAAACATTTCTGGAGCTCCACAGGAAAACAGCTTTGCAGCACTCTCCTAAACAACTGAATAAGATGGGGAATTGTTTTAAAAAAGAGAAAAAACAAACAAAATTTAAAAAATATAATGGCTCCTTATAGATCATCCAGTGTCATCCATGTGTTTGGAAGCCCTGAGACCCCAGATTGATTTAAAAAATGTGTTATCTTAACCCCTCAATGCACGGTCGAGACGGGGTGTGCTAACACTTTTAGCGTAACAGCTACAGTGAAGATTTCAGCTTAAAAAAGGGTGTAAATAACATCCCCACAAGCCACTTTTGGACCTCTGGGATTCCCAAAAATGTGCATTATGTCGGGCCAGCCACGTGGAGCCATTTCATGTATTTTTTTGGTTCTTTCTTTTTATGTTTTAAAACAACTCCCCATCGGCTTCACTTGTTAAGGACAATGCTGCAAAGCTGTTTTGCTGTGAGGCTCCAAAAATGTTTTGCGGCCTACAAAACTTCCCCTGACTTTCCATCGGCATGGTGGTGAGCAGATAATGAATTAATCTTCATTTTCGGATGACTCTTTAACATCCTCCCTTGCCAAGCTTACAGTAATTTGTCTCCTGCTCGCTGTTGTTTGCCCTCACGTGAAGTGTCCGTCCCCTTTGAGTTTCAACGTGTAGCTTGGTCTGTGGCAATGCGGTGCTGCGAGTTTCACACCGCAGAAGACAATTCCTTTTGATGTCTGTGAGAAAACGGGGTTGTGCAAAAAACTGCAGATGGGGTTGAGCTTGCTTAATCATCACTTGCCCAGCCAGTCCCTGCTGATTCATGTGGTCTGTCTGTTTATATGTTTCAGGAACTTTCTGCCACAGTTAAGTGTCTGAGCTGTAGTAACACCAAACCAGTGCATTAAGCTGGATTTATGAGCATTATATTTGATGTCCACGACATTATGTTGCACCAATAGTTCTGTTTTTCTTGCCATATATCCTGCTTTGGAGGTCAGTAGGTAAATACTGTTTCGCAAAGGCCAAACTAAATGTTAAGAGAGGCGGCAGCAGTAGCAGTGTGCCATACCTAGCAGTTAAACAAGTATCAGCCTCTCCCCTCAGAACCTGTTCAACCAGACCTGTCAACCTCACTGCAGCGGTTGACTTTAACTGCCTTCAGTTACTCCTGTTAGCTTGTATAGGCTAAGCTCTGAGAGAGCAGATAATGGGAGGAGGAGGAGGAGGTGGTAGAAAAAGAAGTGGGAGGTATTGGTGAGGGCTTTCGGAGGGGGAAAGAGGAGGTGGATTTTGTCTTTGATGACCGGTTGAACACGGTTGAGACAACACCTCCTTGTGTTGAAGGCTTTGATTGGAGGTCCCTTCCTCTCGCTCTCCGTCTCCACTCTCTTTCATGTTGTCGCCCTGTCAGAGTCACATCACGAGGCTTTTGTCTTTGGCTGCCGTGAGCCACTAAACAAGCAGATGTCCCATTCACCTTACTCACCCTTATCATCGGCGGAGGAGATCTTCTCTTGAGCGAGTGTGCCAAGTTAGTGTGTGCCAAGCATTTCCAAACAAGGCATCAGCAACGGCTCAGAAAAATGATCACATGTTTAATCAGACCACAATACACCTGTCAAATGGGTCACTCCTTATCCTGTGTTTTTCAAAACACATGCAACATGGTTACTGGTCAAACATTTCCCCTCTCAAATGTGAGACGGTGTGAGTGATTCACCTGTGACACACCTAATAAAGCTGGGAAAAGGAGGCGAGCATAGACTTGTTCGGCTTACCTGTTACCTTTTTCTCCCTTAATGAAAAAAAAATAGAAGCTCATCCACTTCTGTTATTATCAGAGATCATATCTGACGTGCTAATAAAATCTTTTGATCTCATTAGGCCCGCCCAGGGCTACTTGTCAACTCAAGATTCACTGAACTGTGGCTGTATTTCATGCCAGCTCTGACTGAATGACCTTTCTATGTAGGTCACGGCGAGTCACGTGACAAAAGCTGTCAGCAGAGAAGGAAAAAATGCGGCAAAGAGAAAAAAGTCGATTCATGTTTTATTTGTTATACTCTTGTTTCAATCCAGCTAGATTTTTTTTAAATTAAATTACTTTTAGCACTGAAATAATTTAAAGTGAAAAATAAGGGAAGGATATTAAGACAGAGAAAATATCAGTACCTCGTAAAAATCTGAAACCATATCAACTTCACTACTCCCCTTGGATTTTTACAAATTTCACAGCAGTTCGTCCGACATGTTCCCAGATACTTAGCACTTGACTTTCACCCTTTCCATTTAGTCCAACCACTTCCCTTCAACAACTCCTTGTGAAATCTGTTGTACATTAAGGCTCATTTGCAGTCAGACTAATCGCTTGGTTGCAGTTCCCAACCACCGAAACCACTTTATGAGTTAAACCATAGTCTTAACATCCCATGTCACAAGCGACAAGTCATACCCGCGACAGTCGATTCTCATGTGTAAATCAGGAGTCCAGGTCCAGGCGTTTCCAGCTCAGTAAACACAGGAAGCAGACTAGCGCTTGACTTCGAAATGATTGTCTCTCATCTGGAGAACAAAAGGGAGCAATGAATCAATTTGCCATTTTCTCAGAATGAGATGAAGAAATAGATGAAGAGTGATTAAAATAAATTAAACGCGAAGAGGTGATTCATTGATGATTCAGCTTCGTTGGTAAAAGTACTTGTGATGACGATCATTTTAATTCTTGCAGTTGCAGTAGTTTTCCTTAATCGTCACCATTTCTGCGGGCCTCTCGTACGAACTGATCACCAGCTTAATACATTGATGTGGCTCCTCTCTGACAGGAGAAAAAAGTGAATGGTGACTCCATGTTGGAGGGGACATTTGGCTGTGTTTTGGTTATTATTGGCTATAAATAACTACAAACCAAAGATCTGTTTGTGTTTAGTTATATTCAGGTTCGCTACGCTACTATAATCTATAGAAACAGGTAATGGTATAGCAAAATGCCAACAGTCTCTCCGGAAAAAGAAGACTTTTTTTACAAACGGCAAGATTGAAATGAGGTCCATGAGGTTTTATTGCTCACTGTCTTTCTTTAAAAATATAATATATAACAATTTTGTATTAATATGTCAAAAAACTATATGACCTTTGTTATATATTTTATTGAATTGTGTACTTTCCAACAATGTTCAAACCCAGAGAAATCCCCACATTTACTCAAGATAACAGTGCATCTCACTTGGTTGCCCGTTGCTACTTCCAGCATAGGGATGTCAGCGAATGAGATACACTGAACATGAATAAAACTTTAAAGCATTACCCCGTCTGTGAACATTCGTGCCATTAGTCATGTCAAATAGTTCTCTATCAGCAATGGTGGTTGTTTAATGGTGTATTCGCCACCAGCGAAGCATGTTTAACAGCGGGATCGTTTGTGTTTACTTGTGTTACTCACAGAAGTGTTTCTCCAGAAGGTCTGACTAACCGGCCCTGCAGCGACCATGTCCCCCACAGACGCTCGACAAATGTCTTTCATTTCGTTTGGATGGAGAGACCACTAGTGGCAGGAATTACATATCGTGAGTTTAATTAGAACGTGGAAATTGCCTCGTCAAAAACAAAAGGAAAAAAACGAACTAACTAACTTAAACTACATTCGGTATTTCACTTTCACTTTGGGACGGGACAAAATTATTTCTTTGCAATGCAATATGACAAGTTATAGTCTTGTTTATTCAGCATTTGGTGGCTTTGTGGGCTGGGGACTTACATACGTACATGTCCCAATAAATAACAAAGTCAAAGAAAATGAATTCTAGTTTTACGAGGCCTTTCAAACATGTGCAGAGATCTGGCTTCTTTGAGACTTGTATGTGTTTTATAGGCCACATTGGTGTCTTGTTAACACTGTGTAGAATGCAATGCAGGGAAATTGGCCATTGAATTCAATGAATGAAAGAATGAATGAATGAAAAAATGAATTATGTGAATCATTTCCTACCTGTCTTTGCTTTTCTTACTCTACTTTAACTTGTTTTGATTTGAATTGCGCCTACTCGAACCGTGACTCACTGCTCTGCGGCAATAATCTAACACACCTGGAGTTACAGTAAGTCAAGTGTGCTGGTGTTATTGCATTATTTTACAGCAGTTTGAGAACGATGAATCAGATGTTGTCCGGATGACACTGCCAGCATTACTCAAGTCAACTGTGAAATATTTTAGTATCCCCGTCTGAGTGGCTGATGATCTCTAAAGTGGTCAACACTTTTTCTTTTTTAGAAAACCTTTCAGGGATGAGGGGAAAATAGGTTCAAACAAAAATTCAACTAAAAATCCTCTTCATTACTCCGAACAGGCCACTTGGGTCAACAACTGCTGCCACTCAACGCTTTGTGCAACGACTAGCAACACAACTAATTGACAGTGTTTGAAAGCAGAATATGAGCGATGAAGTTAAATAAGACGTAACTGTTTAATTTGTATAATCAGTGGAATCACTTAATGACATTAAAAGATCAACACTCGTGAGAGTTGAGAATATTGCATCTCTGAGTGTGTTTTCTGTGTGTGGAGGTTGGGGGTGGGGCGGGGTAGCTGGGAGGGGAACGTAGTTCAATAATGAGAGCATTAAGCAACTATGGTAGGGGGTGAGCTGAGTGCGTGAGTGCATGTGTGTGTGTGTGTGTTTGTGTGTGTGTGGAGGAGCGGGGGGGTTAGGCGGGGTGGGCTTAATCCCTGAGGAAAATGTGGAAGAAATTAATCTAAATTACAAGGATGAGGCTAGTCTGGAGTCTGGGTCTGGAAGGGCTACAGAGGGAAGGGAAGGAGGGGAAACAGCCATTACTCCTGTCCTTTTCTGTATTTTGGTCGCCGTTTTCTTCTCTTTTTTTTCCCTTTTCTTTTTTTCCCCTCATCCTGTGGGAATGAGGTGGCCTGTCCTCCTTCCTCTCTGGCTTGCCACCCAGACACCCCTCCTTCACTCGCTCACGCATAGGCCTCTTACCAATTAGTCAGCAGTGTAGCCGCTGCCGGCGCGGACAGGACTGTAGGGACCACTCAATCCCTGTTCTCCTCCCTGTGCTCTCTTCTCACAGACAACAGATGTCTTGGTTTCTCAGGGAACATGCGTCGTCTTTGCTGGCCTCTTGCAGCCTCTGCAACAAAATAAAAAAAAATCCTTTCCCGTCTCTCCAAACCTGCCAGAACTCTTAGCTAACTGGAAAGAGATTAGCCTTGGAAGAGGCCAAGATATTCTCTAACACGCACAAATGAGCTCAATCGCACACAAACTGAGTCCAACACCAGCGAGAGGCTCTTCTTCTTTCTTATTTACCCCGACACAAAAACAGATAAATTACACAGGATGGTTGCCGCCGCTGATCTATCTAATGAAAAGCATCTGGCGTTTCCCCCTGCTAACCAACATACAAGCAAGTCTTGTTCACCTAGGCTTGAGCACAGTAATGGGAACAAGCTGTTTGGTCAACAAACAGGCCTGTGAACACAAAATGCATTGTGCTTTACACACAGTACTTTTTTACTGGTTTACCAGAGACAGAAATAATGAGGATAGGGGTACAACAACAAGAGATCACATATGTTGCGTGAGTGGTCGCTCAGGTGTTTGTTTCTCAAAAGGTTTAGCACGAAGAACAGTTGTAATCTAGCATGGATCAATAGAAAGCAGATAAGTCTTGAAAAGTAACATTTGTTGCCTATTGTTGTTACTGTTAATGGGATTATGGATTAGCAGGGATTATTGATCTGTCTATGTCTCACTGTTCATCAGTCCTTCGTCTCATCATCGGCCCAAACACATGGTTGATTCCCAAGCCCAGTGAATGGTGACTGTGACCGCATGGGCAAAGTAGGGGTTAAGCCCACAGTATTGGCCATGTCGCATTGGTGAGGCGTGGCAGAGAGTTTCTCAGAAACCACCTGCTGCCACTATGAAACTATCACACCACATGATTAAATGTAGTTTACATCAAGGAGATACCAAAGTACAACCCAGCCATCAGAATAAATTGTGCTAATGTACGTTTCTGCAAACCACAGATATGTTGAAACTTTAGGTTTCTTTTTCTTTTCAATTTTATGTTGTGACAATGCTGTGCCTGTGCTCTGGAAAGGTTTAGGGAAAATAACCACTTGGTTAGGGTAAAGAAAAGATCGTGTTTGATCCAATGTTGTAAAAACTACAAAAATGACATACTTGAGTAAAAGTAAAGATATTGTGTTACAATGAATACTACCAATACTTTGGTAGATGTGAAAGTCATCCAAATGAATAGAATCTAGTAAAAGTCTGAAAGTTTCTGCAAAGTAACTCAAAATTGCACTTAAGTAAATGCATTGGTTTTGGCCTTCCTCATCACAATAAAATACATGGTTTCCTTCTGGAAATTGTTTAGCAGAGGCAGTGTGCAAAACAACAGGCAGACTCATTAAATATCTGGCGTTTGCTGCGTTAAAGAGCAACTCTGCTCTTGATTTCCTGGAGCTTATGTTGCTGTTCATAAAAAGTGTATGGACTTTTAGTCACGTTAGATGATGATCTTTTTAAATGTTAGTGTCATGCATACTGTCTACCAATTACATGCAAATGTTCGGACAACACAATAACAATCACAAGACTTCATGGTAACAATGTCAAAATTTGCATGCATGCTGCACGGCCTCAGTCACGCTCCTTGCTGAACTCGCTATACGTCAATCCACCGTTTACATTCCATCTCACACACGGCTCATTGTGCATCATCTCCTACTGTATGTCATCAGGCCGGACTGTCTTACTCACATAACATCTCTGGAAAATGAACTCTGTGAAACTGCACGAACTCACTTGTGTCAAGACTCAACAATTTATGAGTTGTTAGGGAGGTCATTCAACTATCAAACCTCCGAAAGCAACTTCTCGGGTCTCATTTTCTTCTGCTGTTCATGATGAGGGGAAACATTTAATACTGGCGAATGGGAGTCGTTGCAACCAGGGAGATGAGGCGTCGAGCGTACACGAGCATGTGTCTGTGTGTCGTCCTCACTTCAGAGCAGGAATGCCCATCGGCAGGCACCAGCCTTTATGGTTCAGCTAAAGGTAAAGCTCATTACTCCGGCCGACAGTCCCTAACCAGCTGTACTGCATGGTTTAAGCTCTGGCCTCGGGCACTTTGACTTTCCACTAATAAAGATAGCAGAGCAGAAGAGAAACATGTAGAAATGTGGGATGCTGCAGACAAAGTGGGAGAGGATGAAGCAAAAGGGAAAAAAAAAAACAAAAAAAAAAACAGAAGTTAAATACAATCGACAAAATGAAATACAGATTTCTGTTTCTTTAAAAGTCAGACACAAATATCCGAGTCAGAAGGCACAAATCAAACATAAGGTGCGTTTTAGAGGTAGGAAATAGCCAAATGAAAAGATACATATCTGCCAAAGCGAGAGAAAATAGTATACATGTGAAGCCAAAGCTGCTTTGAATGGATTTCTTTGAAAGCAAATGCTTCCAGTATGGAGTGAATCATTGTAAAACCACATTCATTTCCTGCCTGTGTTTATCCAAAGAGGGATGAGATACAAAGCTGTCCAGACTTGTTTGCAGTGTGCAGAATAGTGTACAGAGAGGGAGATGCGCTCATCTCAGACAGAAAGGCCATACTTGTGCAACTTGTAGTAACACTTAGACGTAGTTGTTTGACAGCCTTGTGGCTACTGGATAAGAAATTAATGGATGGCAACAGGCAGCATTTAATCCAGGCTTTATCCTTTAGAATTAACTATTTCATTTACAACCAAATTTAAGGATGATCAAGAACTAAATTTAAGATCTCTCACGAATGACTGAATCAAAGAAACACAGCCATTTTCTCCTTTTCCTCCTCCTCTCCCAAAAGCTTACCCAAGCCCATGTTTGGCATATGGCAGCCACAGACTTGCATGCCTCAATTATGTTGGACGCTATTGTGTTGGAGGGAGGGAGAGAAAGGGAGCGATGTTTACAGTACCTACCCGTGGCATCCGGCCACGACGCTGCTTTTGCATAAAGAGGGAAGGTGGTGATGAAAGGTGTCACCGTCGGATCGGCGTACCTCCTCTTTAAACAACAGGAAAGAGAGGGACAGAGGGAGAGAGTGGGGCAGAAAGTGGAGCTGTTTTCTGCTGTGGTTTGAGTTAGGAAGCAGACAGAGTGAAGGATGCACAAAGAATTTCACCTCCTGATATTAGAATAATGTGTTTGTTTTTTTTCTCATTTGATGTGGCGAAAGGAGGTATTAAACAGACTTTGTTCAAACTGCAGAGAAAATTGTCACAAGTCATGCATGTCAGATCGAGACAAAGAAACCAATGTCTGGATTTCGGAACCGGCATGAATAAAAAACGGATGTCTCCAGGCTGTGTGTAAAGTGTAGCGTATGTGTGTGTATGTTAATTGAAGCAAACACACATTTGAATATGATCTCAAATGTTTGAACTCGCTGCGATCTGCTTGCTTTAGGTGTTTGAACAGCGCTACCAAAAATTGGTCAATCCATTCACTCCAAACATTATTACTGAAAAGGCACATAAAAGCATCTGTTCTGCTGAGGTATGTGTTTTCTGTTCCTGTGTGTGTGTGTGTGTGTGAGGGAGAGAGAAGAGTGAGTGAGAGCATGTGTGTTTGTGTGTACACTAACATGCACCTGCCTATCCAGGATGTGGAAAAAAAAAAGAGAAGAAGCTAAATTAGCGTGACTGCCACGGACAACGTTTCTGCTGATGCAACCACTGTTGGATAAACTGGCATGTCAAAGGAACAAAAAAAAAAAAAAAGGAACATAAAGAGCACAGGGGAGAAGAAAGAGAGAGAGAGAGAGAGAGGGATCACAGATGTCAGTGATATGAGGGTGATAAAGCTCATATCTCAGCATGTTTACGCTCAGAGAACTGCTGCTGTATACTATCTGATTGTTTAGTGAGAAACAGAGCTGTCACACTTATCGAGGCGGTCTTTCAACACCCTTCACACCAACAATGCTCCCTGTATTCCCCTCAAAAAACTGATGAAATCGTTGTGGACGGTTTGTAACTTTCCTCAGAAAACTGGCACAACAGTTTCTAATACCACATGTGTGGAGTCTCCAGTCACATTTGCTGGTTTGTATTAACGGCACGTAGCTCCGTCGAGGCGGGCAAAGACAAAGTAGGACGTTAGTGACACATTTCATCATTCATTTTTAACCAAGGACCTGTCATCGTGTCGGGAAATCAGACACAAGTGAGTTCATAAACCTCTGCCATCTGCACATCCTTGTGTGAGAGCACCTGTTTGGGGTGTGTGTGCACGAGTGTGAGACACTAGATATCTAATAACATGCCTTTCATGGAGTATATCACAACACTCTGACAACTGCTGCACATCTTGGATAACAATAGTTTTTTTGCAATATTCTGGCTACAATATGTACATTTTACTATTCATCCACATTATATATTCAGACACACTCACTTGTATTTCATCTGTTAAAACTAATACTAATAACATGTAACGTGATACGGACATACAAACGCGGATACTCTCATATTAAACCTCGGTAGCCTTATTGTGTATCTCTGTTTATCTTCATCTGTGCACGCACGAATGAGTATGACTAAGAGCCTGCATGATTACACAAGTGTGTGTAAGTGTATAAGTCTGAATGTATGCATGTGTGTGAGTGCCCTGTGCGTGTGTCTGTGCGTGTGTGTGTGTGTGTGTGTGTGTTCAATGTGCTGTGCAAACAGACAGACAGAAGTCTCAAGCAGGGAGAAAAATGTGCAGCTTGAAAATATCAGTCTTGTTCTGACACGTCTCATCATTTTCTGCTCCGCACCAACCGCCTCTCTTAAAGCACAGCTGTCTACCGAACAGCCCGACTGTAGCAGCGAATTCCCCAGCTGATCAACAAAGGCAACTCGAAAGACTTAAGTGTGTCTTAAAATGTCATATAATCTTACTCTCTGTGTCTTTATTATATAGTTAAAGAAGTTTAGAGCTTTATTTTTTTCACAAACAGGATAAGGCAAAAAGGGCAAGCCTAGACTGAAAATATGACACCAAAGGTTTCTGCAAGTGTGAAATTGATAACAGAACATACAGCTCAGAAACCTGTCCAGTCAGGCAGTAAGGAAGAGAAAGACCGTTTGGAAACTTTGGAGATTAACTTATGTCAATAGATGGAGCAACACGTAGGAAAAACCAGTCAGTATTTACTGATTTATTGTAGATTAAGGTAAATGTCCGAAGGTAATTAGGTAAATTAGCTCACCAGAGAAGCTGAGCTTACAACATAAGTCCATTTCCTCTGTTCACAGGTCACCAGGGCCGTCTGCTGTACAACACAGTCCCCCCCTCCCACCCCAGTATAGTCCTTTCTCTTACTTTACCTCTGAGGGGAACATTTTCTTAACTCTCTAATCTCCATCTGATTCCAATTTCCTCCAAGTGTCCCCTGGAAACCAGTTTCCTGAAAGGATTTCGTCTGCATCCCTCAACAAAATCATATGCATGCCCTTTATTGGTTTATTCTGATGCTTTATTTAAAACGTGACAGGTCTAATCTGAGGCGACATGATGGTGATATAACAATGATGATAATCTGAGACAAATTTTTTTGTTCGCTTCCTGGCATGGTTAGGTCCAGATCTTCCTCCACCCAAAACTCGGGCGTGTACATTGTCTGTGAAAGCAGCTTATTACAACCCGCATTTATGTTTATGATACGATCTCTTGTGGCCGTCGTAGGTTGGAGTGGATGAATGGCTCAAACACAGTACTTTCACTAGAGAGACAACTGTTCTTCTTCCATGTGAAACCAAAAGCCAACATGAACGTATGTACGTAAGTTAGCTTGTAACGTACTGAACATATCACATTCATAACATAACTCAATTTACACATGTATGGTACTTATTTTCTTGAAGTAACTAAACTTCTGTTTGTAATAACGAACATTATTTATTAAATCCAAACGATGATCTTTTCCTAAACCTAACCAAGTCGTTTTGGTGCCTAACCAAACTGCAACTGCTTCATAGCGTTAACCGTGTAGCGACGGCCCAGTCGCCAGGACACAATGTTAGTAATAATTTGTACAAATCACAGGAGTTGCAGGCGACAAGGCTGCCAAGCTGGTGACCACAGTTGGAGTTAGCATTTCAACATTTGTAAGTGTGAAATACGAGATATTTTTTCGAGACCTCGGGATGATTGATTTCCAGCCGTGTTCGTGGCGACAAAACTGTATGTTTTTGACGAGACCTTGGGGCATTTTAAGCCATGTTTTAGGTATTTTAAGCCAAAACATGTTTTCCTTACCCTAACCAAGTGGTTTAGAAGAAACTGTAGTTGCAACATAAAGAAATGTTAAGTTTGGACTCATCTGTGGTGTTGCAATCATTCTGGTTATTGGGTTGGTGACGACAAAGGTCAGGTACAGCCGGTATTTTCAGCGTTCATATATCGTTGTGGGAGTCTTTGGAAAATGACCTATTCTGTGATTATGGTATGACGACGTGTTATTAGGTAAGAGGTTGGGCTGAGCTACGGAGCAGCACCCCTACAGCCAGCAGGATTCAGTATCTTGCAAGGTGGGGAGATGTTACCTTTGAGACTATGGAACTGCATCCTCAATCTAAAAGGAGGCCAGGTCTGACTTTCCTTTTCTTTGTCGCCCTTCTCTTGCTTAAAAAAACAGTGGCGCAGTTAAGTCTGCCGCCGTTGGAGCCGAACACGTGTCCCGGCTGACCTGAGATCAGATCCGAGCAGTACATTCAAACGTCAAATATGGTTAGGAACTTCCTGGCTTTTCCCAGTGGCTCAGAACGGAGCTCTGCCAGCTCTTTCTCTTCTGTGTAATTATCGTTCTGGGAAGATGCCATGATAAAGACGTTGGTTCACCGTGGGCGAGGCTCAGGACAGCCTGGTTTGTGAGGTTAGATTCCCTCACAGGGGATCCCCTACAGATGTAAAAAAGATACCGAAGGATGAATTATGCTCCCACATGATGATGTGTTGGCGGTGACACCATAGATTTCAATTGTGCCGAGACTTTTTAGCCATTTAAAGTTGTAGCACGGCTGCAACTGTAGACACTGTTGTGCATCCAAAGTGTTTACAGTCTCTAATTCAGTTTATAATAAAGAGAAGCAATTGTGGTGAGAAAGGAAATTTGCACAGGAAATGTCTTTCACAAAATTCTAATTTGTCTGGTGTTACTGAAAGGAGAAAATGAGCCTTTCTACAACACTATCATGTATTGTAGAAAACACAAAGCTGCCTGAGGAGACCAATCAGAGAATTGCGGTCTCCTATTGTCCGTGCAGCCCCAACATACATTTTTGAGAATATGCACACCAACAATGGCGGTTAGGACACAAAGTACAAAAACAAAGTCGTTCTGTGTATTGTTTTTGCCTGTATATTGTCGTGTTTCTGTAAAAATGTGATTTCTGTTTTGGAACTTGTTTTTTTGTTAATGATTCTGTATTTTCCCCGCACTGCAAAATGTTAAACAATCATACATCTGTAAACAATTCATACTGTTGGAATTGCACAACAGTGTATCCTATATACATTTCCCATGAACACAACTATAGTAGACATATTTTGGAAGACATTTCCTGCTGCGCTTTTAAACCTGAGAAGCCAAGAAAACATGTCTTGGCTCTCTGCTGAAGATCACGTAACAAACATACTGAGCTGTTCATATGAAATTAAATAGCATCATATGGCTGCTGCTTTCACCATATCACTCTTATTTAGCCTCTTCAGACTGCAGCATAGCTTTGTTGACCTTTTTTATATATTAAAGTAAAATGGTCAGATAAGATCCACACCTCTTGCACAGTTCTCAGTCCAAGGAGAAATAAAAAAAAGTTCATTAGAAACTTCATTGGTGAACATACCAGGGTGGAGAAGGAGTTGCAACGCATCCTGCCATTGGCATGCATATACACGCACAAAACACAACTACATAAATGCTGGCATCCAAAACAGTCATAAAATCAAGACATAAAAGTATATGTGCACCAACACACCCATGTTTAGATATGCAGGGTTGGGTATTAACAACACACTTTCACTGAATCACAATGGAGGACAATCTTTCTCGTACAAATAAAACATTTTAGTCATGAAGTGATGGTTTTACTGGCATCTAGCTAGGGGGAAAAAGGCACAAGGCCCACTCGAGAATCACCAGCCCCATTCACACTGCCGTCTGCATGCGGGGATCCTGCGCCAATTATCCGCATCCGCCTCTGTGTGAAAGTTTCAGATGTGGCGAGGGGTGAAATCTCGCTGCGTCTCCGATGCTCCTCCGGAGGTAGTATCAGAGGCGCTGTATTGGCGAACCGAACCAGTGTGAACGGATAAGCCGGCGGCGTGGAGCGAGGGCGTGTCGATCTGATGGTGTTCACTGTGTTTTACTGATTACTAAACAGGTCCTTCACTCAACAAAATATAGAGAAATGTCCCACAAAGCAACGTTACATGACCATACAACAGTAACGTAGTAACTGGTCGTGTCTTTGGCAACTTATATGAGGAAAAAAATACCGCAGTTATACGTGGAAAAGCCTCTGTCCGACCGACTCTTCGTCACATTTCTGCCCGAAAAACAGCGTCTGTCCCCGGCGAAAAACTTTAACTCACCAACTGTTTGTCGCGGTGAAAAAAATCACCACGACGGTCAGCCCTCCCAACCAAGACTTCAGTGAACTTTCCCCCCAGAAAACAGCCTCCCTCCCCGCGATTGAAATAGTCAGACAGCTTTCTGTGTGAATTACACACTGGTTCATTTTTTACACCAGAGCTGCTTGGCTCTGTGTGAACAACCAACGGCAGAAAATTGGCCAACTGCCGTTGCGGCGATAATGTAGCTTCTGTGTGAAAAGGGCTACTATTTGGTGTGTCCATTCTGGGCTACTGTAGAAACATGGCAGAGCAACATGGCGGACTCTGTGTACGAGGACCCGCTCCTGCTGTAGATGTAGAGGGCTCATTTTAGGGGAATGAAATCACAATAATTCTTAGTTTCAGGTGATTGTACACTAATTAAAACATAATTACTTATATTAGATTCAATTTCTTCCAATAGATCCACTTAAATCTTACACATTGGACCATTAGTGAAGCGTTAGATGTAACAGATATTACTGAGTCAGTTTGCTTCTTGTATGGCCACTGTTATACTGCTTTATAGCATTTTGTAGATACATTTTTCAATGGTTTCATTTTATTTAATTTTTTTGTGGACATGTTATGCCCTTATTAGATAGACAACAGCACAGAGGTGACAGGAAATGAGGGAAGAGACAGATGTGCAATGAAATGCAACAACGGACAGCACCTTAAACTCTGAGGACTTGCAGTGGTATTAAAAGTATGGTGAGAAGTTAACTCTTGGTTCATCAGCAGGAGACATGTTTATTGTTTCCTGTTTGTGTGTTCCCATTCTAATATGGATGTCTTCAACAGGATATTTCCATCCAGCTTTGTATCACTGCACTGTTGGCATACGCAATTGAACTTCTCTCCATTTTGCCTCTCCAAACTCTGATCACACTGTAAAACAAAGAGATGCTGATCAAAATTGATTTTTTTTTCTGACTTCTCTGGCCATTTGGCACCAATTTAAAAAATGTTGAGAGCTGGATGCGGCGCCGCCACTTCTGGTATTAAGCGTCATCCTGATAGATATCGGATGATTGGATATTCATACTTCTGCATGCTTTTTATGCGCTTTAATATTTCATACAACTAATCTTACAGCATAATGGAGCAATCAAAATACATGATGTAACCTCCTGGATTACCTGTAATCTCTCCATCGCATTACGAATGGCAGTTTGGCAGGTGCTGTGGGTCAACTGCGATGAAAAACACAGTGTAACCCATTTACGCTGCTGCAAGAGCAGACACACACAAACCTCATCGTCATCTTCCTCCCACAGCTCGTGACGGTGACATCACAGAGCAGCTGTTGGCGTTTATCACCTGGCTCAGTGAGGCAACAGGTAACGGTGAGCTGAGCCGGTAACAGGCGGATGAATGTTGGCGATCTCCCTCTGCTCAATCTACTGTGTCACACTGAGCAAAGAGGAAATGCAGCGCAGTGTGTGTGTGGCTAAACTCGCACATGTGCTCACATACGTGTGTCAGTGTGTGTTGGGTGGGTGGGTGGGTGGGGAGGGGGTTAGAGCCGCATGTACACACATAAACATCCTCCAGGCAATGGGAGTCATCCTGGGAATATTTATCTTTGCTGGTAACGCAAAGAGGCAGCCAACCTCTAATCTGGCCCTCAGCTATTTTCTCTGAAATCTCCGAAAGGGAGGAGGAGGAGGAGGAGGAGGAGGGGGGATGAGAAGAAAGAGGAAGGAAGGAGGGAGACAGTGAAGTCAGTGGGGAAGGAAAGAAATCTGTGAGAAGGTGGAGGATGGAGGGAGAATAAGTGGGAGAGACAGCGCTTGTCTGGTGCATGTGCATGAGTATTAAATGTGTGTGTTTCTTGACATCGCCGTGTGTCAGCGTGTGCATGGAGAGATCGTAGGTGTCTGTGTTTATGTGTGTTTCTTTTGTGCATGTGTGTGTCCAGGCAGGTCAAGAGGGGTGGCCAGGGGCTGGGCGATGAGGCGTGGTAGGGATCTTGTGTTCGGTGTGTCTGTGAGGCAGAATGAGGTGGGGTGATGGAGGTGCATGTGTGTGTGTGCGTGTGTTTGTGTGTGTGTGTGTGTGTGTGTGTGTGTGTGTGTGTGTGTGTGTGTGTGGGGCAGTGGCCGTGCCCCCCAGGCTGAGTTGGATCTCTCAGTGTGCGGCTGATTCGAAGTGAATGGCAGCGTGCCGTGTGGCTCCATCGTGGCCAAATGACTTCTGACACTCCTCGCCTTGTTCTGACGTCTGAGGAGACAAGACGACACACACACACACAGACACACACATACACACACACACTCAATGCCATAAGTAGAACACTAACATTAACCTCAAAACACACATACACACACACGAAGATCCATGCTGACAAACACACAAGCGTGCACAGAAAGCTGTAACATTTGACAAGATGTTTCACATTTTGGCTCCGGTGCCTTCTGATGGAAAATTCAATGGAAAGTTTGATGCTCCAGTGTTTCCCAAAGTAGAAACATGAAAGTTGGTTGTTCTGTTTGCTTTCATTTCCCTGTATCTATTTACTCTACATGTGTTTTACTTTAACATCCCTGACCTGAACTAGTAAGGGCCTGAGGGAGGTGGACTGTCAGGGGACGGCGTGCACACAGAAGGAACAAGACTATCGCTGCCTCACTGCTCCGTCTTACTGTCTTTGTGTTCTACATGTCTACATACAACATATGTGCATGTGTGTGCATGTGTGTATCATTGACTGCTTGACACACACACACACACAAACTATTTGTCTGTGCAGTCAGTGCGTGTCCATTTGGGTTGCTTTGAAACTCTGTCATGTCACATACAGTCTGCTCGGTGCTCGGCTCGTCCTTGCCTCAGGCCGGACTCGTCCAAGACGAGTGCTTGACTTGACTTGGGCCATGTTTTCTGGTACACCAACATGGCTCATCCCTTACTGAACTCTTTGGATCTCAGCTATGACAGACACGGGTCCTCTCCTCGTATTTTAATGTCCAAAGGGGTTTATACATGTCTTTAGCCTGCAACCAAAATGACCCAGAGATGAAATGAAAGGGTCACAGCAGCAGGAGAACAATACAAGGATAGGTTTTGAAATACAATTGAAGCACTGTACATAAGTAGTTTATTCTAACTGTAATATCAAAGATAGAGTGAGCTGGAGCTAAGAAATAAAGATAGATAATAGACTAAAATAGGGTGAATGGGGTCAGGTTCAGCTTGTTCTGGCTTCCCATCGACGACTCAACCAGATATTTAGTCTGCTAGATATCCAGATATTCTGCCGAGGCGTCCACGACTTCTCATCAACCTCTCGGATTGCGTCTTTGAACAGTTAACACACAGCAATCGTCGCTCATGGGAGCGAGGGGCTTTCACCAATCTCCAAAAACCGTCAGGGATAAAATACTGCAGTGTGAACTAAGCTTAAACTAGCATGGCACTCAGTAGAGCGTAAATCTCCGCCAAGGCCCAACAGTCCGTTTTTGTACTCACATAGATACTGTACCAGCCACCTGAATATGCTTAATGTTGTTTATCAAGATCCACCCATTATTCCCAGAGTAATTAACCAAAATGTTGTCCTCACATTGTTAAAGAAAGTAAAAAAAGTGTCCTGGCACCAGATCTTCTTCCAAGGCTACACCAAAGGATAAAGGAATTAATGTGGGTGGACACGCATCCTCCTTCCAAGTTTCGTTGAAATCTGTTTTTTTGTGGAATCCTGCTAACAAAACAACCAGCAAATAAACAGACACGTTAAAACACAACCCCCTTGGTGGAAGTAACATTGCAGTCACCGCCTAATTGATTGGATGCATTTTAATATCCAAAGAGTTAAATGTGTTATGACAATGGCTTAACTTAAAAACATCTGGTTATTTATGGTTAAAGCAGTGGTTTAAAAAAATTGTTGAAATATTGCCTGCAATTATAAAATCAGGAGATTTTGCATGTAAAGTGAGCACATGAACAAAGTCTCAGGCCAAACAAAGACTTTCCATGGAACTGAAGCCTCACACAAAGACTTTATATCTGACCGTGGTGCCACAGCAGTGACGAGCATGCCGAGACCTGCAGACTGCTCATTGTGTCACACTGCATGCACGACCTGGATGAGAGGGGAAGAGCTGGGTGATGACTTAAAGTATGAACGTTGCCATTCTTATGAGCGATTTAGCGGTTTTATGATTCCCACCACGAGTCGCTTTCCGCAGAAACACACATGGTCATTATTTCAAAGTTAAAAATAGTTGAGTTTTAGATGATGCAACCGTTTGCCTGGTTAGTACACTGCATAAAATGTGACTTGAATTAGATTTTTAAACATTTTTACAAGTTACACATGTGTTATCCTCTTGTTTTGTTTTCGGTCAAAAACTGCCAAACTGAACTCGGCCAAACACTTCCATAGACTGTGTCCTGGCCCTCCATATTTGCAACCAGAAGACATCAGAATTATTCACCCTCTACTCGAGTAAGACAGTGTGGTACCTCCTGATGATACGCCGTCCTCAATAATGTACAGTATATCCATGGCTTTTTGTGCACCATTACATGTTTCACTAGCATTGTGAATGGGATTAGAGAGTGTGTGTACAGGCTCCCTCAGTCATCAAACCCTTTTAACTTTATTCAACGAACCTTTTCACACGCACATGGCTGCATGCAGACTTACATTCCCCTGTGCGCGCACATGTATGTGTGTGTGTCTCAGAGAAAGACTGCGTGTGGCGGGTTACATTTTCCGGTCTGCATCTGAGTGTACACTGCGCTGATTTCCCTCGGTTTGTGTGTTTTTGTGCCTGAGCATGTGTGTGTTTGTGTGCGCTCAGGTGTGCATTCATTCCCGCTCTGTGAATGTGAGGGAAACTTCTACGGTTTGAGCAGCAAACACAAACACCAACTGCATGTTGTTTTAGAGGAATTAGCACTAGGTGGTACAGTGCAGTGACTCATAAAACATGATTAATGCCACTTATATTAAAATATTAGAGGAGAACAGTGTTGGCAGGACTTACAAGTTTATGCTTTGCTACGTACAAAAGTCCTCCTTGTAATGAGAAAATCTCCTCAACAACTTCAGGCTAAAATTTGATTGGATCAGCACATTTTCGGTGCAAGAATCCTGCACAAAAGTAACATTAAAGCTGCTTTAAGGAGCTTTCATTTTGTGTTGAATCTGGTGCCCCCTGTGGACAAAAGTGGTATGAGCACCACCGGCTCCTGTTGTAAAGATGTTGATCCGGCTCGCATGTGCATTCGTTTTGAAAACGATTGAGAGATGCAACATTTTTTTAAGATGCTGTTCTGTGTTTCTTTATCAAAAGAACGTTAACATTGCTTCTGCTAGCTAACGTTAGGCTGTACAGTATGCTGGGCGCATACTGTAGAACTCAGCCATTTTACTTTTTTTTTTCCACAAACTGGCGAGAACCAAGCCTCTTGATCGCTGTTGAAACACGTAATACCAACAATGTTGTACTATTGGCTGACAAACCTTGTTAGACGCTGGAACCAACCGTCAAAATTCCTTCACAGACACATAAACAAAACAATCATGTTGGAAGTTCTGTAAATGTATAAATTAAAAAACATTGTTTGACCAAAAAAAGACATGACCTTTGATTTTTACAACTTATACCAACTAACCCAGTGACAAGTGTTAAGTATAACTATAGTAACCCTGCAGAAATAGGCAATCTTCTCATTTGTCTTTGTGTCTGACCTGCTTATGTAGGTCACATAGAGCATCAGTATTAAACTAAAGCTGTTTTATAACCAGTTAAACGCTTATTGCTGTATGTTTAAACTAATTAAAAGGCAGACAAAAAAAACATCAAACTAAATTAGTTAATACAGAAGTCCCCCTCCTTATAAAAATGCTCTTTCAACTCAGTGACTGCCGGCCAAAACTCCATGAAATAAACACATTTACTTTCTTTTGTGCAAAAATGCTCTTTAACAATGAATTTGTATCACTCTTACTTGAGTGGAGCCATAACACATATACTTGACAACCCTCATTTTTACCCCGCGTAACCAGCATATTATGCAAGAGTGGATTATGTGTTGTGTTGCATCTAAGGGCAAATTACATACTTGTCTCTTTCAGTGAGTATCATCCAGACAAGCACTATACATGGCTGCCCTTCCCTGCAGCCCAGTGTAACCCTTCTCTGCAAAAACAGAAAGAAGAGGAGGAGAAAGAGAGAAACAGAGACAGAGAGGGGTGTTAAGAGAGAGAGCGAAAGAAGTGAGAGGAGTTCAAGAGAGAAAAAAGTTTACAGTGATCAAAACCTAAAAAAAAAAGAAAAACCTATCTGTCAAAATGTGGAATCGAGCACAGATCTCATAAAAGAAACAGATTGTTTCAGACTTAGTGAGAAACATGTGGCGCTTTAAGGGATAATATCCGCTCTGTTGCTGCTGATGTCATTGTCAAACTTGCTCCCCTTCCCGTCACACACACACTCCCCCACATCCCTGCAGCCTTCTGTCCTTACCTCTCTCGCTCCCCCTCTACGTTGAGCGCCCCTGGCCCTGTAGACGAGCTCTGTAAGGATTAATTAACCAATTAGGAGAGGAGCCCCTGGGAGGCGTTCGAGGGTCCCCTTGTTGTCATTACACACACATACACACACAGGCCTCAATTAGGCTGTGCTGTGATAGGCCTCGCCGACTGGAACTGTTCATCTCCCCCCTTGAGTGACCGAGTAGGTGAGTAACCTTTTAATTGAATTATGATTATTATCCTGATGTCCACTGTTTGTGCCCCCTCGCTTTCCCCCCTCGAGGTATTGCTTATTAAGGAAGAACCCCCACAGTAAAGATATGGAGGGCAGTTTTTCCTCCTCCACTCATCCCTCTTTTTCTCTCTGCAGAGATCAATGTTCATTCCATCGCTCCGAGCAACAGGCTTGAAAGCTTTGTGTCTGCAAATTTACCTGAAGGGAATGTCTGTCTCACACTCAATCTGTCTGTACTTATGGGGGTGGGTTAGACAGACAGTGATGGAAAGATGACAGGATGCAGGAGAGGAGCTGAGGACTTCAAAAAGTGAAAGAAACGCCCTAATCTGTCCTAAAATGTGTCAGGTTTTGAAGGCTGATGTGGTTTCTTTCTCTTCCCTCCTGCACAGACTGACAGGAGCTGGGATGCTAGTGGACTGCGGGCCGTGCAGGGCTTCAGTACAGTATGCTGTGTGTCACCGCTGACTGGCCTGATTAGGACAACAGCACAGACAGCCACGGACACAGCAGGGGAGGAGAGGGCTGATGCTGCCGGAGACAAGACAAGACAGGCCCCCCACTTCTCATCATTTCCTCATTTGTCTGCTCACTTGGCCAGCCATCACAGCCGATCCCCACGCCAGCATGTGACCTGGATATGATGCAGATACATTTGTTAAATGATGGCCTGACCTCTTGGTTCGAGACACTTAACCTCTGTGGGAGAGCCATGCAGATTGGTCTGTTAGTGTGTTGACCCCGGTAAAGTGTTTTCATGCAAAAACAGGAGCCCCGGGGCTGTCCACGAGGCTCCATTACACTGGCTAATGTTTTCATACATAATGTCCAGGCCTACACATATACAGTGATCTGACACTTTGATACTAGTCAATAGTCAATAAATGTGGTCCGAATTCACTTTTACCTGTTAAGTCACTTCTCAAAACCTATATTCAAACAAAGATGTTCTATTAACTCTTATTTTATTTGATTTTTTTTAATTATTATTTTAATTTTGTTTGATTTGACTTATTATTCCCTAACTTTTTATTCATGCCACAGTTGAGGACCCAAACGCAAGACACACAAAGGCAGGCAGGTAACAGGACAAAAGGCAAGCTTTAATAAACTAAGCTGTGATCCAACAAGTCCAAAGTCCAAAAAACAAGAAACAAAAAGGAAGGTGGTAAAAAAAAACACAGAAGCAAGCAGGGGCAGATCTGAGAAATAGTGTAGACAAAAAAAATACAAAAAGCAAAAGAAGTAAGAACAAGAAACTCAGGGAACACAGGCAGGACTCCTGAAACACAAGAGCAGAAAACACAAAGAGCTACACAGAGAGGCTCGGAGACAAGGGACAACAGGAAAAGATGAAAGATGAAACTAAGGTGAAACTAATCAGGACAATCACAAGGGAGGGAAAACAAGAATAAGACAGGAAGCAACACGACATGACACATGAGGATAAACCTTACAAAATAAAACAGGAAACAGTAACTAAACCAAAAACACAAACCATGACAATAAAGCTCTTCTGGCTTAATTTTGTATACACTTTAATTGAACTTTAATTGTTTTAAATCAATGTTTGTCTGCCATTTTAGTTTATCTTTGTAACTTTATTTTGAAAAGTGTTACAGATTATAAATAAAGTGTGTATAAATAAAGTGTATTATTATCATTATTATGTAAAAAGTTACATTACATTACACGATTACATTTGCCTGTACTTTGTAACTTTGTTGCTTCCTTTAAGCCAAAATATAACACTTCTGTCAGTTATTGGCCAACAAAACTGACAAATCTGAAAGTTTACGTTTAAAAAACTCCACAGCGATGTCTCTTTTTCTAGAAATCATCTGACACAAGATTATCCACAGACCTTGTTGTGAGGTCAGTCCAGAGGAACGTGGACTCAATAACACAGAATTACTCAACCTTGACCGTGGGCAACAGGATATGACAACAACTTCACAACATATGTCAAACTGTTTGTGAGGAAATAGTGGTAATAGATATCTAAGAATCCCTACACAATCCATTTGGAACCGTGTACTCTTGAAAGTTGAATTAATAATAAGCTCAGATTCACATGGAAAGTGGATTTCTTTCTTTTTCTCAGTTCTCAAGAAAGATTTGGATGTAAAAATTGTGTTTATGGGCCTAAAAGGTTGAGGAAGTCTGAACCAGCATACAATCTTTACCCCTGTTGCTCTTTTGGCTCTTCTTTGTTTCGAAACATTACAGACGTAGGGATTTATGCGCAGTTAACTGATGCCATATTACGAGATTTCTGGGTGTTAATGTGTACATTTTTCAGATAGTTACCATCTGCTGCTATGTAGGGCTGCCAAGTTGCCTCGAAATTATGCCATACAGGCTGTTTATGTTAACATATTCTGTGTAATGCTGCTGTATCACTTTTATGCTGGCTGTTTGATCATAATTGGCTCTGCATGAAAACACAGGGAAGGTAATCAGAGAGACCATGCATTAACTTACAGGGCGATGGAACAAAGCTGTATTTCTCACACGTTAAACACACTGTTTGTTGTACATCTTTGCACGATTTATATCCGACTTTCTTAAACAGGTAACTGAACTACAGTTTCTTCTTTGTCGCTTAGATATCCGACTCTATCTCCTTTCCATCTGTTAGTGATCTCCAAGAGCACCGTGTGCTGTGAGGGAGCACGGGGAAGAAAAAAGGGGAATGGGAGGAAAGGAAAGTCGAGGTTTTACTGCATCCTGGTACATCCTGCCCTAATGAGGCCCCCCTCTCTGTCTGCCCATCTGTCCCCAGCGGGATTGGCCGCACAGGGCCCCCATGTTAGTGAGGAGGTATGTTTGTGTGTGCGTGCATCTGTGTGTGTTTGTGCAGGGGAGATGTGCTTAGGTGTAATTGATTCAGTGAAGGCAAAAGCGACTGCATCCTCTGAAAGGTAATGAAGGTAGTACCCTTCGTGGATTTGGCCATCTTTTGTGTTTCATTTTGTTTTATTTTGACAGTGTTAAGTTACACATGTTTAGGATTCCCCTCCGTCTCATTTAACTCCTCAGTAGGAAGGGGACTGAGTCATCCATCCTCCATCCCCCCCCACCACCTCTGATGACCCCTCTCCGTGGTACAGTCTCATTAGCCTGAGCTGCAGCGGCTTGTTAACCCCACTAATCGAAATGGGAATGAGCATAAAAGAGCCCAAGAATTTACTGCCAGGTCCACACTTCAAAGGGAGAGTGGGGAGGAGGGGGGGGCATCATCTAGCAGACTGAACTTGTGTATAGGTGCATACGTGCACTCAGAGGTGTGCGCTGGCTTAGTTTGATGAGTTGGAAACGTAGAGAAACACAACAACACTCCCTTGGCAGATGCAACTCTTTCCTGCGTCAGATCTATTTTTTTTACAAAACTTGACGCTCAGTGCTGACATTAGATCAACTCAACTACAAAGAGAGTGCAGTGTAGTATGTTGGATCCCATGGCGAATTCCCACAGTAATTTAAATAATGTATGTTTAACGGAGGCATGCTGCAGCGCGCCCTGCTCGCATCATATTGAGTGGAGCTGCCAATGCTGACAGGCTCCCATATAACTAATATTACCACCACGGCAGGGGCCTATTCACATTGCAGATTCTGCAGGTTCAGTTATTTTTAACAACTTCGGCAGTGAAAGGACCCATTGCATGTCTTTTTCTTTAATCCAAACTAAAAAGGGTAGTATGACCTTCCTTCCTCTGTCACGAGAGGCATCTTTGTCAAATAAAACAAACTATGGCAAAACAGCTGTCAGAAGAATTCAAGTTGGCCGCGGAGTCGTATTTTGTGCAGAGTGAATCTGATGACCACTGTAAACTTGGAAACATTGACTCTGCCCATAAAAGAGGATCAGTCAACACACCCCCTCTCCTCCAGATCCATTCACTCGACCGGGCGTGGCAGTCAACACTTGGCAAACTCCAAAATCCCAGAGGTGCAGAAAGCTACTTTGTCAAGGGGAACATGTAATCCATTTATTCAGTCATACGTGTTTATCTTTTGGATCCTTTGTGTCACTTACACTGTGCTTGTTTGCTTTGTGTCATTTTCAGTGTCAGCACAAACTTCTCTTTTTTATATTACTCAAACAAAGTGAGACGCTGTGGTTTGGTTAGGTAGGACCAGAGAGGGATTTGGCTCATTCCGAGTCATGGTGCGCCACAATAGCTGGTATGAAATCTGTTAATACCAGCCCACTCGCTGCTACCTGGGCCCTCGGGTGCTTTCAGATACAAGGCTCGGAGGGAGTAGATAGTACGCCCAAGACATTTTCAGGCCTGAGTTATTTACACAGGAGCTGATTGATAGACGTGCATCCTCAAATCAACACTGAGGTGGATCATGATCCACTGCTTGAGTCACCTGATCTTAAGTGCATGATGGTATCAACAACATTAACTGGCATTTATCTTATTCAACTTATGAATGTCCCTGTATATTAGAATAACACTTGTCCTGTCAGGCCTGTGACTGCAAAAACTGTCACTGCCAAACTCAGTCCCAGCAGGAGTGTCGCAACTCCTCCGAGTCCTCTCTCTTCTCTGCCTTGTTTGTTTTCATCCTGGAAGACACCAGATAGACTGATTAAAACTACTTGTTTGATGTACACTATGAGAAAGACAACGATCAGATGCACTGGAGGGTGTTTGGCTGATGTGAGCTTTGAAGGTTTTTGTGCAAATTCAGCTGGTTGGGAAATGAAGGACAGGCAGAGACACAGAGAGATGGTAGAAGAAACACTGTGTGGTTTGGCTGACACTGGTCTTGTATGGTGCTGCTAATTTTCTCCACATGCTATTTACCGACTTATATGAGCTCCACAATTCGAGCGCAGTTTTGCAGCTAATGGCAAGCTTTTATATTATTGTAGAATTATTCACTTGTGTGTGTGTCTATTACCAAAACACCAGGACTTTTCTCTTCTGGAACATGATCCTAATTATCTACAGAACCAAAGCAAAATGTGGTAGATTGTGGGAGATTTTATGCAGTTTCTGTGCGGTTACTTTTTTGTGTATCTGAGCTTGTATTCATCCAAGCAACAGAAAGTCTCTGTAAAAATCTCAACAAGTCCGTCTGCAAGCACACAAGTGCACACATGCCACCAGAGTGACGCTCTGAGCATCACCTGATCATCAGCGCTCCTGCAAAACTACGCAACATGACATTTCAGGAAATGAATTAAGAATACTTCCAACAAGATGAGATTTTTATTTAATTTAAACGCACAATATGCAGCTTCAGCCGTTGGGGGACATAGCCACTGACAGTTCGGTGCAGAGTGCTCTGGTCCAGAGCTCAGATATTGACTTTTTAAAAATTTTGTGATTAACAAGTGGATTTATCTTCTCTCCCATTTATCAACCTGACTGCAGCAATGATCTGCATTGGGGAAATTAACTTTACTCGATGAACGTAACGTTACAGAGAGGAGAGGGGATAAAGAGGGGGGAGAACTAATGTAAAGTAAAGTTAACTGGCTGTTTGGGGCGAATAAATGCTGCCTCAAGTAACATGGATGAACAGAAACGATCCCGCAGTCAGACTCACGTTGCTGGTGGTGAACAGAACACAGCTATAGTCCAACTATGGACTGTATACTATATATACTGAGGAAAATATATCTGACATGACCTTGAATACACTTCTGGATTTCTCATTTCTCATCAAACATTAAGGGAAAGTACACAACTCGACAAAATATATAACAACGGTCTTGTAATTTTAAGACATTTTAATGTAGAATGCCTATCTTTAAGTAATAAATGGTAATGTCTTCAGGCGGCTAAACTTTCATTAATGTCATATATTATATTCAGCAGATATTGATATATACAGTATATATATATATATATATATATGTCATCTCACGTAATGAATCTATATGATGAAACCAATGGACTCTCAGTAATATTGGTGTTGTATACATCACGTTTCTCGAACATAATGTGAATTTAGAAGTTTAATTTCAAACAACAAACTTGTCAAGTGCTTTGCTGACATGCACGGTGTGTTAATTGTACCATGTCTTCAAAATACATGCTTCCAAAACTGTGATTTACAGGAAATTATAACATGAAAAGAAATAATATTTTCCTGATTCTAATTAGGACAGACAGCTGACATCAGTATTAGATCCCTTGTCGACATGTAAATCATTTGGGAGGGAAGTAGTCAAACCAAACTGGCTCTGGTTCTTCCAGATGAAGACCAGAACTGATATTTTTAGTAGTCTGTGTCTCTGTCACAGGTCTTTAGAGGCAATCATGTGGCCGTAAACAGTAAACCATGAAAGATGTTTTACATTTTTCTGAGATGAGCATGGTTAGGGTGGATCAGCAAGTATCTTTGTGGTCTAACAGATCGACTGATAGTGAGATTCATAAAAGAGAAACATGCTGATCATTACTCCCGCTGTGGGCTGATGGCTCTAATGCTTCAAAATAAAACGGGGTTCACTGGAGGACAATGAAATGAAACACTTCTAACCCAGACCTTACACATATTTTAGAGGGCTCGTGTAAGTGGAACCATGTTATACTCATTATCTCATTTTGTTGAGTAATTTTTGAGCTTCCACTCCTTTTGCTGCATCCTTCCATCTGAACTAAGCCAGGCAAATATGTGCAGACTATGTGTGTGTGGGTGTGTGTGTGTGTGAGTGTCGGCCGGAGGCCGCGGCTGTCAGGTAGGTTGTATTTGAATAATTTGATGAGACAAGGAAGCAATAACCATCAGACAAAGCAGCTGGAGTGGGAGGTGACAGCCAAAGAAAATATGAGGCAGGGAAAATGTTTCACACGTTCAAGTCTTGTGATGAGTTCAGTGTGCTCTGAAAAAAAAAAGAGGACGTCTTGTTTTCAGCACTTGTCGCGGATGACAATATTCATAACATATAATTTCAAAGAGTGTGAAATTTGAGGCAGATTTGCGGCTCTACGTCCAAATGAGAGGACTCCTTCAAACGATACAAATTATAGGCCTGAGTGAATTAAAGTAATGAAGTAAGTTGAACTCTCCATGGGCTACGTATTAATGAGAGGCACAATTAGAACACATAAAGTATAGGAAATTAACCCACTGGAGCCCTGAACATCTTCCATCAGCGCCGTCTTATTTTTTTTGCTCGACTAAAAAAAAATAAATAAATAAAAGAAGGAAAAAAAAAAAATCTGTCATTGCACTTGTCACTTTGTGGCATGTCAAGAGCAGAGAATGTATTCAAGCCTTTGGCAAAGTGTGACCTTTTGGGGGTGGGGGGGGGAGGGGGGCCAAGGGCCCAGGCGCAGTTTCCCTAATTAACCCGTCCTCCTCATGCATACAGACATTCATATCCACACACACCACGGTGCCTCCTTCATTAGGACAGACACGGAGATCAACAGATTAATTTAATCTGCATAAATGCAAATGTCCTCTTGAGCGTCCTCCTGAGCTTGCGTGGAGATGGCTGGCGACAAGTGACACGCTACAGATTCAGATGCATGGAAAAAATCTCATGTCTGCAAAGAAAAATGCACGAATTAACTCTTGTAATGATAATAATTGATATTTTACAAACGCAAAATCAATTTTAAGCTCTTTTAATAGCGAATAAAACCAAAAAATAAAAATAAAAATGAGCCCATGACTCATTCTTAACGTATAATACAGAAAAACGCAGGCCCACAGCTCGGCCCCGTCATTCATTATTTCTCTCCTCTCCACACATGACGCACGTCAGCCGGGCCCGTCGTTAATTATGTTGAGACAATGAGCGCTCGGGGTCCACGTCTCCAGCCCTCATTAAGTAAGACATCAGAAAATACCCTCGTTATTAGCGCAAATTAACCTAATTCGGGAGGTTCCTCCTGTAAGGCGCTTTGCCTTCGCAGCCGCAGATCAAAGCGCTGACAAGTCTGAGACAGAGTCCAGGCGCGACACCCGGGACGAGGCTGCGTCCTCCTGCGCTGCCGCCGCCGCCGCTGCTGCTGCTGATGCTGATGCTGCTGCGCAAAGTCAACCGTGAAAAGCCCTCCGCTGTTAGACATGCAAAATAACTAAACACATGTTTACTCTCATAGGCTGCGTCAACACAAAGAGGAGCATGGTTTAAATGTAATCGGAATGAATATCTCCAGTGAATCTGTCAAACACAGTTAGACGATATATATCTGGTTAAAAATAAATAAAAAGCAGGAAAAAAGATGTTGGAATAAAAGTGTTTGTACTGATGCTGAACTTCTGGAGCACATAAATGGGATTTTATGTGTAGTTGCTCGGCATTTTGAGGAGGCATACATGGACTGCATTCAGTGAGTGGTGAAAATGTCACTGGCCGTATTAACTGACAGTCGGTCGGGTTATTCTTGGAAGTCGCAGGCGAGTGTAACACAGATTGAGATGTAAAAGGCCATTAAGTACTGGGTTCACTTCACTTCACAAGTCATCAGTGGCACCGAGAGAAACGTGCGTTTGATTATCGAAAAAAATAATAAATAAATGAAAATGGCCTTTTTATAATTAACTGGAATAACCGAGACTAAGCTGCGGGGAAACATATTTCCTTCAAAGGCTTAAGAAATAAAAGCATAAAGACAAAGAGAAGAAAAGAAAAGAAAAGAAGAAAAAAGAAAAGAAAAGAAGAAAAAAGAAAAAAAGTAAATGAAAACACATTAAACAAAACAAACCTATTTATTCATGTTTTTATAATAAAACATAATAATTTAATGGTCCCATTCTTTTCACTGACAGCAAATGCAACTCATAATTTGGATGCAGGCACACACACACACACACACACACAAACACACACACACACACACACACACATACACTGCTCCATCCTCCATCCACACACAGATCTGTGTTAAAGAGCTTTGGTGGCATTTAAAGTGTCTTTATGACCCGCCTGAGTGGCAGTGATACCTAAAAGGCCTTCAGCAGCAGCAGCAGCAGCAGCCTCAGCACTGCTGCAGCTTCACTCCTTCATGTGTTCGGGTGTGTGCAGCCGAGCCACACTGGCCTGCGTTTAACAAGTTCCCCCCCTCGCTTTTTTAAAGACATGTTTAAACAAACACAGCTCTTTTCCACTTCCCCCGCCAGCCTCCCTTTGAGCCTGGCACAGTGTGAAAAGGTGGAACTGGGCTTTGACAGTTTGTGTGCCGCAGCGGGGAGAGCGAGCACAGGGGAGTGGTGTGTATACTGACTGACTGTAGGCTTGGCCTTTGGTAAATGCGTAGGATTTCACAGAAGGGCCCGCTGGATGAATGAATGGGGGCCGCCCTCCTGGAGAATAGAGGTACCGAGCCCGTGCTCATTAGCCTTCTCGAGCCGAGGCTGCGGGATAAAAGAGGGCAGGGCAGTCCCTGCTCCAGGTACAAAAGAGGGTCTCCATGAGTATGTGTTTCCCTGCTGGGGTCCAAGTGAAATGGAAATGCAGTAATTGCCATGATCTGATGAATGGTCAGCTCCTCCCAGGCTGTATTGACCCCCTTGTCATGCTGTGATCACATCATTCAGGGCAAAGAGGCCCTTGAGAGAGAAAAAATGTTGAGGTTGATCCTCAACAGCTGACCCTGCATCAGATTTACCTTCTAACAGTTAAAGCTGAGGAAGGGAATACCTTGTCCATCCTCCAGCCATTTGGACTATTTGATGAGTAGGCTCTTACTCTTTAATCTTGCATGAATCACAAATACTCAGCCCATTCTTTTGAAAACTTTTGGGCATGAGTCGATTATTGTTCCTGGATCTGGTCAGCCTTCCTCCACCCTTCCCCTCCTGCATCACATGCTAAGTGTGAAGGGAAAAGCATGAAAGCCCTGTGATCTCACATGACAACAACACAACCTGACACAACAAGCGATGTCTGCGTGGCCCGTGGAGCAGTGGCAACAACAAGTCAATGCTGTTTTTTTACAATTAATTTGGTTCACAGAGTCCATTGAACGCCTTTCTGAAAAGCCAACGCCAGGCCATGTACATTTAGAAACACAAACTCCCCTAATTGAAGTTGTTTGCTAGTCATTTATCATCGGACGAAGACTCTAAGGAGTGTGAACAACCTCTGCACCCGGCAGAGCCTTTTTGTACATCATGTTAAACAAGACAGACGTGCCTGTGAGTTTCTTCTCTCTGCTCCTGCGGCACATCTAATTTACCCGCTGCGTGGAGGAGCTACGGGCTTTGTTTGCAGTGTCCCTGCCCTGAGACAGAGCAGCTCTCCTGGACTACACTAAACTGGCTTGGCAGCCGGCGTGTGTGTAGTGCCAGGCTTCGGGGAGTATGTGTGTGCATATGTGTGTGGATCCGTGCACCATGTACACCCGTATCCAAGTTTGCCTGTGCAGGGAGGGAAGGGTTCAGCATGCGCTTCCATCTGAGTGTGCTCACACTTGTGTCTGACACACACACACACACAGCCGCGTTAAGGGAACACAAATCGGGCGAATGAATCCTCGTACCACCTCTTTTGGCACTCATCAGTTCGTGACTTGTGAAAAGCGCCAAAGTGAGGATTGTAAGTGAGCAGGACACTCGTCACAGGTCCGCCCATGAGACTCAGTGACACCTGTCATCACAGCTTACTCTGAAGACCTGCTACACACCACCTCCAGCCTCGCCTCTGCCACCGACAAACGTGGGGGGGTGGGGGAGGAGAGGAGCGTGGTGGTGGAGGGGGTGGATTTATAGATCCCCTCTTCCTCTGTTCTCCGTACTGGTAGCGAGGTTAGAGGGCACAGAGCAGGCGGAGAACAGGGTGGAAAGGAGGGAGAGGGATGGAGGGCGATGAGGAAAGTCTGCCCGGTTAGCGTTTGTCCTTCAGATGAGCATGCTTCTCTGGCCCCGTGGCTATCGCTCGCCTTCCCGCCTGACTGCATACTCGGGACAAAGAGGCTGTGTGCATGTGTGTGTGTGTGTGTGTGTGTGAGTGTAACATAGGATGCTCCAACTACTTAACAGTTCAGTTTTCACTTTGCTAATGAGTCTATTTCCATGTTAACATCCCTATTAAATGCATTTATGCCGACGAATAGGACTCTTAATGGGGAAGTTTCACCAAATTTGTTATCATTTCAGCGTGGAGATGTTTATTTCTTCTCCTCTGGCTTTATTGCTCGGTAGTTCATTATTGCATACTAAACAACACGCGGGCTGAATGTGGGCCGGCGTACGAAAAGTAGCCGAGAAAGAAAAGAGGGAGAGAGAGAGAGAGAGAGAGAGAGAGACGGAGAGGGAGAGGGGGAGAAAAAAAAAAAGCTTGTTTGGTTCAGAAACCATTTAACAACTTCCCCTGGAAATTGAAAGAGGAAATAGTTTTGGGCTGGATTGCAGTAGGGGGGAATGAAGCCCATATGAGGACCAGATGAAGAGAGTAAGCAGCCAAGCAGGACTGACAGTGGGAGAGAGGGGGGAGAAATGGTGGGGGGGATACAAGAAGGGGAGGGAGGGAGAGTCTTTTGATGTCCTTCATTTACATCTCACAACAAAACAGAGGAAAAACAAACCCAAACTGTTGTAAAACAGTGACAGAGGGAGAGATGGAGAGAACGAGAGAGAGACATAGTGACAGAGGGAGAGTGAGGGAGAGCGGGAGAGAGAGCGGACGGGGTGTTTATGAGGTCATTTACCAAACTCGTGTTTTCAACATTTCCTCCCCACTTTAATTTTTCAGCTTTGTTCTACTCTAATTACTTCCATCCACATGTGAGAGAGTGTGTGTGTGTGTGTGTGTGTGTGTAAGTGTGCAAGCCATGGTGTGTGTGCGTATGGATCCACGCGCTTGTCACTGAAAACTGTGCATATTGCAACACAGACAGAATGAAAACAACTTTATCTTCTTTTTTTTTTGACATTAACCCTTTACTCATTCCCACAAGTTCCCCTTCCAATTTGCCAGCCCAGGGCGTTAAAAAAAAAAAAGGTTTCCGGATATCTGTGGCCTCAACTGACGGGAACAAACACAGCAACGTCTCTTTGGAGGGGCGATGACATTCTGACGTACGACGGCCTGAATGGAGCGAGCCAGTCACAAGAGACTGACAGTCGGTTACCATACAGAGTTATATTCATGTGTGATACAGTCTGAAAATCAATATTTAATGGTCCTCAAAATCTTGAATTAGGTGGCAGCTGGCCTAGATAACATCTGAGCATGGACTGTGCAAAACATGTGACACCACCCATAGGTTTCTGAGGAGCCATTGTTAAGCTCAGTGTGGTGGCTCCGGACGTCTCGGCAGGGCCCGACTCCACTGAGCTCCCGGCTAATCCAAAAATGGACAAATAGGTGGAGCATGGTGGGACAGAGAAGAGCTGAATGGAGCCTGGTAGCCGACAGCTATCTAGACAGCTACTGGCTAGCTTTCACTCAAAGCACCCGTTCTCTTAATCATGCATAACTTCAGGCCTTAATATAATCTAAACAATTGATTTATACAAACATTTCTTGTCATGTCTGTTCACCAAAATAAATGTTGCCAATGTATGTTTCTGTAAACTACGGATGGGTTGAAACTTCAGGCGCACAAACTATTTGGTTAGGGTGGGAAAAAGATCACGTTTGGCTTGATATACGTGTTTTGGTCACCAAAAAACAGTTGGAGATGTCCCAAGGTCTTGTCAAAAACACAGTCCTAAACTGTCCTGAAGTCTCCTTAAAAATATCGATTGGCGTCATGCTTACAAATGTCGGAACGTTATCATTGGTAAGCCATGATAGGCTGATTAGCTATAGAAACCAAGGTTGTAAACATGTTATTTTGGCTGTGAAGTTGAGCTTTAATATTTTGCCATTTTACCATTTTGCGAGCTACTGGGAATTGTTGCACTTTAACTACATTTTTCAGCACTGGTGGTTGCCGCTTGCATCTGAGTAATGAATGCATTTGTAACATTAATTAATACATTTTGCATTAATTAAACAAAACCTAAAGTATGCTTCCATGAACTCGACAAAAACTTTGAAACACCCAACCATAGTAGAAGATTCTGCACCTCATGATTAACATATAATAAAGATGTTCACAGGACCTAGTGTGACCTTTATCAAGGGTGTGGATGGGTGTGTCTGACTGTAATGCAGGAGGCTGTATGAGTTTATGTCCTGCCACAGACCTGCAAATATTTTTTTTTCCGCAAACCATTTCCCTAATCAAACCTTCTGATCTCTTTGCTTCTCGGCAGTTTAATGAAAATGGCAGCAACCCAACTGAAATCTCAGGTGACTCATTTCAAACTGATTTTCTTCAGCATGTATTATGATATCAGTGAATCAATATTAAACCCAGCAATTAAGCAGTCAAACTCTTAAACGTGTTTGTCATTCTGTGCTTTGTTGCCGTCAGGAACCTCGAACAGAAAGTTCTTGCAGGTGTGTCCCCAGAACGCAGTGCTCAGACCTGTCGGTGTTACGCAATCCAGAACGTTGCAGTTCTCCAAGTTAATCAAAGATGCTGTTTTACATTTCAGGGTGAAAGTTGTTACATCGGAGGAATTAGAACAGGAAGGCCTGTTTTCAGGATGATGGGAAATGGGACGTGAGAGGTCCAGAGGGGTTGCAGTGATGGTGATGATGATGAATCTGTTTTGCCAGAGGCTCATGACATGGGTGAAAGTCTTAGAGGGGGAGAATATACTGGACCAGGTCGTTTCCTTGCTTGTTTTTTTTTTTGCTTTGTCTCTTTGCCAGTGCATTTTTTTCCAGTTTCTTTCAGTGACTTCCTGAATGCATAAAAATGTGACAAAGTTTTCACTCCACGCCTGAAATGACATTTGCAAATCCCAAACGTGCATGTTTCTGGCTGAAAGCTCCCATCTCCCACTTGTTCATGGTAAAGCTTGTGTTCTTCAGGCATCACTGGTGCAACGATAGCTGCCTGGCATCCTGGCCGCTCTTGGATCAGTGCATGACTAAGGCATGTGTTATGACATTCGGTGATATTTGCATATTCATTTGTGACATTAAGAATTCCTCTCCGCAGCCTCAGGTGTTCCCGAGTTCCTCGTGGAACACTCTGTATACAGTTCCTCATGTTCCTGCTAAGTGAACCTGACTGGGCAGCCCGGCTGATAGTATATCTTAACCCCTTTTAGATGTTTCTTGAAAGAAAGACAAGGAGTTTTCAGGGCAGGGAGGCAGGGTGTAGGCACACAGAGTAAGTCTGGCTCTGACTCACTCTGGCAGTGGCTTTAATCAGGGTGGAAAAGCTGCGGTGTTCTCATGCGATGCCGAGTCAAATACTCGCCCTAAGGTCTGCAGGGGGTCAACCATGGTGCACAGGGAGAGAGGGAGAGAGAGAGAGAGAGAGAGAGAGAGAGAGAGAAATTCATGTCCCTTGACAAGTAGACTGCCTAGAGGACATACATTCCACACTTTCCATCACAAAAGGCATTAATTATATCAGAGACATAACATAATACCACTGTGTAATGTAAAATGATATTCAGGGGTTAAGGCTGATCTCTAAAACACCTTCGAAACAGCTACAGAGGATTTAGGCTCAAATAACGGCCCTCGAGAAAATGCCACATTTGCCTTTTTAACATTTGGAAATCATTTCAATTCGTGAATTTAATATTTTCACATTTGATTGGCATACATCACATACGAGTGGACATTTTCACATGTGAAATGTACAATTTCACAATCACATATAATTAATGAACTTCTTTCAGCTTTTTTTCCACATGTGGATAAGACATGTGAATTTCACATTTTTCATCACTTGCAATTGGCTCCTTATTTTAACATGTGGAAATCTGTTTCCCATGAATATTTTCACATCTGTTTTGCTATTTTCTCACGTGAACTAGAATTTAAACCATATTCACACTCGATTGGCTTTTTTCACTGATGACTCAAAATGTAGACAGATTTATTTTTTGTTTCTTTTTCACGGGGTGTTGTGAATTTCCCAAGTGATTTGAATATTTTCACATATAATTGCCCATTTTACACGCAACTAAACTGTGAAAAGAAAGTAATGTCACATGTGATATATATTATATATTTACAATTTACAATTCCATACATATATTTATTTGTGATGCTTTTTTAACATGTGGATTGAATTGCCACATGTGGAAACAACACATGGTGCATAATATATGAAATTCTTCACATTCAAATTCCAAATTTTCAAACATTTACACTTATCTTTTCATACGTTTAAGTCACAATTTATCAGGAACATTTTCACAGGTGATCTGCTTTTTTCACCTATGAATTAAAATTCATTTGATATTGGCTTTTTCACACGTTCAGAATTTCTGTATGTGGAAACGACACATGGCACCTGGACTAAAATTGTAACATGTGCAAAGAAATAAATGCCACTTGTGAAGTGCAGTGATTTTTCACAAGAGTGTTAAAATATCCACATGTGAAACTCATATTTTCTTGCGCAGATCACATAAATTCACACGTGTACAGAGTTTTCAACTTAAGTTCTCAGGAAATTGTTAAATTCCACAAACTACAAATTTGGAGCAGGGCATGACAGAAACATAGTTCACAGGTGCTCTAAATTTAGTTCATAGCATCACCAAATAAAGCATCTTGTCTGCAGGGCTGGACGCATCAGTAAGACCTATGTGACATTGTGTTGTTGATAAACAAAAGCAGTGGGAAGTGATCTGAAAACTGGCCGGTGGACAGAAAAAGGTTGAACCGTGGGTCATTTTACAGCAGCAGCAGAGCACAGTGATATACGAAGAGAGAGAGAGTAGAGGGAGAGTGAGGGAGAAGGAGGGGAGGAAAGACACGAAAGCGAGAGACAGAACCTGAACTGGAGCTTGTGGGTTCTCTGTGTTCTCGGGGCCTGTTTGTGAAGGCTGCGTTCAGGGTTACAGGTCTGGCCCCGAGCGCCAGCGCTGTCACTGGGAATTACAAACAGGCAAAGTGTGTAACCTGCCCTAACGCTGTGGCAGAGAGCCCGAGGGGGCACAGAGCTCATGCTGGCTGACTGGCTGCATGCAGGAATCTCTGCTTGGTAACTGTCTTTTATTCACTGTGATGCTCTGTGGAACAACAAAACGGTGCAGCGACTTGCTGACTTTTTACAGCTTCTATGTTGCATGGATCTGTAGCCGTCGTTGGTGAGTTCAATTATCGCACCCTCAATGACGCAGGACGGATACTACATTCCTGCTAGCTTAAAGATGATTGATTCCAAGACATTGTGAATGGCAAGTGCAGCCTTGAACAAACCAAAACAAAATGAGAGTTCTTGTTTTAGTTATCATCTTTCACCTATTATTATAGTCTTTTGCGGCTTAAACCTGCAAAGTGCCCTGGAGATGTGAGCAGCACATTTGTGCAGCAGATCCCAGATTTGAGGTTTTCTGTCCAAACTCATATCTCCAGTTGCCACTCAGATCAAACTAATTATAGCCTGTAACTTTACCTGTATTAGGGCTTCATGAAAAGCTACACCTTTGCAGCCGTTTGTAAAAACTATCAATGGCTTTAGTGATAGTTATATCGTGATCGTGTCAGTCATCTTGAGGGAACTCAGGGATGAGAGCATCAAATAAAATGCTCAGTACAAAAGAAATCCCCTATTTTATTTTTATTTTTTTAATGCAGTTTTGTAGTCAACACAGGTTTTATCACAGTGTCAACAAATCGAAGGTAAAGACATAAAACTTGAAGTGCACAATGAGCCCAGCACCTTATTTCACACGAACATCAAGACACTGATGGCATTTATCAAAGATGACTTGGCTTCAAATGGCCTGCTTTGACAGCCACTAATCTGCTTCAGTTTGTAACTGTAGTAATTGATATTAAAACAGAGCCCAGGGCAAAGATCTGCCCTATTCATTAGAAAGTTTCAATTAACACTTACCCACAGGGTTGTTAGAAAATGCTTGGAGCAACTGCAAAGACTACAGTAAGCGTTCTGTCCCCCTGAAGATTAGTTCACTGCTCCAGTATCGTTTACAGTAACATTTGATACACCACTTCTGTGTCTTTATGTGAAATACAACCTCAGCCGTCCACTTAAGATACTGACTGCACTGAAGGTTCTGGCAAAGAAAAATATCTGAAAATGAATTTTAAAAGTCTGTCTTATTAATGTTCAAACAGGCAAACGCACATTTATACAGTAAGGACAGAGGAGCTGATATAAAAGTTGCTCACCTGCTCTTTTAGAGCATATCTGTGGCTCACTGGGGCTGGGAATCAAATGTGTAACCACAACAAAATGCGAATAAAAGGTAATTATTGAAATACATGAACAATCGAACCCTTTTGATAACTCATTTTTAAATATTTTAATTCATTGAATGTACCTTAAATCTTTATCATGCCAATTTAGACCCAGTTCAGTCTAAATTACTTCATGATTTCTATTTGGTAGAAGTCGACAGTTATTCAAATGTACCATCACAATAACACATTTGTCACCCTATTCTAATTTCTGCCCATGAGGTAATAAATTGGAGAGAAAGAGAGCCCTCTGGTGTTAGTAGCTGCCACAGAGCTCTCAACCTCCTGAGCACCGCTAACACCAAAACAAAGCATTTCCTGGGTAAATCTCTCACCCGCAAACCAGAAAGCATCTGTCAACAAACATGCATTATACTCTTTGTGTAATTTAGCATCAACTTTACAAGCTGATTAAAAAAGGGGAATTTGTCCGGGAGGATAAATGACACGTAGAAGGTGAAATACATTTAGCGTGGCACATCATGGGGTAACAGGGTTTCATGAGTTACTGATGAAAATGTTGGGAATAGCAGCTTCCCTATAAATTACTATGAATATTTCCTTGCCAGGCATCTAACATGAATATTGATGATAAATACATAATGAGACAACAACCAAATTCCAGGCCCGTAGGAGGTTTGAACCGGGTCAGAAGGTGAGGTCAAAAGGTTTGGAAAGTACCTGCATAATCTTCCTTTCTTTCTTTCTTTCATCCACACACACACACACACACACACTGGTCCTGTCTGCTGGCTTTGTGACCCTCTCTATTGTCATGTATACATGGTTGGGCAGGGCTGCTATATGCAGACAACATGCCAGGCTAAGTGTCGGGTGTGGTGAGGTCACAAAGATCACCATCTCCTTTAATCACCCAGGACCTGGCCATCAACTGATATTTTGACTTACCTCTACGCGTGTGTGTGTGTGTGTGTGTGTGTGTGTGTGTGTGTGTGTGTGTGTGTGTGTGTGTGAGGGGGGGGGTAGGGACCGAAGTCTTTAATACAATAGGCAGTCTAGTCCACATTCATTCCTGCATTCCAATAACAACCTGCTGCAGGTAAGCTAACTCCTAAACTTATACGTCAGGCCCAAAGATGAGAAGTCAAGCTGTGCGGGGACCCCTGCCTAAGGGACCTGCTTTCACCAGGTCTTATACCACAAGTGGTAACTTAATGGCTCTTCTTACCTCATACTTTCTCTTAGTGCTCAGAGGCAGAAAGGAACGTGGAACGTGACAGCGTTACCCTAAAGCTCTGTGCTAATTATTATGCGTGTAGTGCTTCAGGTGGATATAAGAAAACACAGTGTGATGATTTAATCATGGTAGTGTATTACACATTTTAACTGCAGTGTATGCATTTTAAATAAACTGAAGGTATACTTTACTTTTTTATGGCTTTACATTTCATGCAGATGATTTTAAAAACCTATAAAAAAGCTATTGATTTTGATACTTTTCTTGATTTTAAAATGTAAAAAAAAACAACATCCACTCATGTATTCTTCTGTAAATGAAGGTTATTTTATGGCTATGTATTGATGTGTTAAGCTCTCCCGTGCACTCCGTCACCTCCCCGAGGGCTTCACCTGCAGAACCTGCTCTGTCATTAGGCCATAGCGAGGAGATTTATGCACAGCAGAAACGTAATAAAAGCTACACCCTCCAAGTGACTCCCATCATTTGCGAGGCCAGCAGCTGCGATGCTGCGAGTGGATATGACATTAATTTTGTTCAGAACAAGCGCATCCCTCAGTGTTTGTAGCACTTTGGACTTCTGCGTGTCGTGCAGACTTGGAAAGAAGAAAAAAATAATGTGTCTTTTATGTTATGCTAACTTCGTGCAACATGCCCCCCCCCCACCCCCACCCCCACATCCATCCACGAGCTAACCAAACTAAACAAGAAATGACAGAACACAATTGAAATCAGCCATTTTCTTTGTCTTTATGTATGGCCGCACATGAGTGAATACTCATCTGGTAGGAATCGCTTTGAAATTTTAATACATAATTTGAAAATTAAACAAAGCAAAGCACAAGAAAGACTACACTGTGCAAGAAAACAATAGCCTCCTATGCAGAGTTCGGATTGTCGCTGTTTTAGTTTTGCTGTTGTGGCAGTCGTATCTGTCCAAAACTGGTAGTGAAGTGGGGGTGAGGAAGAAGAGGGTTCACCCATTTTGTTTCAATCGGGGAGAGAGAGAAAGAGACACACAGTGGAGAATAAGTAAAGACTAAAGACAGACAATGACACGTTTTTTTCATCTCTCGTGTTCTTTTGTCTTCTTTTTTTATGTCACATCTAATCAGCATTGTCAAACGAATGCACCGCGGCTAGATACAATCCCTTTCAGCTTTTGTTTACCATAAACAACATGATAGGCATCACAGAGGAAAAAGCCCCGGGGCAGGAGAGTGTAGGGTTAACAAAGACCAAACCACTCCAAACATTGCTTAAATTACGACTAAATGACCTGTTGAATACCTGTATGACTAACATCCAGAGTATGGATGCTGGGCTCATTCTCTCACAGTGCAGAAAGCTCTTTGTAGAGCATGAGACATCAACAGTTATTATGTGAAATATACTGTACAATATATAATAACTGTTGATCATGTTTCCTCATGATGTCATAATTCCTACTAAAGCTGTACAAGATAAAATGTACCATTACATAAAGTAAAAGAATACCGTAAATGAAGGAACACATAAACAAATAAGGGCCCCATCATGAGTTCAGCTGTGCTGTAGGCCATCGCGTGACTGGCTAGGCTGCTACAGAGGGACTGATTGACAGGTTGACTACGCGGATGCTCATTGTAGTCAGGAGATATTCACCATAAGTTGGATCTCTGTGAGAATCCCATCAGCCCCAGCCTCCTTATCTCTCGGAGTGATTGGCAGCATGGCCCTGAGGCGAACCAGGAAGAACACTGCAGGTCTGCGTGACTCGCTGCACAGACAACGCTGATTTACTGACTCAAGGGTCGACGGTGACCATTCAAATTTGTGAAGATGTTGAAGATATACGGCATGTTGTATGTAAACACACAAGATGTTTACTGGTCAGTGTGACATGAATCTGAAAATGAATCATGAGTGGAGGGAAAATAAACAGAATGATTGCAAGGAGGCAAAAAAGAAAACATTTGTGTTATCAGTGGTGAAAAGTAACTTAGTACATTTACTCAAGTACTGTACATAAGTACAGTCTTGAGGTTCTTGCACATTCCATTTTCGACTACTTGATACTTCTACTCCACAAATACTGTATTATACTCCACTACACTTATTAGACAACTTACTAGTTACTTTGCAGATTTAGTTTAATAAAAAAATATGATCAACAAATAAATTATGATTTAATTTTATAGATTTAGGTAAAACTTAATTGATCCCCGAGGGTAAATTCACAAGCTGCCCACAAATTTGTAAAAACACCTTGACCAGCTTCAGAATCAGAACCAGAATCTGGTCCCTGAGGGGTTACAGTGATGGACATATTAATGCATAAATAATCCATAAATAAAATGCATTGCCATTCTGCATGATGAGAACTTTTGCTTTTGGCACTGTATGCATTATTTTATACTTTTACTTAAAGCAACTACACAAAACTTTTATTTTTTGTTGATTCTGGCGGCCCCTGTGGACAAAAGTGGAAAAAAGTGTGTGTTTTAGCACTCACGTCCGAGCACTCTGCTGTAAAAAAAGTTTTATTTTTATGACTCATCAGACCCACAAACGCCGGACTCTTACCTACTTACAGGCATTAAAAATAACTATATAACGATGCAGAATAGCCAGTCATATTGTTGATCATCTCAATTGCTTGTGTAGGTCATATAGAGGCATCAGTATTAAATTCAGACTGTTTCATAACTAGTTAAAAGTTCCCTGTGGTACATTTAAATATACATATAACATATACATATAATTTAAATGCATATATTGCACAGATATTGTAAGTAAAAAGAAATTCTTCCATGCATTTTTGTTTTAAGATGTTACAGAATCAGTCGTCTTTTCAAAGGCCAAGGAGCTAAAAGACAAAAATACTATTCCAGTGTTGTGAGCTCAATTAAAATCAACCAAAGTTGTTGACTGAAATCTTAATTAAAGAAACAAAGTGCCTGAGAGATCTAAATTAAATGTGTGCGTGCATAAATTAAGTTGGAGTATTAGTCTTGTATGTTTTTGCTTTTTGGGTACTTATGTAAGATAATCCTTCTGTAGTTTAAGTTTTAGAAATGTGCCACATTTAAATGATCAGATCATTTAGATGATAAGATAATTAAAGCTATTTTCATCCTCATTGCTTTCTTGAGGTCAAACTGAGGGAGTGTTTGTTTAAACTTTTAGTCAATAGTTAAGTGTTGACTCACGACTGAATCTGTTCATGCATGCAGTGTGAACACCGCTATGGTTTACTATATCTATTTTAATTACAAAGACGGCAGGTTAGTGTAACAGCTGTTGACAGAGTACAGTGGTAAGCTAAGCCAGACGATTCCCACTGAAAATGAGCTGGGCTGGTGAAAAGCCAAAACCTGAGCAGGGCGGTGAAGTGGAGGAAGGATGAAAACGATCTACGCCCCAAGGGCCTGCTGCTGCCATCTATGACTTATTCACTCACAGCAATTAACCAGCCCAGGACTCAGCAGCGGGAGTCACATTCTTTAGTACAGAGGGCGAGAGAGGGAGAAAGAGAGAGAGCACAAAACATTGTAACATGTCAAAACTAGACCTGCTTCAAACTGAAGGGGAGCAGTTAAAAGGGCCAATCAGTAAACTGTTGGCTGGTGTCTCTTCACCAGCCAACTCCCACGGTGAAGATAACTTATTACTCAAACACTATTGTGTGCATATAAACTTTTTTTCTTGCTGTTGTTTTAATAGCAATCATCATCATCATCATCATCATTATGATAATGACTTGATCATCTTTATTCAAAGCCCCGTGCCAGTATTTAAAGGCGTGTTTTATCTATTCATTTATTTATTCTGTTTTTGTCTTTATATTTCATTTTCTTGTATCTATAGTCAACAATGTCTTGAAAGAGGTTACTGTCATTTTATTTTTTTGCAATTTTTGCCAATTGCAGCAAATTGCATGTCTGGAGGGTGGGAGAAATGGATTTGTCTTGACCCTGCATGATCAATAACAGGGGTTTTAGTGTCTTGTTGAGAGGACTGACTGTTGATGGACATACAGTAGAGGCTGTTGGTAGAATGAAGCAGTGGCATCGATGTAACACTGCTGATAGGAAGCATATTGCCAGACTTTTTTTCTTTATACAAGCCTTGTCCCTATATCTGACAGTGGCTTATGAATCTGGAGTCCTTGTGCTTCCAGCGCTGCTTAGCTGAAGTAAGAATTGGTGAACACAGGTTATTTACTCAACTGTGGCGCTACTTTAAAGATTTCTAACTATTTCATTAAACGCTGGCTCAAGAGAAGGCATTTCGTATTTTTCAAGTTTTTATCAGACACTTTAGGAGAGGGTTAGACAAGGGGTATTCAGTTGGTTGCAACCTGCAACCTCACCGCAAGATGCCACTATCTCCCACACACTGGACCTAAAATAACCTGCCCAGACAGAGGGTTTGGTAAAACAGAATCTGTTACGGGTTAGCATAGTCAGAATACTATCCATTTCCACAATTGACTAAAACACATGCAAGTCATCATTTGAATGAGTGTGCCCCCTCTGCTGGGCCAACACCATGAAGTCCATCTGCATCCCAGAAACCTTTTAGTTATTTTTAGGGTAAACCTGAAGACAACTGTTATGCTTTGGTGCCCACTGATTTTAATTAATGTTACTCAGGCTGATTATAATCATATTAAGATGAACTGGTCTGATGTTTGAACTCAGAGGAATGTGACTTCCCGATCTCTGGTTTCTTAAGCTTTTTGCGCAGCCTGTGTTGAACAAAAAGCTTCAGCTTGCTCACCTTGGATTGAAAAAACCCAAATCAAACAGTAATACTTCAGCAAACACTTTAACCCTCTGCAACTTTCAGCTACGACGGACAAACTGACACAGTGTAAGACAAAAAAAATCTTCCTCACACTTCTGAAAGAAAAGCACACACCACCAATCATCTGTCTCACACCTTCCAGTCTTTTCCTTGACGAGGTCAAAATTCAGCCCTGCAGGCGGACAAGCAACGCTATGGCTGCACCGCTGTCAGCGCAAATGAGAAAGTGATTATTTAATTTTATTATCACCATTTAACTGTAAATAACACGAAGCCTGACAGAAAGCAAGAGAATAAATGTCATTAGTGTCCAAGCTGCTGATACAGACACCACATCTGCCTAGAACAGATGGACCAGGCTGTTTGACACATGTACAGAACAGGATAATTAGTCTAAATTAATGATGAGCAAATTGTTTACTCATATGATTTGATGTGTTGTCTGTTTATATTTTATAAAATGTTGCATTAAGGTTTCAAACCAGTGCAATTAAATGATGAGATGAATACATTCTACAAGAAACTACAGCTTGGGAAATGTAGAGAAAATAACATTATCATCACAAATCACATTTTAATCAAAACGTTATGTTAAGATTTAATTAAGATTAAAGATTTCAGATTAAAAAAACACGAGGTCGCAGAGTGCTAATAATTACAAGGCTGATGTTGTCAACTAAAAATATCTATTTTGAAATGGTTGATGACATATCAGTGTGTTGACATGATTAGTGAGCGTCTGTTTTTTTTTTTTTTTCCCAGACACTTTGACGAGAGCTTCATAGTGTTGACACTAATGAATCTACCAGCAGATCACTGCAGGCCAGCTTTGAAATGTCATTCTGACTTGAGTCTCTGGTATGCCTCATCTCTCTCGCTCTCTCTCTCTCTGATGTCTGACATGGAATATGTTGAAATGTCAAAAAAGAGAGGATCTTACTATGACAGAGCCTTGCCATTTTAAGATTTTTCACGCTTGGGTTTAGTCATTAGTCTCGGAAAAAAAAGAAAAAATCTGTGAACGCTGACATGCTTTGAACGGTTAAGGAATTAAGGAAAATGTGAATGAGCAAAGACCCAGTGAGTAAGTGCTGAGTTTCTGGTGACTCATAAAGAACTTCCTGGCTTGGAAATATTAAAAGTGTGGATTTTGATACAGTATATCCTTAACAGGACTTCTAGGGTAACAGGAAATTTTACCACTAGTATCGTGAAGCAAGTGGAACAACTTTGCAGCTAACTTAGCCAATTAGTCGCATTCTTTGAATCTTTACCTGGCCACTGCAAAGTTCTGACAATGGTCAGAATGGCTTTAATTATCTAATACCAACCCTACAAAATATGAGAGGTTTTCTTTTAATGCTGCCTTTGACACATTCCACACTACTAGCCAGACTGTTAAAGGAGTCAGTTGTAAGGACATAAAATCCGGTCAAATGAAGAAAACATAGGGACCGAGTATTGAACCTTGGGGGACACCACAGCAGGGCTGTAATTTTAACAAATGTTGAGGGGGACACAACCCCCAACCCTCCAGTATTCAAATATGCTTCAACTTAACAAATTGTCATTATTATTCCTACCAGTTCTAGTTTCACTGGTGACTTCAGTACTGTGGTTGGTCAAAGTGGTGTTGCCGTACCCCAGAAGCCATTGCTTGACTGCTGTCGTCGAACGAATGTCAAACACAACTGTTGGACAGTGCTGTCCCTCTTTTTTATTACATTCAAATGTAAAATTCTAAATATTAAAAAGTACAGAACTGGAATGTAAAATTAGTGTTACAGAAGGCTATATCACTGACATTTGTGATAGATTTTGTAAAGTGTGATGAAAATGACAATTTGATTATTGGATATCGTCCCAAGATTGTATGCTAAATTCCTGTCAGACAATGTGCTTGCTACTATACATTCCTATAGTTTGCGGGTTAATAAAAAAAATCATCCTACGTGTTAAAAAACATATTAGAGCAGCAGAAAACAGGTTTCAAATTTAGAATTTTCCACCACCAACATTGCCTCCTCACGGCAGTAACATGACGTCCTCAATGCTCAACACTCATATCACTTGTATTGATCTGAAACAGACTACATGCAGAGTTATAATACTCTGGGGCATGAAATGATGGGCTGTAGAAAGTGTCACAGAGCTGTCCTTGTTGCCCACGGAGAACATAAAGCCCTGATGGTGTGTATACTTGTACAATGGAGGACTTGCTGCCTGTGTCAGGTCAGTGAGCTACAGACTGACCAACAGAGTAAAGGCCTGAGGTTAGGATGGTCTGACATGACACCCTTACTTATGCTTCAGTACACAACCCCTCAGGGCGCCGCGCTATAAGTTTGTCCTATTTTATAATTTTTGCACTTATTGTATTTTTTATCCTCTCTACTTTTCTTTAAAATTCTCACATTTCACACATAAGTTTATTTTTCCAAATTTTTCTTCCTTAACCCCTCTATGACTTATGATATGCAACATCTCCTCTGAAAGGCCTCAGGTTTAAGAGGGTCATGAAACCCTTGTGAATATCTGTTTCTTGGGGGTCTCTTGTCTTTAGGGCCCAACATGTGTCTGATTGAATTCAAAGAAGCCACAGGGGTCGGACCCCACAGCATCCTGCTGAATAATGAGAGGCCAATATCGCCAGACACAGAGACCAGACAGGCCTGTCTCTCTCTATCTCTACTAAATGTCACACTCCTAAGTACATTCACCAAAGGCTATTGGACAAACTATGTGTATATGTATTTGTGTGTGTGTGTGTGTGTGTGTTAGTGGCTTGTTTATTACTTGCTTTGTGCCAGGATTTTGGTGTTGGCGTTATTCTTTGTAATTTAAATTCAATTTACAGTTAATCAGCTATTTTCTCAACAAACTTAGCGTACACTCATTACCCCCAACGAGAATGTTATGTTTTCACCTGTGTCTGTTTATATGATTTCTCAGCAGGATTACACAAAAAGCACTGAACAAATTTACATGAAACTTGCATGGAGGACGGGTTTAGGCCTTGAATACACTCCACTAACGTTTGGTGTGGAGATGCATAAAGTGGCTGGATCCAGGAATTTTCTCCCACTTCTCAAGTGAGTGCCATTCTAACTGTTGTGTAAATTTCTTCCTGACAGTTGAGCAACACTTATATTTGCAATATTCCAGTTAAGAATCTCAACTGTGTTCATTCGGACTAGTTGCTTCTAAACCTGAGTGTTTCAGCTATGAGCTATGACATATCCCTCCAGGAAGGGTGGCACATCTTTTGAATCCTGCTAATTAAAACACACAAAGTCACACAAACACAAAAATCACATGTCCATATTTCACAGCAGCCAAATTGTGCATCATTGTCAAGATATCCCTGAACTTTGCATCCAAACATTTGCAGACGCGCACATGTCACGTATGTAGATCTAAAAACAGTCTTCGAACTGGAATAGATCCAAGATTGTGTTGCTAAATTTAATAAATCTGAATATTATTTGACTGATGAAGTGATTGTTGATGACGCTCAATAATGTCACAGTTTACAGTTTGACAGTATGAGAGGAGTTAATTAAAAGGTGTGAGACGGAGACAGGACGCCAAGAGATGCTTGACAGGTAATTGTAACACTTTTTTTCAGGCACTTGGACACATCAGAAGCTGAATCGAATGCAGCTCATTAGCACGCCACCTTAATACGGACTCTTACGGGAGCGATCAGGAGCTGCTCAGACTAGTTCTGAGGTTGAAAGGCTGTCACTCCTCATTCTTTGGAGGAGGTGTTTGTTTATGTGTTGCTGCTGCAAGTGGTATCAGAAGTTATGCTGGTGCGGCCCAGTTTTATCACTTTCTCGCTTGTTATGTCTTCAAATTGCTTTGACATACACACAATACTTAAGTTTGTTGTAGTTATATATCATGTGATATGTGAGATTGTATGAATCATATTCCTAAAGCTCTTGACCTCTCGGTACTGAAGACAAAAAACATTTTTTTTACTTCAGCATACATCTCTCCTGTTTATTGGACAAAATAAGGAAGTGCTTTTATTTTGTGTTTTGTTCAAAAATAGATGGCATCTTTACACATTTTCCAGCTTCAGATTTAAAAGGAGCAATTTGTATTTAATTATAGTTAAAACGTTTATGTCTATGTAGTAGTTTTGCAGAGATGTCTGGAGTTAGCATGCTAACCAGCTGGCCCCGGCCCATCTTGTCTTGTAATACAACTTTGTAGTGTGATGGTCCCCTGTAGTTTCAGCTGGCAAATGTTAGCGTAATAAATGAACAAAATAAACATCTTGGTCTATGTATCCACAATCACCTTGGGTTTGATTGAAATAAATCTTCAGTTCACAGAGTAAGATATGAAAATATTTTGTCAATACACGCCGTTTTCGACTCTCTGTCACACCTCGTCCATCCTTGCCTGTCGTGAGTTAGTCATAGCATTGGTCAGTCTAGGTGTAAATCACCTCCATACTATATCCCTTGTCTTCAAATACACCTCAGTCGGTCAGTCCCTGTTTGGTGCCCCGTGGTGGTTCCCCCTGTGATCCGAGGTCCTGGTCCAGACAAACTCAAGGGCCAATGGCTCCTCAGCTAGCTGAAACCATGAGTTAATGAACTAACGGTAGCTACCCACAGCTAAGGATAGTAACATGCTGCCTCCCATGTTTTTGGAGCTACCTTTGAATTCTGGCAATTCTCTAAAGCACTTTTTTGTTCTCATTCTGGGGGAAAAGCTCATCTTTTGTTGTCTGAGCCAGAACATCTCGTTCAGAAAGTGTCAAGAATATTGCTTTCAATCATAATTAAAACTGATTGCAACACTTGGCATCACTGGGCAAACATTCTGTGCGTGAGTCAGGGTGAGATCAGGCCACCAAAGTATTTCAGCATCATCTTCATTAGTAAAATCTGATTCCAATCTTCAGAGGATGTTAAGCAACTTTTTCCATGATCAAAGTGATCTTAACAACTGTACCAATACAACACTATCATCCCCTCCAACCAACTCTATAGCTTCGTCAACAGCCCGTTTCCTAACCCCCTTCTTTTTCCCACATCATCTTCACCTCCCACCTCAACCCCCGAGGGGCTCTTCCACTTGCTGCTTTAGTATGAAAATTTGGCCTATGTGTTTCCAATAAATCTTCCAGAGTAATGATGCCTTAGCCAGATGATTCATGAGCGCACTGACAGCTCAAATTGCCGGTGTGAATCTCTGGCATGGCATGAGTCGGCCTCTGGCCGCCCCTCTCTGCCTCCAGGCACGCAGGGTGGAGAGGAGAGGGGAGGAGCAGGGAGGAGCTGAGGCAGGAGCTACAGGTTTAACCCCGTCACCTGCAGTCTGATATCTGACCTGCTGCACTGCAACTGGAGACAGGTAAATCATGCATGTGTTCATGTGTGTGAGCAGCCAATGAAGAGGCAAGGGGGTGTTAAATCAGCAACAGCATTCACCAACAGTGTGCTTGTGTTCGTGACGTGATGAATTTGTATGTGATTTAAAAAAATAATGTTATTCAAGAGAAATAAGTTTACCATGTGCTATTAAAAGATATCAAGACAGGACCTGTTTTATTGTTATGAGGCAATACATGCCGATCCAATGAAAACAAGATGCACTACTCAATATTTTGTATTAGTGATTGAAAAGGATTGTGTGTGATGCTGAAGGAGTTGCTTGCGCTGATGAACCCACAGAAAATTACCACCCGAATCTACAGTTGTCCTCAGCTATGTGGAGCTTTATAGCGACTTTAAGCTTTACTGTTGTGGTTCAGTGTCTCTGCTTTGCCCAACCAAATAGTGACTAACTGGTGAAGCAAATCATAGTGAAGCATTTAGCTGCTAAAGAGCCAGATATGTTTCTATTTCTTAATTGCTCATCTTTTTCAACTTTAAACAATTAATTACAGATACAATGTAATAAGAAATAGAATTAGATTATTTAGATTTTTTCTCTCTCAAGAAAACCATAATAAGACTGTAGTTTCTCCACTTTGCCTTTGCATTACCCACAGTATGTTTTTTTTTTCCAGGTAGTGATAGTGCAGTATCTACATTTTTAGGGTCGTAGGTCAAATAGTCAGTCATGATTTAGAAATTATTTTAAAACACATGTATCTCATTAAAATCCATTGTGCGTACTTTGATTGCTAACAAATGTATTGAATACTTCTTTATTTCTCACCACAGATTTGTAAAATATTTTTGAACTTGCATTCTGTGTCATGATCATGCTACCAGAAACTCCACAGGGTGCATTGAATTTCCAACACAACTTAGTCCCACTGCACTCACCACTGCACACACAAAAACACACTGCAAAACGTGCTGACCTCCCCACATACGCTTTTCAACTACCCTCACAAACTTTTAAGCAAACATTTTCTTGACTTCAGTGTTGTAGTGTGGTCACTTAACCTGACCACAGGTTCACTCTCTCATACCTGACTTCTGCTGTGTCTGTGGCTGCGTTTTCATCACGGCCTGATGAAGCAACACGTAACAAAGACATTGGGTTTCACACTCCGCTGGCCTGAGCCAGTTTGTTTACATGTCATAAATTGATGTGAAAATCATAGTCAGATGAGCCCTGGCCATTTGGAAGCCATTAGGGCAAACACTTGCAATGAGGTAGCTTTACAACCTCATAAGTGTCTCTTTGGTTGCACATTTAATGACCCCTGCTGCGTAAATCAGCCTCACGGCTGTTACAGAACAGTTTCTGTGGGATAAGTGGCAGGGACTGAGCGATATAATGTGTCACGCGCCTAGCAGGAGTCTGGTCAAATTGTTTGGCGTGTAAAAGAAACACGGGCGGCAGTAAAGCTGCTTCTGTAGCTTTTTTTTGGGGGGGGTGAAAAAAATAATCGAGTGTGTGCAGTTAAAAAAAGAGAGGTCATGTCATGTCGTGTTTATAGATCGGCGTAGTAACCAGCACTTGCAGGAAGTTTCAATCAAATCAAACCCACCATCATGCATCATCATAGCTGCCACACAATAAAGTTGAAGTTAACGTTTTAAGCTTTTAAAACTTTTATCTCTGAAGTTACTTTTATTAGGAGAATACCAATTTCAGCTACTTCCACCAAAAATTTCACATTTGATAATGTTAAATTAGATTCAAGCTCCTCAGCGGTCTGCATGTCTCGAAAACATCCTATAAATATCATATCAATAACTTTTTAAATATTAGCTTTTTCTTTTTCAGCTCAACATCACCAAAGCTAAGTGTTTGTGATAGAACAACTTAGCTGAACTTTATATAAGGCACTTTAATACTTAGCATAAAATGGAAAAATGCTCCAGTCAACGCAGCGTGTGCATTCACTTCCTAGAAGGAGGTGAACGTGGCCGTTGTGAATTGAAGCCGCTGCATTTGTGACAAAAGAACAATAAGGCTTTTATTGTTAAATCTACCATTTCCCCTTCATATTTTTCCAATTACTGTATGTTCAGAAGGATTTCAGGCTCACACTAAAAACATGTTTCCACTAAAATGCCTCTTCTACCTCCCCCTGTCTCCCCCCTCTTCTCTCCCATTCAGTTTTCTCCGTGGTTCTGTGTCTGTTTCCCTCTATGCCGCTCTTCCCGTCTCTTTTGCTCTCTTTGACCCCCCAACTACCTAAAATGTGCTCAAACAGCGTTAAGGACTTAAATCCCCCCAGGGGTTCTTGTGGTCCTCGTTCCCAGGGAGTAACAGAGACTTAACGGGGACATGCTGGAACAAATGACAGAGACAGACTCTGCAGGCGAGCCATCAGATACGCAGATGGACACAGATCAAGGAATCGAGAAAATTATGGAGATCTACAGTACCACCACACACAGTACAGCAATGTGGCTTTTGGATGTCATGCCACCATGACTGCTGCTGCCCACAAAATGCATAGATTTTTGTTTGGCTGGCAAGGAAGCTGTCTGAAGTCATATCATGACATACAAAATTGGCATGGGGGCGTATGGTTTTACTAAAACTGATCACACTGTAGCGAGGGTGGCGTGGAAGGGCTCAGATTGCTTTCCAACTGCCAGGAGCAAGTGTGTTAATGTGTTTTATCTTTTAATGTGCAAATCAATAACTTACTCGGCTTTGTAAAAATGATGAAGTGAAAATTCAATCTCGTGTGACTCACTGAGGAACGATAAAAGACGACACAGTGACTCCTGATTCGTTCCATATTCGACATTGCCAATAAATCTTGTGCAAACATGTACGAACTCAGAACTTTTTTTATCGCCGACGATACTGACTTATTCACCATCTGCCTCACATGACAGTCAACCTAGATGACATTCAACCGCTGCCAACATTCTCAGTCATCTGCACCCATGCCTCATTTTCTGTCATTCATTCTGACTGCTTGATGGCATAATCAAAACACAAAAAAATAGCAGCAGATTAAAGAGGAAACCGCTAAAAATGCACACACACTTTAGCGCAGTGTGTGTTCCCCTCCTTCCGATCCTTTAATCTGCAGGCACTTTCGACGCAGCGAGGCCACAGCGAGAGGCAGCTAGGGTCAGAGAACGAGAGGAGAGAGAGAAAAACCACAAGCACCACAGAACTGTCAAAAAGCTGGGACTCATGTCCAACATCTAACCATCAGAGCTCCGCTCGGAGACTAAATGGGGTGACAGTTGAAAGGAAGCTGGGGTGGTGTATTGTGAGTCATAGTTCTTTGTTTCTGCCTCCCAGGAGGTAAGCAGACTTGCTGAACATAAGAGGAGAACAAGGCTTTTTCTGCTGCTATTTGTTATTTGTTTGTCCATTTGGGAGAAGGCCTGGCAGTGTGCGAGGAGATGGAGACTCACCAGAACTGAAAGTGTCGGATAGGCAGGAGCGTGACAAACATGTGGAAGCCAGGGCTCTTATGCCATCTTCTAATCAAAGAATACAAAAGCTTGGTGTGTTTGTTCATTTCCACTGAAAAACTGAGTCATTATTTTTGTTAATGTCTGACCTAGATAAACACTGGCTGTGGCATTAAGTGTTAATGGAAAAGGTTTGGGGATTTAATTCCCTCATGGTTTTCATCTGCATTCTCCTTCTTCAAGAACTTGTCCTCCTCTTCCCTATCCCCCTTTTGTTTAAACGCCACTGCATCATTTCCCTCCAGCTCCTGCTGAAATAAAAAAAACAACAATTGAATTTGTTATTGAACACCAATGTATGAGCATCATCAAGTACCAACAAGATAAAATTGGCCATTACAGCTTTTTTTCAGCATCTTTTTTCCTCCCTCGGGGTCTCGAGGGAAAGTCCATCTTAGAAATGGACTCTAGGGTCAGATTCAGTCCCTCCCCTGCCTCAGGCCGAAAACATGACCTGTGACACCAGAGCTCTTCTTCTGGGCTTCGCTAATTAGATATCACCTGCCTGGTCACCGTAAACATTTAAATCTCATCAGCGAGCTTTTGATACCTCTAAATTGTTTTGGTGTTAGTTGAGGAGTTTTGGAGATAGAGGTGTCTGCCTTCTCTTGAATATAATTGAACTGGATGACACTCACATTGTGTTGCTCAAAAAACACACATAAAGAAAACTAAAAAACTAAACAGCAGTGTCTCTTTCCAGAAGTTATGACCCACCAGACATGGACGCCAGAGGCCGTTGATGTTTATCTCCCATACTGTCGGAAGCACCAGCCTCTTGTCCATGATGTACGCTCCTTTCTGAGTGGTGATACGGTGTAGTTGTCCCTTTAAACATTTCATCATTCCCTGGTAGGACAGCGCACAAAGGAACATAAAGCACATGGTGTCTGTTGAGAGCTGCCAGGTGCCGTACTGATCAGGCAGCAGACAAGCAGGGAAGCCACTAACAGTGGTAGCTTTTTTGAATATCTTTAACTTTGTGCTGACTGAACAACGTTTGAACGCTGCTTGAACAGAGATGAATTGAAATGTACTAACAAGTCAGCATCCACAAGTCCATCACACGTCATGGCATCGTGCCTGACATGGGCTGAAAATGATCGTATCCAACAAGGTGTTGTGTTGCTTTCACAGCCGATCGGAGCTGGAGCCGATAAATACCTGCAACCAAGCTGGAGTCATCTGTGCGAATGCCGAATGAACCCATTTACATTAAAGACGAAAGCCAGATGTTGGTGGGTGATCATGGGTTTTTTTGTCCAGTGTGAGAGGGGTAAAAGACCACCCATTCTGCAAAAGATGTTACAGTAAGTCCATTACAATATTATAACAGCAACTAAATGCTTAAACACATCACAGGATAAATACAATTTAAATCTTAACACTAGAGCTCGTTAGTGAGTTTTTTCCACAAACTGTCAATATGGCAGTAAGTACTGACTGTCATTTCGCAGAATACTACAAAATTCCAGTTAAAAACGAACCTTCCTCGGGGCTTTCCAATCAAAAATATATCTTTGTGACCACAAGAGGAGCATAAGCACACATGATATGTGTGTTTGCAAGCGAGCAAACATATACATGCTGTATATGTTGCACATGAGTACATTAAAAGAACAAGAGACGCTGGGAGAAACGAGAGCGATGCCACACACTGGCACATCTTCCTAAAATTCCACTTGTTGTGTCATTGTTTGACAAATTGTTCCACCTATAGTAAACACAGCTCTCAGCAGTTAGGCTCAAAATGGGGCCTTCACACACCATACGCGATCTTACGCACCATGTTGAACTTTTAAAAAAAAAAAGAGTTTTGTTTCTGCTGCTGTTATTGTCCTTCTCCTCTCACTCTTGTATGGTCTCAATTTATGTTTTTTTTCCCAGAACACTCATCACAATAAACACTGACATAAAGGCTACATTTTCAATTCATATCATTTTACCCATGATAATGAGCCACATTTCCACCACCAGACAGACCATCTGTGAATCTCTGATGAGTGTCTTCTGTGAGGCAATGGAGAGCACTGAAATGCTTTAAACTGACAGCATGGGCATCATTATGTCATGTAAACAGGCCTGGCATCAAAGGATCCAAGATCACGCACCCTTGTGGTTCAGCCATGGTCGGAGCAATGAGACTCGGGCTGTGACTTTGCTATTTTGCCGCTCTTGTACTGCGTAGGCCACACTGGAATACTTTCCACAGTGTGTTACAGCAGAGCCCACATGTTGCCAGTAATGTCAGAGCTGATCTTCTGACTGCTGATTAGTCCTTTTTTTTTTCTCAAGAGGGCACCAACATTTAAGAACCGCATTGATTAGTCTGAGTCATTTTTATTCATCCATTTATGAATCCATTCTGTGTCATACTTTATATTCTCCACATGACTTCAAAGACAATAATATCCGAAACAGCGAAGCAGATGCGCCTGCACATCATTCATTTATAGCTCAGGCAATACAAGTCGCACAACTGCATGATTAAGATGCGACTGACCTATTGTTTAAGACTCGTTTTAAACAATCATTTCATAATGATTAAAAAAATAATAAGGGAATAATTTTGATTGGGCGTATTTGAGTTAACCAAGTCAGAGCAAAAAACATTTAGCACTTGACAGATTGACCCTCTGTAACTAACTCTGAACCATGAAAAAAACTAATTATAGGATGATGTAAATAAATCAATAATAAATATATACAAAAAAATAAATATAATACTATATATATTAAAGAGACAGGAGCTGAAACAGAGCGTTTCAGACAGCGGGGGGATACAGTGCTGCAACTCTGCACTAAAGCATCTTAACCTATTCTAACCCAGAGTAAACCAATGCTCCTGAAAATGAGTATAATATTTCTCCTTTAAATATGCATGTATTATTTATTTAGAAAGTAAAGTAAGTCAAAGATAAAGAAAGTCAAATTTCTTGTTGCAAAGTATGAATTAAAAGGTGTAGATTTTCCCCCATATCATTACACACACAATCTCCTGCCTTGCAGTTACAGTACACAACATCAGCTCTCATTTGGATGAGTGTTACTGTAATCTGTGATGACATCACTTCAGTTTGATGCGAAAACACTGATCCTTTTGCTTTGACTGTATTTATGTGTGTGCATGAACAGCTCAACACCAGAATAAATGCTTCTCTAGTATGTTTACACACACACTGCACTCATTGTGTTGACACATCCTGAACATTAAAACCGCTCAGAGAGTGTTTTCATGGCGTTACGTCATTACACAGTGTTAGCAAACTGGAATTACATAAAAGTTCTCAAAAAATAGAACCCAGGAGAACTATTCACAACTCATACCCAGGAGAAATCATCCTCTAACGAGGTGTTTACCTCCAGACTTCGAGGAAACACACAACACGCTGCCAAGATTTTACAAGGCCCAGGGTGTGTTATCAGGCCTGCACTTTCATGTGGAGTTCAGAAAATGTGGAAAGACTGGAACCTGGAAATAATATTACACAACAGGTAGATGAAGAGACAGCTGTAGAAAAACAAATAAAAAACAACCTTGAATGGACACACAGCACTGACACATATCTGTGTGTGTGCTGTACGCATGCAGAGAGAGAAACAGGATCGGGACCTTTTGATGTACGTCGATGAAAATCAGAGCAGAGAACAATGAAAAATGACAGAAACAGAGTGTGATTGCTCTCAGTGTAAATGTGACTTGGTTTGGCTGAGGGCCTCTAACACTCTCTTTACTCTGTTTACTCTGATAGGCTTCAGCCTCGGGGCTTGTTACAGTCTCCAGGTGAGGGCCAGATGGATCTAAGCAATCCTCTCTCCCTCTCTCTCTCTGTCTCTCTCGTTCTCTCACTGGCTCCAGGCTTGATTACAGTCACCACATATTGGCCTGGTGGAGACAAAACAAAGCAAGTGGAAGTACTGTGGGTAGGAGATGGAACAATTTAATACAATTTACAGTGCTTTGTTTCCCTGAGCATGCGTGTGTGTTCCAACGGCAGCACTGCCTCAACACACGTACATGTTTCACAAACTGTTAATCTTTGCTGCAGGATTTTACAGTTTTCTCTTGGTGTTCACTATCTATATCAAATGTATCTATATATTCTTGCAAGAATAAATTCTCGTGCAGCATCTTATTGACAGATGCACATAAGAGTCCACCGATTAGAAAATGCAAGCAGCACCTCCAAGCAATTCTACAAAATGAAGGCTAATTAGCCCTCCCGATTGTTAACTCACATAGTACGTTTTCCAAATGTCATGCATTAATCAAGAATATGTTGTAACACTTTACAAACCCGTGAGTTGATACTCAGGTGAACAGTGTAACTTTTGAGTAACAGTTTTGGTTTTATAGTCTTATATTCTTTAACTGTGGGACTTCAACATGGGCAATGGGCTCTTCTTGTTCTAACCCCACAACAACTCAAAATACGAGCCAAATTTAATCTAGAGTTTACAAATGCAAATGTGAACACGTGGCTTTAAAGTACCTCTAAATAGAATTGCAACAATTAGTTGTTAATTGATATCGATAACAACTAAATTAAAATCACTGACTTCTGTGATAATCAATTGATCTGGCAAAAACAATCAAAATTCTCTGATTCCTACACATAAAATGTGAACATTTTCTGGTTTCGTTACTCTGTGACAGAATATCTCTGGGTTGTGGACAAAACACAATGTTTTTACTAAAACTGCCATTCCTTGTACGAGCTCTGCCCATTTATAGGCCAGAGAAAAAGCTGCACCTTTAATAATGAATAGCAAATGAAAACAGGTCAAAATTTTCAACAATCACAATTAATAATCGAAATAGGATTAATGAAAATGTATGCACAAACTTCACCTCTTTCACTTATCTTTGTCAAGGAAGAGGGAGTACTATACAGCACTAGGCACCTTCACAAACACACACATAATGAAATAAAACACTAGTGAGGCTCATTTAACTATCACAGGCACTCAGTACCCCCTCTCGCTCTTGTGGAAATAGTCTTTTAGCACACTTTGTTCTTGCAACCAATTTAAATTAAGTAAACAAACAACCATGAAAGAAGTAATAACCGACTCAAAGTGTTTGAACAGGTCACCTTATTAGTCTCGTTGTGCAGTAAACACCTGTATGGTTTCTCACAGACGTTGTCTCTGCAGCTGGGGTTGATTTGATGATTGCACATAAACAACAACGAGGCTGATCTGCTGTTTGTGATTTCGAGTCTGTGTCTCCAAATACTGTATCTGTTTACTGCACCAACATGTTCCCGAAGGTGAAGGTGTACCTTCTCCTCCTGCCGTGGGTTGAGTCAATGGTGAGCAGCGACATCTAGTGGACAGAGTGACCCAGAGTTTTCTCAATTGTTTCCTGTTTCTATGGCTTTATTTCACAAAACTCTAGACACAAAACTAAAAATACTTTTCCAAAAACGCCACAAATCCCTTTCAAAGTGAAACACCACACTCTAAATCACGTTCTCTCTTGTCAAAAAAGATTCTTTCCACAAAAAAGTATTCAAAGTACTGCTTATGTTGTGGCCTCATGAGGCCTCATCGTGGCCAATGAGGTTATAAATAGTGGAGACACTGATTCCTTTTTACTGCAATGATGAAATCAGTGCACAAAAACAAAAAGGTAGCAAAGCAAATACAGTATTAATTTGTTATTGTACAGTACAGTAAAATGTTCAGCTGACCCTGATGGCTGGTCGTCACTGTGTCCTCCGTTGCCTGGCGTAAGGATACACGCCTATGGTTGGCGGTCAAACACCTTCCACCGCCATGCTGAAGAGAATTCTTCGATGAGATTCAGAAATGGGGAATATGGTGGTAGAGATCTAAAAAAAAAAAAAATGTGAGTGGTTAGTGAATCAGTTGTAGATCAGAGAGCAGCTGGGTGGAAATTTACATTATCCCAAATGACAACGTATTTGTGTTGCTCTAGTCTCTTATTTTAAGTAATTTAAGTTATTTATTGAAATACACATAGGAAACTAAACAATAAACTGCAAGATGGGATGTTTGTGCCAGTGGCATCAGCAGTGTTGATATGGATGTGCGGTGTGGGTGTTGAGGAACAAACAATTGTTTAACAAAACCAAACTGGAGGCGCTGATGAGGATGATGTGAGAGAGACCAGCCCAGTTGGATGCTGTTCTTTTATATCCTCCAGAGCACTGGGCCCAGGTGCTCCAGGTCTGGCTGTTACTGCAATCGGCTGCTTCAAACCGGTTCCTCTGGCAGCCTCACATAGAGACAGGTAAAAGGTGTCAATAACAAACCCATACAGCACACTCATTCCCAAAGGCAGGAGCTGTCACATAGGTGAACAAAGGCTAATTAAAGATGAGAATTGTGTTTAGTTTGGCAAAAATGTGATTAGGGTTGGAGTTAAGAGAGAGTTAAGCAGTCTGGAGTTTTGTTTTTGATACATGAGGTTTGATTTTTCAGACACACTCTTAGTTCCAATATTTGTGCGTATGCAATGGGGAAAACTTGTAATAGACAAATTGTTTCTCCCTAAAAAGAAAAGCCATCATTATTATTATAATTTATTTTCATTTTTTCTTTATTGGAATGTACAGCTGAAGAGTGACAGGAAATATGACGAGAGAGAGAGAGAGGATGACATGCTGTTAAGGGCCACAGGTCAGATTTGAGCCCCTGCTACTGGGACGAGGACACAGCCCATGTACACGCTCTACCAACTGAGCTACTGGGGTGCCCCGAATATGGCGATTATTTACTTATTTCCTGCTCCAGTAGAAGAAAATCAATATGTGACCTGCAACTGCAATGCAGATAAACTGGGTATTCATGGAGCACACACTCTTGACCCGGGACGTTATGGAAGACGTGCAGTGTGAAAATTGGACAGCTGCTTTTTTACAGAAGGAGAGGAGGTGGCCTAATGGTGATATTACTACAATGATGATGATGGTGATAATGACAATAATGAAGACTTTAAGACCAAGAGATGGTAAGATTGATGTAATAATGCTGGTTGACCACTTGATGGCAGCATTGGTATGGTGTCCAAGTCCAAGAGGTGCATTTCCATGCCTGTGTTTCTCTGCAAAGAAAGATCCTTTGTTGCAACATTCATGTGAGATGACAACCATGTAATAAAATGCACCAGCGACACTCATATTAGCATCTTTTATGCATGGTATTTACTGGGCAGAAGACAGAAAATACCGTTTGGATCTCAAAGCAGAATTTAGTTCAACAACTGAAATTGAAGTTATGAATTATGTCGTCTCAAACTTTAAAGCCCTAAGGGTTACACACGTGTGTGAGTGTGTGTGCATAAACGGTGATACTCACACACCAACACAGCAGCACCGCTGCTTAGCTCTTGAAAGACTTGCACATTAAAAGCACCTAATTAAAGCCAACTTTTAGAAGTGTCAGGACAAATGTTTTTATGGCGATTTTGTTGTGACTGGCTTTTCATTTTCAAAGCATCAACACCTGCGCCCAGATGGTGGTTTTTTTACCATCTGTGAGAGTAAAGTGTAAAAAGATGATCGATATCAGTGGCTACAACACTTCCCTGCCTCCAGATGGCACGATCGTTAAGTTCTCTGAAGACTGTTGTCTGGAGTCCAATCCTTTCAGCTCCAAATGTTAAGAGGCAAAAAAAAAAAGAAAAAAAGAAAGAATCACGTGTATGCCGAGGCAAGCTTATAACGCTTCGCTTTCAGAACACTTGTGAGGAAGGTAGAAGAAGTTGTGGGTATTCAAGAGCCTCCCGGGGTTGAGAATACATATTACTATCCTATATTCCACAACCTATATTTGGCAATGTCTGCAGTGCAGTTTAGAGTACATGGTTGTTCAGATGGTGTGCACCATATGTTACAATCTGTAAGACACAGCTGAGGCTACCGCTTGTGTGCTAGTGTGATGTTGGCTGTGACAATGCCATGCATCAATCCGGAACGTGCTATTTTTCAGGGGAAATTGTTAAGTAAATGAATCGTTTAGCGCTTTGTACTTTGTTAAGAAACTGGCGGAGTTTGCAGAGTCACAACTTTTTGCAGGTTAACTGCACCGAGAGTAATGATGTAGCACTGTGCGTATCTGTGCAGCTTGGTGTGTGTGCTCTCCACTCTCCAGCCCCTTGCCAGTGTGTGTCCTGGATTCTGTATGTGTCTCTTGAGTAATCTTCAAAGCTGATATAACAAAACGCAGTGAGAGTAAATCTATATCACACATACCACATGTTTAATGTTTTATTTCTATGAAACCAAATCACTCCTGTTCTGGAGAACCGTTTTTAACTTTTTGTCTTAGACAAGTGAAATCAATTGCTCATCTGGACATAACAGGTTGGCTTTTGTATCACAGCAGCAAATTGTGAAAAGAAAGAATAAGAAAAAAAAAAAAAAAACAGCCTTTCAAAGAAAACGCATAGTTTTTCTGGTTTTACATCCCGAGGATTGTAACGTTGGTTTTGACAAGGCACGTTTTTCCTCTCCTGTCGAGACAGCAGCCAAACTCTCAGGATGAACTGTCAGCTCCATATTGTAACACAAGCCGGGGAGACTGGCAAACGAACAGGTGGGGTTGTCATATGTTTGTGAGGGAGTCTGCTAAATGTTCCCTCCAATTAACAAACAGCTCAGACGCTTTCCTCTCAGAGATTCTCTCTCTCTCTCTCTCTCTCTTCACAGTTGTCGCTCGCTCCATTTGGGAGCGACACACGAATCGTTACATGTCTCTCTGGCTCGGCTGAGATATGGCAGATTGAAACGCATTTAGCAGTAGAGCTGGAAGAGTGATGGCATGCTACCAGCGACTGCGTTGGCTGATGGAGAAACTGAAGTGCTTGCAAAATGTTCTGCTATGCTAGCGTCGTGATCCTGCTTTGAAAAAAAAAAAAAATCAAATGCTGCGATATCTGCAGAAGTCAGTCTTGTGATTACAGGTGACTGAGAGGAATGCAACTGGTTCTGCGCAACAGTCTGCCAATTAAGTCTGTAGATTCCCTCAGGGGTGCATTATAGATACAGAATGCATAATGGGATAGTTCAACAATGACACCGCATGTAACTAGCAACGTTTGCAGCTTTGAGAGACTGTGAGGCTAGTGTGTAATTAACCTGTGGTAAGTACTGCAGTGTACTGTGAGTACTCTGAAAACATTAGTGAGGAGAGAGAAGTGTCTGCTTGGTACTTAAATAGGTAGCTCACCACAGTGGGAGCATTGACTTTGCTCGAACAATGTAAAAAGAAAAAGGGTAATTAATTGGCCGGCTTGGCCATCAGTGCTGTGGCAACGATCTCTGAGGATTTGAGAGGAAAGAAAAGGCTACTACCAAGTTTAAATGGCTCATTGGGTTTTACCCTGACAACGTTTAACGAGGGGTTACCAGAGTAGCTTTTAAGTCTGCAGGGGAAACTCCAAGTCAGATCTTGAGGCTTTCAGATTAACAACATGTCTGCACAGGAGCTGTTTGTCTATTTCAGATGCATCTGACAGAACAGATATGCTCTGTATTTAATGAATCTTCCGTCTTACTCATCCGGAGCATACTTTTGGCTGGACCGCTACAGTCGATGGTGCGGTCGGCCTACCCTTAAAATGAATAGGCATGGCCAGTCCTGAATTACATCCTCAGGAACCGAAAAGGTCGTGAAGGAACATGATAGGTCAATTCTCCTGCAAGCAGCATTTCTCTGTGCAGATAAGCTAAGTGATTCCACCCCTCTGCGCTTTTCTTTACCATTTATATTCTTTATAATATATTATCAGTGACTTTTATCACCATATTCAGTTTTGGTGAACAGTGAACATTCAAGATGCTGAAATGATCGTGAACCTTTTTTTCCATTACACCTAAGATGAAAGAATAAGCGCGCTGTACAAATTTGATCAATATCTTGTCTTTGCTTATCTAAATTGGTTTACATGTGTCTTGCTGGTACCTTTTCTTCTTTCCTTCCATACTACAGGGACCTTAGAAACAATAACATATTGACATAGAGATATTGAAAAGAATTGCATCCAACTTCATGTTCTACGTGATCTTCATCACTTTCCGTCTTTGAACAGAGCAAGTGGCCTACTTATCACTCACCTACAATGCAGTGCTGAGTTCTCTTCCCCAGACAGCTACAACCATTCATACCTGAGCTCACGTAGCCCTAGCAACCAACATGAAGGCCGGTTGGGTCAACAACCCACAAGTGAACCCAACGACTCTGAAACTCAGAGCTTGTGTCCTTAACAACTCTGTAAGGACACCCATACAGAGTTGTAAAGCCTGCAACTCCTCTCCAGTTAGTTAGAGCTGGAGAAGCCTCTAGGATGAGAGGTGAAACGTCTTCAAGAAACTGAAACACATATAGTTGCCTACGATACGGCACTTAGATGACCAGGCCATGGATGACTGAGAACCAGAACCAGCTTTGAAATCTTTTTGATGGTACATTGCCTTGTAATTGGGTAAATGGTGTCTCTGTCTCAGCCTTCTTGTCCCCCGATCACTTGTTTCTGCACTATGTAACTTCAGTGAGAGGGGAGGATCACAGCGTTACATACATGTTTACTTCAAACTTCAAACATGTTTTCAAGACATACTATTGTTTAGATGTAATATGTATTCTTACGACAGTGGTGTTGCACTCAAAAACTGTGGGGGGCGCCAAATCGCACACAATACTAATTTCAATATAATGTTGATTTAACCTACATCATTATTAATCATCTCACTACGTATATATTGTTACACACCAATTATATCATCTTTGATCTCAGTTTTACCTACTTCATTATAAATTGCCACTATATAAATAAGATTGACTTGACTTAATCAGCCTATATTACATATTATTACATCATGTTTTCTTCTCCAATAAAAAAAATGACAATACTTTCAACTTTGCATACCATATTTCATGTTTACATTTTTTCAGTCAATTATTTACTATAACTGACTGTCATTTGCTTTATCATATACATTTTTTTAAATCAGAGATCATAAGATATGAACGGAAAGTATTGCCTGTGCAACTGTGTTGATACCATTTTTTGACTCCACTGGTTTCAAAAAGAAGTCAGATTGTATGTAAGCTTATGAGGAAATGACCCTACTTCTCACTTGATTTGTCACATCAGTAAACCGTTTCCTAATGGTCTCATCATTAGTTTTAAGTCTTCTTATATACAGCATTGAACTTATTGTGTTTATTACGGTCTCATTTAGAGTAAAATAGGGTTTGCTTAAGAGCGGGGCTGACTTGTGATTGTAGTTGCTTCCATTGCCTGTCAAATTCTCAGTCAGAGACTTTTTGTCTTCAGAAAAGAAGATGGTGATAGCCGTAATGCCAAAGTCACAAAGATTACATACATAAAGACATGAAGACTTTCCTCAAGTGATTTCACCATGTGAATATTCAGTAGGTATACACAGTGGAAATGCTGTATTATCTGTGTGGGCAGAGATGTAAATGTTAAGTGATGCAGGAGCTCCTGTAACTGGATGTGCCTGGAAATGTTGTACATCTCAGCTGGATTGGATTTAATCCAACTTCATGTTACACAGGCGGCACACTTCCTCTCCCTTCTTTACATTTGTGAAAGGAGCGAAGCAGCCAGGCATTTGGGAGGGAGGGGGTGGACTATCACGCTCTTTTCTGGAGACACACCTGCCATGTCGTAAGCGGGGTGAATGAGCGATGACGCTGGCTGGGTAAATGGAGACGGCGTGGGACCCTTCAATGGGAAATTTGATGGCTAGAAGAATAACGCAGCCAAAATCTCATCATCACACTCTCAACCTCTCTTTTCTTTCTTTTCACTCTTTTGTCTCCCTCATGCAAGCTCATATACACAAACACATTTCAATCACACCGAGACATGACAGCAGATCAGTGTGAGCATTCTCAACCTCATAAATGGAAATGACTCATCTGTCATTCAACTATCGGGGTGGCATTTCTCTTTCTTTCACTCTGGGGGGAATGAACTCCATTTGGCTGAGGACCCAGCATCCTGATAGCTCTCAGTCCGAAAGCCTGGCACCTGGAGAATATATTTTGTGTCTGTGATAAGGCAAGAAACCATTTTTTGTTTGTTTGTGACTGCTCTTTTTCGTTTTTGACATTTACGTCTGATACAGTGTTCCTAAATGATTTCTTTTTTTCGTTCCCATTTTTTTAGCAGACAATACCGCGCCCTTCTAATTGATATGTCCAGTGAGAGAGATAGTCTGGGCCCTTTGAAACAAATCCTCTAAGTGAAAAAGATAAAATTGCACACATCCATTTTCTTCCCCTCTCCTGCTGAATGTCTGTCGAGCTGTCTGATGGCAACCAGAGAACTCTTGTAACCCATAGCTTATTCATGCACTCTAACACCTCAGAGAGCTGTACAAGAATAACAGATCAGATTCTCCTTGAGTCAGGTATAATGTAGCCTTACAGCCTAAAAGCTGCAGCTTTGAAAGGGGTCCTTTCGCTGCTCTCCAACATCCCCAGTCCTCTTGCTCAAAAAAACGGAAATCAATTATCTTTCCGAAACCCCATTGCTTCGGCCCCTACCTGGCTGCCAGATCCCATATGGTAATGTAGATAGCAGGGGATCATATTACTGAAAAGCTTAAGAAGTGAGAGATCCCCCCGGCTGATTCCATTGCGCTAAGTCCCTTGACGCTGTTCAGTACTTCGGGAGGGTCGGCTCTGTGCCATTGTTCGTTGAATGGGGAAGTTAACCGACATCGCCTGGCCCTGATGGGGATTGTTATTTCAAATCTCTGCTAAACTGAGGATTGGGAATTCTGCTATCTGGCGTCTTCCCCTTTGTGATGTGATGAGCTCCATCTTGGGCCTTTTACAAGAATAATTTGACAGGGGGAATTCATGGTAGAGAGCGAGAGAGAGAGAGAGAGAGGGAGTCCTCTGCACCAGCCCATTGTGACAGTTTCCTGAGTAACAGAGTCCGCAATGTCTTTCATGGTGTGTTATTTTGGCACAGTTGCTCAGCTCTCACCAGAGACACCAGCTGATGTTGCCACTTAGACAGGGGACTACTGAGACTCCATGCTAAGCTGTAAAATTTGAGCGGGTTTGTAAGTCTGAAAGCAAAAGCGATATTGAAGTGAAGGAGAACTGAAGCCCTGGAGTGTAGGTGCCTGCTTTAGTACTCAAGTAAACCGTATGCTGTTGGAATCCTTAATGCATGCCGCGTACAGACGAGAAAACTGGAACCAGGCCAAGGCATATTACTTAAAAGAGACAGTTTAGTATAGAATTTAAATCCAACCTTGGCATGGGTGCAACAGCCGAGTACCCCAAGGAATGATGTTGGATAATGTTGCATTAACATTTTCTTCTTTAAGAACTGTAACCACAATCTTTCTCTGTCAATTTCATAGGATTTTAGTTGCTTAACATCAGGATTGTTCAATTAGAGTTTTTGTTACTGTGGAATGAGCCTTTTATATCTACCGATAGAATAGTTTTTCTTTCGAGTTCGCACATGGATCCAATAAGGGAAAACCTGGATATGGCGTTGGAGGCGGCGCCCTGTTCATTCCTATGAAAGCTTCTCTTACTTGACTTGTTTGGTGTAAAATTACCTGGATTTTTTGCATAGCTTCCATATTGTGGGGCCCATTCAGCGTGCACACTAGAAACTTTTGTTTCAGCCCTTTGCTTACTGAAATATGAATAAAACAATTAAATGGTGCAGCTTTTATTTGGCTTTTTACAGCTGCTTCTTTTACAATGTAAGCTTATGGGACAAAGATTTTTGGGGTCATTGTGCATCGTGACGTTGCGTTTAGATGTTCTGGCCGCTATGTCTTTACAGTAGTCAAGAATGGACAAACCAGACACTGGCTCTAGAGACGGCCTTTCACGTCTTTCGCATCCTTAGCAGATCCCAAAGGGGATACAAGGGGTGGTCAGTTGGTTGCAATCTGCAACCACATCGCATCACTTTCCTATTTCTTAACCTGTTTTAAAATGCTTTTAATGTAAATTTTATGCGCCTGTAAAGCACTTTGAGTTGCCTTGTGTCTGAATTGTGCTATACAAATAAACTTGCCTTGCCTTGCCTAGAGGCCCCACAATATTACACACTGGACCTTTAACCTTAAAAGGCTTTGTCATTCAACGTAATCAGGGGTTTTGAGGAAATCGTCCAAAAGCTATTTTCTTAGGGTTAGACTGCTGTGATGTTACAGGTGGTGACCATGGTCTGGTGTGACTGCATAAAATAAATGCAGCATAATGCAAAATCTTAGGTCAAGATCTACAATTTATATCATTAAGACAAGTCAAGATATTTAAACCATGTATGGTTGATAACATTGTTACAGTATTTGTGGGCTGGATATATATATATACTGTACACATACATACATACGAACATACATACATACATACCTGTCAATGTGTGTGTTTGTGCGTGTCAATCATAATGGAATTCCTGACCAGCACTTACACTACTTCACATACTTCACATTTTGTACAAGGAATTAAAGGCTGAAAGAGCTGTCTGAAAGAGCTGTCTGAAAGAGCGGGCTTCATCTCAGAACAAATGACAGAGAATAAAAAGATACATAATAAGCCTGGGATGCAAAGAGAAGACCCTTCAGGCCATTTAGTGAAATATTAAGGAGGCTGCAAGAGCAAAAAAAAGAAAGGAGACTGAGAGAAAGACCATCGTGAATTTAATGAAAAGACATTTATGAGAATGAGCAGAGACAGTCAACGGCAGCCTGACAACATATCATGTCAGCAGATAATGTGTACAACATTGAAAAACACTCTCAGGATCCCATTTATTTGGCAGAAAAGCAACAACAGACATCACAGCGCATCCAGAGAAGTTGTGATGTGCTTCTATACATATAATTATATTGAGCATTTTTCATTTAATGGCCAATTTAAGCTCTTGATGTACTTTGACATCTGTCCTATGATACTTATTGGGCATCCTGTGGTAATTACATCCCAATAGTGTCTTGACGTATGCTGTGACAGAAGAGAAGAGAAGAGAAGAGAAGAGAAGAGAAGAGAAGAGAAGAGGTCTGGCAGGTAGAATAGCTGTATGATTGCACTGAAGCTACATCTGACACTTTAAATGCACACTTACACATAAAAGCCTGTTTTGATCTGCTGAAAAAGGTGTCAGTCGGAGAAGGAGGGGACTTCATCTTAGAACAAAAGACTGAAAAATAAAAATGATGATGGAAATGTACAATTGTACGACTTTATTCATATGTAGCTTACAGCCTGTAGATTGATGTGTTGTGTAGCAGAAGAAACGCCACTGAAATCGATGATATATATACAGTTAGGTGAGAAAAACAATACGATGGAAGTAGAATTTAATCGGAGAGACAGGAGGGCCGCCATCTTCCCGTTATGCCAATATTCAGAAGGTTGAAAGAAAGAGGGTAGTGTAATTGATAGCGGCGTATTGAGTTCATTGACACGCAGAGTGAACGTGTTGCTCATAAGGATCATTAATGTCTCTGTTGTAACAAGCCTGTGAAAACAAGCCCTGAAAAAACCTCAGTTAGACAACACATTATTGATTAGGTTCATGTTGGGTGAAAGAAAGTCATTAGCTCTGTGTGCTAATTAGTATCATTTTGAGGGAAAATATGAATTCAAAAATTCAAAAGAGAAGAGCAATTCTTCTGAAATGAAACACACTTTTCTTCTGTGAATTCTGAAGGTTTTGGGAGCATAAGGTGAGGAGAAACAGAGGGAATGAAGAGGTTGGTAAAAAAATCAAAAGGGAACAGGTAGATGTTGGAGAGGGTAAAGGGGAAAAATGAAATGTTAGATGTGACTTCCTCTGGAAAATAAAATATCCAAGGCAATTTGCAACCCAATCAGCAGAATGAAGGTTGGCAATGTACGCCTTTGCAAACCTCCGATGTGTTGAAAAGCTAAATTTCTTCAATTTTGCTTCAATTTTCATTTTTAGGTTGTGACAGGTACAAAAACAAATTGGTTATGATAGGAAAAGATTGTGCTTTGGCTGTTCGTTTTTTGCCACAACAAAGCTGAAAAATATGCTGAAGTCTCGTCAAAAAAACAGTTTCGTTGCCACAAAGACGGCTGGAATATGTCAAGATGTCTCCCTAAAAATATCCTGTGCTTTTCGCCCATATAAACGTTGAAAAGCTGCCAACAGTCTTGTAATTAAATGTATTTTTGGGGGGCTTTTAGCGCCACAAGTCAAGTGCTATCTGGTTCCGTTATGTTTGAGAGAATGCTCTCTCAATTACTCCAGAACTCAGCAAGTGTACTTTTGATTTTGGGGACACCTATCCCTTTTAAAACAAATGTAGCCAAACGAGAGTGATGTTAAATGTACAGTAGCTCCAAAATCATTTCCTAATATGTTATTATACCATTTCAATGTCCATGCAATGAGCATAAACAATTGCATTGCCTTGGAAAAATGCCGTTAGCTGAGGTTACATGCTTTCTAAACAATACAGGAAGCACACACTGCAAACTGAATATTAGCAAGCAAATATGCTGCTGATGGTATTGTGGCACACCGCTCTGCCTGCAGGTCGCTCACCTGTCTGGATGTAGGTGGACATTAATGATGTTTATGTGAGCATCGTTATCATCACCATCCTCCTCTCTTTTCTTTGAGAAACTGTTTCAATGTCAACAATAATAAGAGACACTGGAGCACTGAAGTTCAACTCTCTGCCGAGGTAAATTTAATCAGTGGCCCATGACATCACTCCCTGTTTCTTCACCTGCTTTGTGTGCCACACAATCATCACAGCTGTCTGATGGGAAAACAATGCAACAGTAATTATTTATCACCTGTGAGCAGAACATTTTTCTCTTGATTCTTTTGCCAATGAATGATTCATCATTTGCTTATCGTGTTCAAACTTCATAACTGTCTTAGGAAAGGTTACACACATGCTCTAAGTCGTGCATTTGTGTCAACCATTTTCAAAAATAGCCTAATGGTGCAAATGTTGGATGACTTCTAGCTGTGACGAAAAAGCAACACAGGGCTAACAACAGTGATGAAAGCTGGGTACAACATTTCAACCACAAAGCCAGTCCTCATCAGGAAAACAACCACATAAGTCGACTGTAAAAGCAGTGGCGACCACTATGGGCCATATTACATCAGGCGGGTTCAACAAGTGTAGGACTTTTACCAAAGAGATGCAGCCCAGTCACCAGAATAAAATGCTGGCTGTTAACATGTGTGCAAACCACTGATATCTTCCCATGTGTACGTGTCATAGGCTATGTACCATATTGCCATGTCTTCAATACGTGTCAAATTTGTTCACATTACGTGTATGACCTGAATTCACATTGGGAGGTGGAGGAGTTGAGAATGAGAAGGCTGGCAAGCCGGTGACCACAGTTTTAGCCTGCATTTCAATATTTGTAAAGCACTGGATATATTTTTAGGGAGACCTTGGGACATTTTCAAGCAGTGCTTGTAGTGTCAAAAAGCAGCTATAGTATTTTTGATGAAAAGTCAGACCATCTCCAACTGTGTTTGTGGCAACCAAAGTGAGTGTTTAACTCAAAAGATGATAATTTCCCTAACCCTAACCAAGCATTTATTATGCCTAATGCTAACCAGACCCTAAGCACATAAAATTGAAAATTGCACCTAAAGAGACGGAAAGTTGCAACGTAAAGAAATGTTAAGTGTCAACATATTGGTGGTTTGCAGATGCATACATGACCAACATTTATTCTGGCAATTAGGTTGGGAGACCACTGTTCGTGTCCAGTGTGAAAGCAAAAATCAATCAAACACAGTTGAGCTACATCACATACATAACGTAACTTAAATTACATAAGTGACCCTAAGCATGTTCGTGACAGAAGTTACATAAGTAACATAGTTATTTCGACCCAAACCACAATGTTTTCCTAAACCTTACCAGGCCATGGCATGCTGCAGTGTAAGAAAAATAACTTTACGTTTGATCCAAAGAAAGATGTCACCCAATATCATACAAAATCATAAAAGATTAAGCTGCAGATAAAGTAGTAATGTGTCTTTCTTAACAGAGCAGAGAACAGTGCCATAAAATAAAAAAGGCAGCTCAAAGAGTACACGATGGAAATGTACAGCATACTTCTCCTGTCACTTTAAATAGAAAAAAGCTATAGATGTCACCTCATACCACAGAAATGTCACTGCCTACTCCCGTAGCACCGAATGTGCAATGTGACATTTTCTCATTGGGGCTGTCATATCAAATATCTACGAGTTAAATCATATTACACGTAATTCTTCACGTGGCCAGTGTAAATACTCAGCCTTCTACCATCTATAGCCTTCAGCAATTAAAACTGACATAGAGATCACACCTTTATGGCGAAGGTGTTGGAGCTATACAGTGGAGAACATAGATCACTTCTTTTTAATAATTCATCTCATGAATAATGGAATATGCATAATCACTTAATAAAGTAGATATTCATGAGCTCATTCGCTTCTGTCTTTTCTGCATGCCACCTGACAGTGAGATGTGTTTTCCTATATCACGGCACCGTGTATAGATATCAAAGATGGATCATAGAAATGAAGCTCCTAGTGAGTGCCTGATGACTGGATAATACCTGCTTTTCCTCCACCTCGTAGCCGAACTAATGCACAAACATAGGCAGCGTGTACCCACTGTAAGCCTCTCTCCCTTTCTTAAATCTGGTTTGACAATATAGATCGTCTTTCGCGATATGCAAATGTACCACATGTAGGAGGATTCACTTTGTGAGATTATTGAAATATTTCATGGTCGGCTAGTTTGGTTCACTGCACATGTAAGCAGCTGAAAATCACCACATTTAAATGCAGTTTCAAGGGAGTGTGAGGCAGAATGATGATGGGCATATTTCTGAGAAAAGAATTGATGTGAAGAAAGCCAAATGAATGCAGCTGTAATAATGCAAAATGTGTCTCTCTCTCTACAGTCTGTAAATTAGTCTTCAAAGCAAAAGGTCCAAGTCTTTAATTTATTTCATTATAAAGACAGTCAAAGATATTTAACCTGTGAATCATTGAATTATGTAGCAGCGTTGCTAAAGACATTTTTAAAACAGTTATGAGCGATGTTTCTTTTTCTCAAGAATGCGAAGGAAAACCAAACCATAAATCAAATATCCTACATGTACTTTACATATAAGAGGGTCAGCTTTATTCACAAATCAACACGGGTGCATACATGGTCGCATATCGGCAATGCCTTGTGTAAGTGGCCCCAAAGGGACCTGCAGAGATGGGTGGTGTACGTGTGTGCGTTTATGTGCACCTGCAGTATGCGCCCATGCAAGAGATGGACAAAATAACCCAAAGACCTTACAATATACACAGTATGATACCGATGCCTTCACTGACATTTATGGTAGTTTCAATGTGAAAAGCTGGCATGCAAACCATGAATTATATGAAGTGAGATTTAAGACTATTTGTCATGATGGAAGGCCTCCAGGTTACAACTGATGGAGGAGGTGGAAGTCCTCTACACACTGGTGATTTGGGAGGCTGCGGAAGGTTTCCGTAATGTTGATGTTTCTGACAACACGTATGTGAGCGGGGGTGTTTTCACCTGGGAACATGAGAAAATTATGAGAGAATGCACACACTGGTGTTTAACAGCTGGCAGCGTACATTGTGGGTTGAATGTATCCACTGGCGTTTTCAAAAAACTCTTTGGATGAAGGAAAAAATAACTTCTGACACTCATGCTTTACGTATTTTTCTACAGCTTATTTTTGGAGTTCTTTATGAAGAGCTTTGCCTCTTTGGCAGCTTGCCTTGGCGCAAGAAGCATCAAAATAGCTGTCCTGCAACTTTAATAATGAGAATGTTTTTTTTATTTTTTTTGTCTGTGAAAGAATCAGTGCCATTTTCTGTTGTGTGTTCATTTATGGACTTTTGGTCGTGCGGTGTAAGGAATCAAGTTACTTCACTCAAAGCTGACAGAAGTGCCTGAATGTTTTAGAGACATAAATCACAGTAAGTTGACAGCTAGGCCTGCCGTCTTAGTCTCTATAGCTTTGAAGTAATTTCCTTTGTTTGTCCATGTATTTGCATTGGTCTGTGCGAATGTGCACGTGAGTCTGTTTATAACTAGAGCAATCTAAGCATGTGTGCAGCGGCGGGGCCAGGCGGCGCACTCGTGTAGAGACCGCCTTTGGGAGCTGCAGTCTCCCTGATGGATGGCCTACCCATCGCACAATGTGTACCCCCATGTAATACCACCAACCCAGCTGCTTCTCACGCATGTTCCACTGGGCTTCTTTGGCTCAAGGCACAGCCTCAACTCCAAACCTGGGACGATGCCACATCTAGTTTGGGTATAGATAATATCTTTGCTGCTGCAAAGGTAATAGAAATAATACAATTCCTGCTGAAATGCATATTTTTACCCCTTATGAAAGCATAAACTTCCGACCTTAGTAAATGAAAGAGGAAAATCCCCATGTAACCCTAAACAGTATGATGCTTTTCCCATCTGAACAAGGTAATGTAGAATTCATGCTTGTTGACTAGAAGCAATTGGGTGTTTGTGCATGTGGTGTGCGTACTCTCAATCCTAACTAGGACAAAAAGATTTCTATGAAACAGCGGCAGTCATACATCCACCTACCTTTTATCATTTATACGTCGTTGTTGTGCTCCTGACAAGAAGCTAAGCCTATATAAAGTGGGCTTGTATTTGACATCCTGTTTTACTTGCCTGTACAAGAGATACTCTGAATGTACATGGGGAAGTCAAGGTTGGAGAAACAAACAATCTAACTCCATAATCAAAAAAGTCAGAATGTAATAACACATAAACACCATACGCTTTCGGCAGTATTTGCTGCGTGGTTATTTATTGGATTGCATTCACCATAGTTGTTTGCCTCTTAAACATTGTGAAAACTTACTAACAACTGGCAGTCATCGCAAGGAAATGATGAGCCACTCAGACTGTACAAAAAGGTGTCACAGTAATCAATTTGCAGCGAACAGGAGACCTGTCAATTACAGAAATCATTGGCATAATTTTCACACACTTCTGCTGAAGAATTAAGCCTTTAATTATCCTTTTTCACATTTTTATTAACGAAGTAGCCAATAGTCAACAAACTGCAATTATGTTGCTCACTGCATGAAAGATGCATTGCCTGCAGGGACTGAAATGAGATATTCTTACAAATTCCCCTGACACTTTGTGCAGCTGACACAAGACCTATAACTGTTCACACATGTGCTGTGCATTTTCTGGTAAATATGCATCACTTCCATTCTTATTACTTACCGTATTAAGATTTTTTGTCTCCATGTTTCATGTTTTTACTGTTTGTTTTTTCATTATTGTTCATTTTGCAGGTCTAATTTTTGGAAGACAGCTTCTGACAATGCAGATGCTGGTCAGCTGGTTCTTAGTATCAGATGTCTAAGGTATGCAGAAGCGTCACTTCTTGAAGCGCCCCGCTAGTGCAGTAGCAAGAAAAGTCTGCGTTGGTGGGTGACTGGGCAGGTTGGTTAGGTCAGCAACTGAACTTTTAAAAGACTGGGGTTCAAGTATGATGTTTTCCGAAACCTAACCAAGAAGTGACAGGAAAAAAACTCAAGAAACAAAGTCCAAGGCAGACAGGACCACATGTAATGTTGCAACACCATGTGCATCTTCAACAGAGTCAAACAGTACAGAGACTTACATCCTCTTAAATAACCTCCCCTAATGAGGACCTAATCCAGCACAGACTGGAGAAAGAGGGAGGAAGCAATCAATTAGAAGTAGAAGGATGGGTTCCCAAAATGACCCCAAAGTAGCTTTGAGATATGAAGCTCAAGTCTTGGAATAAAAAGGCACTTGTCAGTCATTTATGGAGTACAGCAATGTGCTTATTGGAGACTAACAGTTTACCATACTAATAGGCCATTAAGCCAACCATCTCATGGTCTTTGGATTGACTCCAACACAATAAAAACAAAAGCTATTGCATTTTGTTCTTAAGGGTTAGGGTTATATTAAGGGTAATAAGTGGGGGAAACAAGAGACCAGGGAAGGAGCTGATAGGCTGGGAAAAACACTGGGAACAGGGCCGGGCTGACGAAGGTGATGCAGGGCAGGTGTGGAGGGAAAGCAGACTGGGGAGGAGCACAGGAACACTTTAGGGAAACGAGGCAAAAGATACCAGTGTTGATAACACTGTTATCCAGACATTTCACCTTTGTTTCTCCCGTACCCTGTAGGTTCCCAATATTTACAAAAATAATTTATTTCTCCTTCCTCCACAACACCCACTTGTTACTCCAGTGTTCCCCACAGCTTAATTATCTTCCACTGTAACTACATTTGAGTACCAGTAGGAACTGGTGAATATTGTATTAGCACCAGATTCAAGCTTTTAACACAATCACAGGAAATCATGGTCTGTATTGAAAAAAAAGATTATTAAAAAAAATATAAAAACATTTTTTTCACAGTACTAACAAAAACATGAGTGATGTTGCATTTTGATTCAGTAAGCAAGGAAGGTGTCAACTGCACTCACTGTAAATTACGTGTATTACACTTTACATAACTATGATTGACAACAAAATCAGTTGCTGACAAAACTGTATAAAGGTAATTTGCTGCAGTGAAGGTGCGTTTACAACATCATTTTATACACACGAGACAGCCGCTCTTGAAAGATCCAAAGAGATTCAGCAAAAAAGATGAGCACAAGCAGCATGAAGGCGAGTGGAGTGGGTCAAGATGTACAGGCTAAAGGTTACTGATGGTGGATGAGCGGATATTGCACTGTTCATAGTGGTTAAAAGCATTTGCTCTAGTGAAAGCATGTAATTAGCTGTTCTGAGGGGAAAAATATGACACTGTATCTTAGATGTACTTAAGATGAAAAAAAGAAATGTGCTGAATGCTATGTCCTCTAAAATGTTCTAATTCATTACAAGCTACATTCAAAGATGTCATACTTTTATGTTTCATTACGGTGTTGCGTGATGGTACAATAAGCTGTCTGGTCAAGGGCAGCAGCGGTGATAGAAGTATGTCCCTCTCCACAGCTTCATGCTAATCTCGTCTCCACGTTGGAGCGTTTAATAAGTTGATGAACAAAGCTCTGTCTTTCGATCCCTTTGATTCGCATTTTCTGAATTGCAATGCTATTCTTAAACTTGTTTTTCATAATGTTGAGTTTGTGCATCACTTGACTTTCAAAGAGACAAAGATGAGTGTTTGTTGTACAGGTTTTGCCACTGAGAGGCCAGATGAAAAATACTAACAATCCAAGCAATACTAGCCATGTGTGTCCTGTGAGTCATTGAAAATGGGACTAACGGCCTCAGTGTTTCTCTTTTCTGTGTGTGTGTCTGTGTCTGTCTTTCAACCTGATTACCTGAGTGGAGACAGGTGTACTGGACCAGTGTGGAGCAATTCCAGCTGCGTCTGATCCTCTCATCAAGACTCCTTCACACACTCAGCTCTTCCACATCCACCTCGCTAGACTGCAGTGCCCGTTCAGTCAGTCTGCATCGCGAACCTCATTTCGTAACTTTGATTTCTGTTGATTTTGCATTCCACCAATCCTGCAGCTCTGTCTGCCCTGGTCCTGGTCCCTCTCTCCAGCCTCCACCTTTGTCTTCTCTTCTCTGCCAACTCTACTCAAACAATCTCTGGACTCAGCCCTCACATGCTCAGCTCAATTCTCCACTCTTGTTTACTCCAGTCTAAACTCAATCCCTTCAACTTTAGCAGTTTCCCTGTCTCTCTGCATCCAGCACTTGGCTTCACTAGCCTAGCCTAAACAAATGCATCAGCAATACTAATTCAGTGATAATATTTGATAAATTTACACTGACAGGAGCCATTCTGCTCAATGAGTTATTTTCCTAATACATTTTGGTGATAATGCTTATCAAAACTATAGTCAGATGGGGGTTTCAAATTGTACGACGGTTCCGGGCCTAAATAAAGCTGATCTACCAGGTTCAGGATTTGCGCACGTCATTGGAGAGAAGAAAAAGACGACGGAAGATGCACCGCAACTTAAGAAAACATGCAAATAAACAAAACGCAGGCACATTTACCAGTGAGACAACACACGTGCAGCATGCAGAGAAAGCACTGCAAACAGAGAGAACACAACCAAATATAGAAAAAGCTGCAAGAAGAACAAATGACAGCAGAAACTGTTTCCAGGGGACATGCTTATTGTACCAGTGAATGCACAATTCTTAGCTCATTTTTCCAAAAGCACTTAGCAGACTTCAACACTTTCACAAGTCAGAAACCATGGCAACAACAAGTTTGTCACTTTTTAGTGTCCACTGGAAGCGGTTCATGTTGCCGTCTGTGCTTGCAATATTCATGTTTTTGACTGGTATAGGCTTCAGCCACCCTGACGACGAAGTAGTAGTAGTAGTAGTAGTAGTAGTGGTGGTGGTGGTGGTGGTGGTAGTGGTAGTGGTAGTGGTAGTAGTAGTAGTAGTAGTAGTAGTAGCAGTCTTTCCCCAAGAGGTTTATAAAATGCACAGTATACCTCTAAAACAAGTCACATCTATATCTCTTTTTTTCCTCTGCAGTTTTAAGTCTGATGTCCTCAACAGCTCCTTTTTGAAAAACACTCTTTAGTTTCCGTTCTGGTGACTGATCTGTTTCCTAACTCTTTAACACCACATACTGTATCTCTGTTACCCTTCCTTTCGAATAATTCAATTCCCACAACCTCACTTTGCAAGGAGTGCATTGCTCAGGTCTTAAAATATCTAATCAGAGCTTGACAAAGTGGGAGGGGGAGCGAGTGCAAAAAAAGGAATGAAATCTAATTCATTAAAGTCACTGACCCAAATAGAATTAACCAGTGGCCCAGAGTAACCAAGTATGCGTGAACCTACAAATATTAGCAAGGTGCTCAGCAGTCTAAAGGTGGCATGAGGGGAAAAAGGTTGAAACGGTATTTTATCTAAAAAATCAGAATGTTTTTATCTGTTCAAAATTTACTCCGCAGCTTGTAGAACACTGACAAGAGTTACAGACTTAAAGGGGCTCTATGTAACGATCTATAGCTATTGAAAAATTAGACCTTCCCCATCTCTCTGTATCCAACACAAGCCTGTGGACAATTTGTTTAAGTTGCTTAATGCTCCTGGACTGTGAATGTCTTTTGTAAAGGACTCGGATTGGACAATAAGGATGTGACTTTATGCACTTTGCTGTGCGTAAGCTCTGCCTAGGTTTAGGCACAAAAACGACTTGGTTACATAAGAAAATCATCATGCTTTGGCTTAAAATACCTGTTTTGGTCGCCACGATCACAGATGTACAGTGTAGTCCAACTTCCCGTGCCAAATGGTCGGTTTTGGATGCCACAAAATCTGCTGGAAATGTCCACAGGTCGCTCCTTTCTAAAAAAAATCAACAAAAAAGCATCTGCTTTTGACTAGACAAAAAGGGATGGAAATATCCCCAGGTGTCCAAACAAACACCCACTGGTGTGACTCGAACTGTGGTCGCCTTCCAGCACAACACAACTTCCACAGAGCCCCTTTAAGATTAGCTCTGACATTGTATGGCAAATGATGGATGATCAAGGATAGAAAATTGTAAAACTAAATTCTTGATCATTTGTAGTAATATTCCTATACGTGTAGAGCTAATTGGCCATGAGTCTATCAAAACATACTTCTGTGTAAAATAAGCAAAAAACACAAATTGAATGATGTGTAATCTAAATACACACACATAGAGTGCCGCCCGCGAGTGAATGACAAATGAACTGGGGAAAATGTTTAGACTAAGAAGCTGAAATTGCACTAAAGTACATTAATTTTCATTTAATCAACTCATAAATGGTCTAAAAATGTATTATTCATTCTGTGTCATGGATAAGTTGTTCCTTCATCGAAACTATTCAGTTAAAACGGTGCAGCTTTTTTTTTTTTTAAAGAAAAATGTATTAGAGTGAGTATTATCCAGGGAATACAAACCATTTCTAACTTTTTATAATGCTATTATTTTGCATATGATAGCATCGTGTATCGTTCCCTCTCTCTCTCCTCCAACCACACCCTCTGTGTGTTAATTGATGACCTTGGCGTGCCTGTCTTCTTAGCCACTGACTGATCAGCGTAATCTGCAAGATCATTATTAGCGAGATCAGTAGCTCCTCCGCTCCTATTCACCGCTATTCATCACATCAAGACTTAATTGGATTGCTAATTGATGTGTAGAAACCCATGTAATTGCACTAAAAGGCACTTTCTGCTACCCTGCCATGCAGGAGGGGGGCGGAGTACGCTCAAGCTGTCAGACATACAGTCTATCCAACAAGGTCACGTGGCCAGACATGTGACATGTCTGGCCACGTGAAACACGGACCTGCTGCAAAGGAGCAACCATGTTTACAGTGCTGTCACATTCTATCACACAACTGGAGAGGACAGTATTTGTACGACATAAATATATGAGGACATTGAAAACCAACACACGCACACAAATCTCTAAATCTGAAAGGGGAACAGAAAAGAAATCCTCCGTCCTTTGACACTTGTTAATGCCAAAGGAGCTGCACACTGTAGTCAGTGAGAATTATACCAGCTAACTGATGGCATGCAGTTTAAATTAACATGGTCGATCAACCACGTAATGGACCACAATGAGACGCCATTCAGACTGGAACTAAAGGATCCTTGATGTGGCAGCTAGATAAAACAGAAATCTAATCTCAATTAAGAACAAGTCCTCTTCATTAAAGTCATTACTGTGTTCTCATGGCCCCACTGGAACCACCACAGACTCTGTGACGGAAAACCTACAGTACTGTGATATGATGATGGCTTTCCTTTTTTCTTTCTTTCTTTCTTTTCAGCCCTCCCTTCCTTCTGTGGAAGGCAGATTGTAGTGTGTCTGTGCAGCCTGCTACCTAGTCATTAGGCATTCGTAATCTTTTCCTTTTTAACTATTCAATTCCCTTTTCAAACATCTGGATGTTTTCATACTTTGCTGTGTCCCGTCTGTGACACCGTCTATCTCTCGCACAGAGATAGTTGAAGTCACCTCTGGTTCAAAGTCTGTTGGAGGTTTTAGAAGCTTCCCAAATGATAGGATGAATAATACATCCTGTCGTATGTTCCCAGATGGCATTTAAATGTTTATACTTTCTGCATCACCAATGCTCCATGGGAAGCTGGCTTTCTTTTTTTCTTTTTAAATATAATGTCAACATAAAGAGACATGTGGCGCTATTCTGGCTCGGTGATACATTATGTATGATTAAGGCCTGCATGGGGTAGCATGTAGGGCCATTTATCGACAAGCGACAATGTCGTGCTTATGAAGAGGCCAGGTAACGTGATATTGCCATTCATCAGGTGCTTTAAACATTTAGCACCTGTTGTCAGCTAAATAGGCTGATTCCAGGAATCCGCGCCTGCCTGCTTTCAATTTTATTGTTATTTTTTTTCTTTCACACAAACGGTCCTGAATTAAACCCTGAAGTTGGAGGAAAGAAAATCCCAACTTTGCAAAAAACATTTTTGATTTTGTGTGGTAGCATTAATACTGTGGACACATGAAGACACAGAGAGAGATATAACTGGGGAGAGAGACAGACTCTGACGACCAGACTGTGCCGATGTTACACAAATGTCAACATCGGCTTCCATCTCCAATCTAGCGAAAATCACATCATCAAATATTTGCTGTAGCCGTGGATTTTCCTCTGTGTGTCAGTTCTCACCCAGTCGCTTCTTGTCAGTGTCAGACTTAACAAGGCGGGCAAACTGCGCAGAGCCAGCGGCCTGTCAGGTGCAGCATATCGACACCTCATGGGGCAAAAAAGTCAATCTGTGCTGACAAACGCTCACCACTGCACTGCCAGTCTGGTCGTACCCCAGGCATCTGAGACGGGAGGGAGGGTAAACTACCCGTCTGCAGAGGGAAATTGGAACAAACTGTCAGGCCCACTCTGACACAGCGTCTGAGTAGGGATATGAGAAGGTGACCCTGCATGTGCAGTGTAGGCATTTTGTCTTCACTTCTGCCCTTTTTTTTCTTTGTTTGTCACAGATCGCAGACTGAGGGCCTCTCCACCCATACAGGCTTGCCTTTTGGCTGCGTGGCGGTGAAGACGCAACACAAGGGGCACTGCCTCATCAGCTTTGTACAAGAGTGTCACTGTAGAAACATCTGTCTATGGTCTTCCTCCTATACTTTAGCTGTGGCTCATTTGATGCAGTGCCACTTAAGTGAGAGCACCATCTGGCTCAGCGCTGCCTTTTCACTCGTCAGCACGGGGCTGTGTAGTTGGACAAGCCACTGGTGGCTCTTTTGCGCTATCGCCCAATCAGGGGCTGGGTTACATCGTCACATATATAGGCCCAGCTCATCCCTAAAGCCTGTTAGGGGCGCAACACATACAAAGCGAGAATAGAAGTTTAATGGGTGTGTGCGTAGTCCTCCAGCTGCACACTTGGCTTGTCCCTTGTTCTCGGTTCAGTGATTTCAAAGGCAGATAAGTGAAATGTGGGCTTTGCACTCGTTTATGGTGCATGCTACTCTCTGATTGAGTGGATTGATCTTTCTTCAGGTGCTGAGGAAGAGCATCCTCAGAGGGCTTCACACAAGCTCATCAAGGTACTGTACCTTCTACGAATCTAGATCCGAACACCAAAATCAACTTTCAATGTTTCCCACACATAGACTTTACAGGTACATTAACGGCCGCCTAAGAACATTTGGTGACCCATTTTACCATTTTATTCTTCTTTTCCTTTTTTTTTTTTTCTTTCTTTTTTCAGCTTATAGAAAGGTGTGGTACATTTAACTTTGTCAGGTCTACTGCCAGTTCAGTCTCTACAATGGTCTCTGAGAAAATGCCCTTATATTAACGAGGTCATATTATGCACATTGACAGGTGTACTTTTATTTTGGGGTCCTAGAATAGTTTACATACACTTCTTTTTTTTCTCATATGGTGCACTGCTGCAGCATCCCTTTTCACACTGTGTCTTCAATGCGACTTTGGGCTTTTTCACTTTGCAAACCTTTCACATGCACAAAAATGCTACATAACACAATAAAGGAAAGGGAAAAGGGAAAAACACAAAGCATAATGTGACCTCTTTAAATCCTGAGGTAATACCTATACCGCAAGTATGAAGAAATGTGTTTTTTTTCTGTGATGTGAGGTGTGATGATGGGTGTTCTATCACGGCCATGTGACCGGAGCAGACGAGGTGTCTGACAGGAGACATTGAGCGGGAGGTCACCGTCCCCTTGTGGGAGATTGCTACCGAGGAGAAAGGGGTTCTGTGACTTTGCATTCTCGGCTTACATTAGCTTACACCTACGCATGCCATTCACTTTAGGACAAAGCAACGCGCACACATAGAACATTTGATTTTACACAATGGGACTGCGTGTCCCCTCTCTCATCTCGTCCTTCTCTCTCTCTCTCGCCCTCTCTCTCTCCTGCCCTCTCACTTTTTTTTTCTTCCCTCAACCCGTCACATCCTCTTATTTCCTCTTTTGCTCAACCTTTGCTATCACTAATGTGACAGTGGCAGACAATAGTTTGTGGCGCATTTACAGGATCCCCACCTACTAATTAGCAAGAGCTCTTTGGGCCTTTGATCCTATGTCCCTGTGTTCTGGATGGCTTCCTGGTCTTTGAAGGTAGCTGTGACCGAAAAGCTGCTTTCAACTACCCAGAATCCTTTGGCTCTGGCTGTGCGACTCAGCTTAGCTCACCACAGGCCTCTTAGGGGAAAGAGCTGCCCCTGCAATCGTGCACTGGCATCAATGAATGGGGGGGGGGGGGGGGGGTATGCGTGCTAGATAGTAGGCAGGGGATCTTGGGGAGCAATGGCACATTTTAAAGGATGTGCCGATTACCTAGGGTGCTTGAAACGGGGGAGATGTTGGAGGTCAGGTCTTATGGTTTGATGTGAACATTATGACCCTCTTGCAATATGAAAAGCAGGGTCTAAGAATTCTTTGCAAGTATTACAGAGTTCACCTTTCCTGTATCTCCAAGCTCCGGCCCTCTCTCATCCTCACAGACAGTGTCGCCAAGGTACACCACGGGACTACTGTGGGTTATACCTGTGATTAATATGTTATGATGCTCTTCAGATGGTGCTTTGGCCTTAGACTAATCAGTTTATGAGATCAATATAAGTGGATGAATAATTAATGTGTATATTTATGCATTAGGTCCTATAATGAGCTTTATTGCCAACGGCCATTTGTAAGCCATAATGTAAAATAACATCTTTAGTATGAGTCAAAGTATGTGTGACATTGTCATGCAAAACACTTCTGAATAGTAGGGAGTGGGGAAAAAATGTTGAAATATTGAATTCAGTCGGCTTCTCTTTCAATATTCCTCTTATCATGCAAGTGCTACACTTCCCCAGGTGCACTGAGTGGCACAATGCGGGATAAAAGGGAATAGAACTTATTATTTTTTCTCTATTTTTCAAAGGCACATTGTAAGCAGCACAAAAGGGGCGAACTGCAGCATTTACAAATCAGTTAAGCCCTGAGGGAAATCTACCGGTGGATGACATTGAAGTTAAAAGTGCACAGCGACTTGGCTACATTGCACCGCAAATGATACATCTGAACAGCCTTCCTGCGTAGGAATCTGACTGGAAGTAAGTGCCCGTACACAAAGCTGGTACAGCAGTGGGATACTGTGATGGGACTGCTGCTCTGTGATAGACATCATCTTTTTTCTATTTGAATGCAGCGAGGGAGACAGAGATTCGCTGAATGTAAACACACTCCATGCCAGTTTAGAAGTAGTGCTTCTGTCTGTAAGATTGTTTGTTATCCTCTGTCAAAAAGCAGTTCTGCCCACTAAGCTCTTTTGAGATGATGGCCCTCACAATAGGCCGTGTGTGTTCTGTTTGCGGCAAAATCAAAGCAGATTAAATTCAATGCTCGAGCTGACAAAAGTGAGTGTTAATATGGAATGATTATGAACCAATATGAGTGCGACTGCATGTGTCTACAATGGGAGGCTTGGGCACGTGGGTTTTGTTTGTGTGATTTGAGAAGTGAATGCAATAGGGCCGAATTTCCATGACAATGTAACATTGTGTTTTGTGCAGAGTTGCAATGTGCAAGGCGGTATGACACCAAATCAGTTTTGTCAGAGCAGTTGTTTTGCTTGATTCAACTGTTTTCCTGACTTTCACCTTGTGGGCTTGTGTCCTTCCCCCTTCCCTGAGGACAACTTGCTAAAAATTCAAAATACTGTATAAAAGTACAGTTTCCATGCATACCATATTACATTGTTGATTTCATAAAGAAAAACAATTTTTTGCCATTTTACATTTCTGCAAACTACAGATTTGTAAAATGTGTACGTCACAAATAATGTCAACATTTCTATAATACGTGTCACAGCAAATTCAGATTGAATGTATATGAGTTGACTTCAATATCAGGAGGAAGGATGATGGCATGACAGCCACTGCTTGAGACAGCGTTTCAACAATTTCCACCTTTTTTACCAAGGGGAAAAAAGAGGGATGGAAGAAACCTCAAGGAATAGCCACAGAGGAGGGATCCCTCTCCCAGGAAGGACAGACGTAATAGCGTCGCTATTATATGTACAGAACAACAAAATCACAGTTTTACAAATTGCATTGACAGAATGTCTGATACAAATTGTAATGTATGTAAAGTGTGAGGATCCAGGAGACGACAGGAGGCCAAGGGATCGCCAAGTGGTGCCCGAGCCACACGCCCTCCTCTCCACCGTGTCGACCTGGAAGAGGGAAGGCCACACAAGCTAATTAGCTGAATACCTCAGGTCCACTAACACTGTCATCTCATTTAAATCAGGGCTGAAACATTATCGTTTACAGTGGCTAGCCAAATACATATTTTTTTCTCCCCTTGCTTTTGTTTTAATCATCTTTTTAAATGCATTTTCTCAAAAAAAAAAAAAAATTGCAATTTTTTGCTTTGTTATTGTCCTTTTTTTTAAATGCAATTAAATAATAATAAAAAAATCTTAATAACTTATTTTGAATGCTTTTTTATTGCCCATCAAAACACTTTGTATTGTCCTCTGTCTGAATGGTGCTTTTTAAAATAAACTTGCCTTTCCTGCAAGCTGTACCAAGCTGTTGGCAAAGCTACGATGGATTGTACATCATCATGTGAACGGAGCCAAAAAATAGTTCTTTTGAGAGTGTGTTCTGTTTTACCTTTTTAATATTTTAGCTGTTATATCACTTGCAGCCTCTGGATTGCGTAATAGTTTATACTCCTCTTTCCACCCTTGCATATTAAGTCAACTGTAGCGGTAGCCATGGCAATAATGATAGCACATAATTAGGGTCTCATATCCCTTAGCTTCTTCAATAATTGCAGTCTCTAAACCAGAAATCTCCATTTGCATGTTTCTCAATATGAGAGAAACTCATTAATTGTAGACAATAAGGATTATGAGAACGCAAAGCTTAACTGTAATGTGGGAGCTATAACTGAATAGGCCTTTCTGTTTGCCGTAGCGGAGACGTCCTCATCAGCTCCACCTTCTTGCGGATAATTGTGAGGGGGAAAAAACGTCTGTGTTCAGATGCAGATGTCTTTATCTACAAAGCAGAATATGCTCAGTGTAGCCTTTCATACAGTGCATAGTGTTCATTTAAGTTGGATTGTGTGACCTCTTTTGCTCACCTTTTTGTACTTTTCAACAATTACATGTGTTACAAATGTGGCATGGAGCTGCACAAACATGGCATATTATTCAAATGCGCAAGCGCTCTCTCCCTTCCATGCATCGCAGGACCAACAGTGCAGTAATTTGACAACATGTATGCACACGCATGTGTAACGGGATCAGTTTGGCAGAGGGGGGTTGCAGTTCAAGATGAATGTCGCCTGTGGAAAACAGTGTCCCAGAGGAGAAAACATTTATTATCCTGAGTTTTTCTTTCAGATCATTTCTCAAATTAAATAAGTAGAGTGCTGCTGCAATACTGGCTGTAGAGTAAAATGGGTGAAAGATTAATCAGGGAAAACTCTATTACCACGACGGGAATTAATGTAAGAGGAAGTTGTGGCATGATGAATGGATAAATGAAACGTGGACAAAAAAAGGGACAAAAATGCAGAATTAAGTCTACCATGACAAAACCAGTCAGCAAATCCCAGTGCGAGTGTCCCCTTACTCTCTCAGGAGTTACTCCTTCTTCATTTATTTACAGCTGTCTGCGGAGGCACAAGCAGATAAACAACTACAGCTCTCCTGTGAGAGGCTGATGCCAGAGCCAGGGCCTTCGCTAATGATTATGAAATGCATGATCAAATATGGTGTATAGCACTCTATTGCTCGGAAGTACACAAGGCTCACACAAACGCGCAGAAGGCACAGCAAACCTAACTTCCCTCCCATCTAGCCCTTCATTTCCAAACCGACAAATATGCACACTCAGCCTCCCACAAAGCCTCCCCCTCTCTACAGATGGAAATAACGCTCTCCTCTGAGTTATACCAGCAGCATCCGTCAGGGGCAAGGTAGGTTTTTTTGGTGGCCTTCCATCAGGATACATCCATACTGGACACAAAATTGAATAAAGCCAGTGCAAGGTTTGTTTTATATAGGGATTTAAAGCGTGATGTAGTGAGACCTTATTCTCCGTCTGCAAATAATGCTCATGACTTGAGTTGTTAGTTTCTGTCTGTTTACCACAAGGACACAACAAAAAGCAGCAACTGTATCTGACCTTTTAGTAAGATTTAAACATGGGAAACACAGTTACATCTGAGAGGAATCCTATTGCTTTAACCTTGAAGGTTTTCAGCTTTAGTGTGTTTCTCATAACCCACAGCACCACAGTTCAGTCCTGTTCAGAGCAACACAAAAGCTTCAAACACATATTTGTAGATATACCCCGGGGCTGCTTGCACTGTTCCTAAACAAATGGGCTCTGTTCCCCTACAGAATACACTCCTATTATATTGCTGCCAATTCCGGATCCGAAATTGTTATTCTGTGTATCCCATTACTTAACATTGGAAACATGCACAATATTGGATTATAGTGATAATCTAGAAGCCTGTTTTAGCATGCATTGAGGGATATATGCAAGAGGGGGTCTGTAGATTGTTCAAACAGATGAACTGGCGTGTGAATGTGACTTCGTTCCACTCTTCAAATTGTGAGATAGAAATCAGACAATAAGGAAATCGTGTTAAATTTGTTCTGTGTGAATCCATGGATGACAGATGGTGCAGGAGCTGACATCAGATGCCATTAGAAAATGACACATACACGGTAATATATAGTTATCTTAAAGTGTTTTATAGCAAAAATACCAAACACATCTGATCACCTTAGGGAGCATCACAGAGCATTTATTTTTTTGATAAATGATTGTATTTAATGGTAACTGACTGGAATCCTTCTGACAGTGAGCTGAATATACAAGAACAGAACAATTTACGAAAGGTCAACATGAGCTGGAAGTAAAATACTTATGAATAAAACCAATAATCAAATAGATAAATTCACTGAAACAAATGACAGAGCTTGCTTTTGGAAGAAATGTCAATATGTTGCTTTACATACACACACATTATCAGCTTTTCTCATTTTTACAGACGTTTCTCACTCACAATGTGTCAGTTGCAATAGTCTTGTCTGTAACCCAAAGTTTTCTAAGGTCAACGCTGTAGGTACCCCCTCTTGCGTCACCTCTTGAAGCACGCTGGTGTGGATGGATGGGTCTTCTACAGGACACTCCTCCCAGAGACGAGGGTTTGTTTCCCGTTTGTGACCAAGAAGCAAGAGTTATGTTACGTAAGTCTGTTAATGTCTATAAATTACATGACTTATTACATGAGTGACATACTTACGACACTTGCGTAACTTCTGTTAGTCTGATTGTAGTTATTTCAAACCAAAATATGATCTCTTTTTTCTAAACTTACCCAAGTAGTTTGCCACTGACTGGCTTAACCCATGTTACATAAATACGATAATGTATGTTAATGACATAACTTTTATTAAGTGAGTGACGTACTTGCGCCATTTACGTGATTGATCATTTACTAGATTTATGTTATGGTATACAGTATTATTTATGTTAATTATAGGTGGCGACAGTCCAAGAGCACATCACAAGCGTTCAGGTCATATGTGACTCATGCAATTTGCCCTTGAGTGATTGTAAATAATAATCACACATCCGGCCATGCATTTTAGCTCGTGGTTGAACAGTAGACATGTTCATTAAATACCAAGTGAAAATATGAAAAATTAGAAGGGATGGATAGGATGGCGTAGACCTTTTTAAGAAAAAAAAGATGGTGTTTTGTTTTTGTGAAATGTTTTATATGTGTACTTTATTTTTTTAGGCTGCTAATAGCTTTCGTAGGGTGAAACATCAATTAAAGCACCCAGGCATGACTACATTACAGATAATTATGCCAATTAGAAAGACAGTGGAAATGATGCCTTTTGGGCATCCATTCAGTTTTTAAGAGCAAAATTGGAGTCTGTGATGTTGATTTTGTTGTTCAAACTGGCGTTAATGAACAAAAACAATGGAATCCATTGTCGCACCGTGGACATTAACACAAGTCTTTTGTCATTGCTAAAAACTACTGTAATGGCCGTGTTGTTACCTCAGACTTTGTCCAGATTCCTAAAATGCTAATTTATTCTTGACGTCTTCTGCATCCATTTTGTGGTATTAACAGGTGTGGACTGAGGTCAAGTTGGGCTTGTGTTCAGATTAGGGTTTATAATCTGATAACCTAGGATTTGACTGGCCAAACAACAACAAAACACTTAAAAAACAACTATGACTTTAACAAAAATGACTCAGTGTGAGTTCATTTGGACTTGAGCCTAATGACTTCACTCTCCTGAAGCCTAAAGCAAAGGATCTGGGTTGGCAAGAGCTGCATGTTCAGGGAAAGGGCAGACACTGAGGCCCATATTGAAATTGTATCTGCTTGCACTTTTGATGTGCTTTTAAATGGATGATTGTAAGTTTATGATAGGATTTCTTTTAGCAGTCTAGACACTTTAGATCTGAGGGTCAGGGAGAAAGGAGCTCTAGGGGAGCATTTCAATGGGTTTAGAGCTCATGCCCATATAAAGATTTTTTTTTCTGTGCAATCTGTATAACAGCTTGAATCCACTGTTCACGGCTGCATCCCATTCTGGCTGATTGTAGCCATTACAGACAGTACTTGAAATTTACACCAGACCCACATGTTTCAGACGCGGCTCTCCACTTTGTTCCATGTAAAATACCTGTCAGTTTTTGACGAACGCTACGTCAAGCTGCACAGAGCAGTTTGAGCTTTGCAGGAAGTCAGACAAAGGAACGGCATAAACCGTCCTGTCAACTTACAACCCTGCTCAGATTTTCTGATTGTCTATCACATAAAATCAGACAAATAAGGGAACCATTTATCTATGTAGCCTACTGTTTATACCCATTGCAGGAGAAAAGTAGAAAGGCACAGTAGAGTGCATACCTCTGCTGCCAGGGCCCAACAGTCCCCATTAATTCAATCAAGCCTAATCCAATATAAAACGTGATAGTCCAGCTATCACTCTAAATTTTAAAGTGTTGTTCAGTAGTTTTTGTGTAATCCTGCTGACAAACCAAACAACTAACAAGCAGACACAGATAAAAACATATCTTCCTTGGCAGAAGTAAAAATCAGGGAAAATTGAGAAACACTCTTTATGGAGGATGGAACGAAACCAGGTTGTAGCAGGAATGAGACACAGCCTTGCTGATGGAATCAGAGTTTAAGATGCATGATTAAATAATAGGCTACTATACCTTTTTTATTAAATGACATTATTTTAAAAACAGACTCCAAAACTCGAAAAAGTTTTATTCAAATGACAACGGTATTGTGACTATTACTTCCGTCTCCTCCAGGGAGCAAATGTTACAGTATATTGAAGGTTTAAAGGGTCACAAATTGATTGAGAATATTTTGACGTGGAGTGGTCTGCTGTGTTGTTAACATTATATCTCCAATGATGGACAACAGTCTCTCTGCTGCAACACAAGCAAAGAGGAAAGCCGTAGTTGTCCCGAGTTGTTTTCTTCCACTGTTCAGTTTTAAAAGTACTGCATTTTTTGTTGGTCTGGATTTAGTTCTAGAGTTTGGTGCCTCACTAGCATTACTTTAGCAAGTTTCTTTGTGATAGGGGGACAGAGTGTTCACAAGGTACTTCGCTTTTATGAATTATTTGTGAAGTTAATGCAAGGCTAAAACCAAAACACTTCCAGGTGCTTGCTTCTCAAAGATGAACTACAGGATGACTCAATAACTCAAGCGTGTACATCATTCTGTCAACTTTTGTTCTGATTTAGAGTCGCAGAGTACAAATCGTGATTCTTATGTGGATTGATTTTTATTTTTTTCCTCACCCCTAGTTCTAACCTGCAGACATATTTATCTGTCAAAAAAAATCAAAGCCTCAGGTTGTGAGCTCAGCAAGACTATACGGCTAAACTGAAATGGTCCCCTTTGCAAAACGTCGAAGACGTTGGTACAAATCACAGATGACAACTTCTCACAGTGGAATTGTCCAAAGGAAAAAGGTGAAGCAAGGCGCAGACGAATTATCCTCTTTGGAGTATTTTTAATGAAGAGAAGATATAAGTGTTGACATGGAAAGAGCAGAGACCTAAGTGATCTAGTGGTAATGCTGGAAAAAAAAAACATGCTGAGAAATGTGTGCACCCGAGAGACAGTGAAAAATGAAAAAGCAGTTCTTTAAAGGAGGTGGAGGAGTAGGAAGACACAAAGGAAAAAAAAATTAAAAAGAAGCCTCCTGTTGGGCCCTTTTAAACTCACCTTTGCCATTCTAGGTTTGTTTACCTCAGTGTCTGTGCATGTCAGACTATTCCAGAGCTGCAGAACTAGACAGTTGTGAAGTGAAGCAGTAAAAGAGGGCCTTATTGATCATTCCTGTCTTTGCTAGGGGACTACTGAGCTGAAAACATCCAATGTGTAGTGGATGAGTGCATCTTGACTGAGCGGCATAGGTCACATAGCAATAACAGTCCAATTTCTTGTGTTAGAAGCCTGGAAGCTTCTTTGTGCTATTGTTTTCATAAGTTTTCCAATACCATACTGTGTTTGGATGAAGTGTGTAAAGCATAGGCTCATATAAGCACCCACACTCCCTACTTGCAGTACTTCTGCTTAACAAATTATTGTTTTGTGAGTCCTATCTTTGCTAAATGATGTACAGTCACTGTAATGTAAGGCTTATATGCTAAATATGAGTATTTTGTAGTCACCGCATGTTGTGGTTTTGGCTGTAGTGCCCACCACCTGCAATAAAAGCGCAGATGAAACAAGACAACAGCTTGTTCAAATTTGTTTTGTTATTTTGTTTTCTGCAGTTATTGTTGAGCCATCCATCAACTGGAATATGTGTTTATTTCATATAATTCAGTGTCTGAACTCCTGAAAACACCATTATTACAGAGCAAACAAAAACCAGTTAAAAAAAACAAAACACGCACAGCCTATTATTATCCATTTATTTCAAAATGAATGATGAGATGGTGAAGTTAAGCTTCTGTGTCTGCAATTTTAAAAACACAATACTTCAAAGCTTCAAAGGACACTGCTTTATCCAACATGCACACATGTTCACACAGTGCAGTGTTCTGCAACTGGCAGAAATGACAACACTGGATACAATGGCTCTGCTTCAGACCTTGGATCGATAACACCAGATCAATAAGAACTGGACAAAAAAATTCTTCTGTGTCCATGGACATTGCAACAACTGAATCCTGAACTGTTCTCCAGACTTTTTAATGTTCCTGGCAAGTTTATTGTGCAGGTATTTGACCAGTTTGAGGGATTTGATACATCACGAAAGCTATAATAATACACGGTTAAGATGCATACATTAGCACGCACTCTGTATAATGTTGGTATCATGAAGTTGGACTTGACATCTGTTAACATGGAGGAACAGTGTCGACTAGTCTAATATTAGTCATCAGTGTTTCCTCTTTATACCTTTTTAATACAACACTACTTTTGGTGGCACCTTTGTTGTCCACTTCAGGAATTGCTCTTCTTCTCATCTGTTAATTATATATTAAGATTATATATAATCTGATACAACTCCTACTATCCAATATAAATTTGTATATAATAATATATATAATAAAGGCCAGCTCCTGTCTCGAATCCTTTTTTGGAAGTCTGTTTACACTTCTACATTGCTGTGCCCCTACACAGAAACATGAATGGCACGTCATATCAATTTCTGCATTGAACAGCATTAACTACAGAAGTGGGCTTACCCAGGTGCATAATGTGGACTACCCTCCTGTACAGTTGTCCGATGGCAAGGCGAAATGTATTAAAAAGAAAGTGTTCACTCACTTGTTCCTGAAGCCATATTTTATTGGGTCCTTGGTGGGTTGGTAGCAGATGTTGAGCACAGGTGACACAGCTAGCTGTGGTTGGGCTGTAGACTTAAGTCCACCTGGGATATAGAGAGTTGACCTAAAGCCTGGGAAAGAGCCAGTTGGAGCTATTTTGTAATTTGACATGCTGAGGGAGGATACTGCTGGAAGGACATAAAAGGAGCCTGTATACCGCAGTATTTTATGTATGGCTTACTGCCTTTGAGACTTGAGCCCCAAAAGCATCCAGGTTTCAGCAAGATATTTGGAAGCTGGCCTCCAAATTTCCCCAGTTTTCTGTGTTTAAATTGTTGTTGAAACCTGCATTGTAAAATGAATATAGAAGAATAATTTTATCTTCATCCTGAAGCTACTGAATGATAGACTGTTCTAAATTATGAAGTAATTGCATTTTGCACGAGTCAACATTGCCAGTATTTGGTGCCAATAGAGCCGTGTTCAACAGATTGGCTGAACAGGCTGATTTGTGTAACTTTGGAAGCTCCGTCTCCATCTCGCATACTTATCAAATAATTCGAAAAATGCCATTTGCTAAAACGGAGACATTTCAAACCAAAAATTAAAAAAAAAGACAGCTACAACAAGTGTTGTCTGGCATTTCAAACCCTTCATCTCTAAGTGAGAGTTCTAAACATTCAGGAATTCAGAAGGAAGTCGACCTTACTCTGTCACAAAAGATCACAAACTTTGAACATTTTTATTTCTTCCAACATATTGTACAGGATGGGATTTCTTTTCAGCTAAGCCTGGTCCAACATAATCTTTAATCCACAGTGGACACCTTACAGTTGCTTGACTGGCTGGACAACTGGACTGTTCTATCAGGGCTCCACAGCTTTCACATAGGCTGAACGCCACATACTCACAGGTTTAATTGATGGTCACTGAAACACCTTTTTCCTGCAGATTTTAGAAAAGACTGCCAGATTTAATGACATGTACTGTACAGCCCCTCCGGTGTCCAAAATGCCTGGAGCTACAGAAAAAGCAAACAGTGTCCTAATCAGATTATACGTAATCCTTTATTTTATATTAAAGCAAATGCAATTTTGTGCGAGTGAGGAGAATTGATCCTGAAGGCTTTGTGATTGCTATCTTTCTATAGCTTCCAAGCTAGGAGCTTATATTGCTCTTGATTCCCTTTTATTTAGTATCTCGAAACTTGACTAGCTTTTTTTCCCCACTACTCTATTTCCCTCTTGTCTTATTTGCATAATGCTTGACACAATTGACTTAGCAATTTGTATTGATCTAATTGTATCATGTCTAACCAAATTGAGACAAATAATGCAGTTGGAATACAGTGCTCTACACTGTGTTGTCAGGTGTACTTATTTAGAATATTTAATCAAAAAGAAAACTGAGGAGTAATGATTTTGCAAACAGAACCAATATATCTTCCTCCAGACTTATTTTGACCAGATATTCAAGCTTCTTCTTGAACGCTGTGGGACTGGCGAAGGCTTCCAATGCAGTGACCTCCCTGTTATCTCCGCCGCCCACACTTCTTCTGTCTGGAGAGTATTTTTGCAATGGAAGATGACCGCACTGGCTCTGAAAGAGGACATGGTGTTATTAGGAGTGGTAATACAACACTCTTGACATGCACATAATTGTCTTTGGCGTAATGTGAAATCATCACAACCCAATGTCAGGGGCTCTCATTTCCGGCAAATCGAAAGTTGGGTTCAATTAGAAAAAGTAAAACTTTGATTAATTACAGTCTGTTAATATGGTTGGAGGGGGTGAAGTGGAGTAGTCGGCGGCTCTCAGAGAGGCCATCAATTTGCCTTCAAATGGAAGTTTTAAATTCAAAGCTTTTTTTTTTTTACTTCATGTCCTCGTCAGCGAAGGAATGTGTCTCCTCGTGCAGGGGAGTGTGTGATATTACTCTGTCACTCTAAGCTCCGGTTATCATTTCCCCTGAAGTGTCTGCACTGGAAGAACATAATGGCCCTTGTCTCCACTCCTCAGCCTCCGATCCGCCTGATTATGCCCTCCCTCTCACCAGACAAATGCCAATCTGCTTTTTTTCTGGTCCACAATTAACAAAAGGCCCCTATTTAAACAGGAGGGCATCTCAGCCTGGGTGTGAATGCCAAGCTGACTCTGTCATAAAGCGAATGTCACTCCACAATTGAATCTCAATCCGCTTCTGCGGGGAAGGGCAGGCAGGCTTACCCCGATGGGAGGGACTTCTCTTTAGGGCAAATACTGTTAGCTCCACCACTGATAATCTTAACAGCTTGAGCCAAGTTTAAATGGTCCATAAAATGTACTCACTAATTGATGCAGTGTAAAGGGCATGCAGCACTGGCAGGAAGTCAGACAGACTGCGAATGGGCTGGTCACATTTATTCAACCATATTTTAGGAGAGGGTGGCAAACACTTTGATTTTACACAATTAAATGTTATACAGTGGGATTCTTAACTTACAAGAGTATTTTTTTAATTGTACAATAAAGGCATCCATGAGTGTATGTACCGAGAGGTTATATTGTTTTGACAAACTGCATTTTATGTGATGCATTTAGTACAACAATATAATATTAAATGTCTAACATCAAATTAATGAAGACAAGTGTATGCCTTTATAGTATAGCTGATCACTCTGTTGATGATCTACATGATTAAGTGTTTGAATACCCATTGCCTTCGAACATGGTTTGTTTGTTGTTAAAATAAGCTAATGTTTGGCTTTTTGCAAGTGAGTTCTATCTGAGAAGTGGACCTCACATTTTTTCATGTCAAGGAGACATTGTCCCAGGGTCACCTATCTGAATTATGCTTTTTGATGTTTGATTACCAAAAGTGTATGCAACCCACGACCAAAATCAGCCCAGTCACCAGAATAAAATGTTGCATGTCATGGTACATTGTACATCTCAGTGGCTACATACAATATTAATATAGGCGAAAAGGCTGCCAAGCCACTGACCTCAGACTGTTTCTTAGTGTGAGACAACTGAATATTTTCAACCTTTTTATAAACATGACAAAAGTGGACATTTTTAGGGAGACCTTGGCAAAAGTTCTAGCCAAGTTTTTGGCAATAGTTTTTTGACATTTTTGACAGGAAGTCGGGACATCTCGTGTCTGGTCTGTTGTGACCGAAACAGTTATTTTCAGCCAAAAGATGATCTTTTCCTTACCCTAATCGAATGGTTTTTGGGCATAGACCCAACCAGAGCATAAGCACAGTGTTGTCACAACATTGAATTGAACATTGAACCTAAAGATCATATCGTTTCTGCAACATAAAGAAATGTAAAGGTTCAACATACCTGTGGTTTGTAGAAACGTACAATGCGACTATTTATTCTGCCAATCGGGTTGCCAAAACGTGTGCTTTGAGGACAGAATTACAGTGATTCTGTCCTTACAGTGATAATTATTCTCCTTTTTGCTTGAGGCGGACTGGAACCCACTTTGAAAACCACTGGAGTTTAGTTAAGTTCAGCTACAGCTGATTCACACTGTTATTTTATTTCAGCCAAAACACATGCATACACAAGCAGCAAATAAAAAAGAAGACGATGGAAAAACAAAACAGATGCTGAAACATTCAGGAGGTGGCTCAGGGGATACATTTGCAGCAGTAGTTACCTCCGCTGCCTTCAGGGGATATGTCTACAGCTTGGGTTGGACCTGCTTCTACTTGTGTTATATCTAATTGGTGAAGATATCCACATGTGGAACTGTGATAACAATGACAGGACGGTTCCATGTAGCTAATCTGATGCCCGCTTAACATAGCTAGTCCAAGCAACTCTAGTTCACATTATCATAAATGGCATTGGAACAACACTTATAAAGAAAAAATCACCTGAACACCTGAATCTGGTGTTGACCTATAAAATATGGCATAAAATAGGATTTCAACATGGGCAGTGCTGTAGTTAGACACACGTGGCATGTTGCGTCTTTCTATGTTACTATGTAAATGCATGAGAAATGAAGTCAGCAAAGGGCATCTCCAAAATCTTTGATGCGTTCAAGCAGCTTGACAACATTTACACCAAGAGTGAATGCAATCCAGTACTTAAAACATCTCATAGTTCAACTTTTTGCTTTAGCGTTTACACAGGGGCCTCTGCTTCATCCTCCTCTTCTCTGCCTGTGATTTTTTTTTTTTTTTACTGTAGGGTAAAAGTAAAAATGATCACTCCCACTCTTCCTATCACAACATTCCCAGACTCACACTATCACTCAAGAAATTACTTCAGATAGCCAAGTATGGATTTAAAAAAACACTAACTTAAATTCACGTTGGCCTTCAGCGCCTCCCAAATCCTGGTCCTGCCATTTGCCAACACACACACATGCAAATATTCCTCAAATTCAGATAACAGGGTTGTATTTTAATGGTTGCAAGAACTCAAGCTGGCATCTCTCATACATGTTGTGATTTTCTTGACCTTAAAATATACTTTGCCTTTTTGCCTGGTATTTTCATGCTGAGCACAGCATTCATTTTATGAGGGAGAGACGCAGCAGGATGAGATTTGCATAACAAGATAACACAAACCAAGGTGTTGTTGTCTGATTTTTACGGTGGGTTTTGACTGGCAAAGACCAGTTGCCAGATGTAGCTATTGAAGTAAATACTATTTCACATGTTAAACTAGTACCATAACTAAGTCACTACTAATGAAGCATTGTGCAGGTTCAGTCAGGATCTTAATGCTGCTCATCATGGACATTTCTGTCTCTCTCTCCCTTTTCTCTGGCTTTTGTCTGACCACGGGTGTTTACTCTTTCGGTTTAACCAACAAGATAATGCCACAATCTTCAGCCAATCATGTCATTGCTGCCAAACTTTTAATCTGTTCCCCCCTTCTGCTGCTGTCAATTGTAATTTTAGTGTGAACTGTTGCACCATCTAGACTCCATCAAGACACTGGGGGGGACAAATCTGGTGACCGGTTTGTGTGTTGTGTTCCACCATCCAGCGGTGCTGCTATTACTGTAACGGCCAGTTACTGCTGAAGGTAGGTAAGGGTTGTGATCTTAACGTTATTTAGATTTGACATATAAGACATTGGCAACAGCCCAGACAGATGATGTAGAAATGGATAAAGAACTTGACCATCCGCCACATTTCAAGTGATGAGGTTTTTAGTAATATACTGAAGTTACAGCATTAGCTAGCTAGCATAATCAAAAAATACATTTAATGATTACAAAGCAAGAAAAAAAAAAAAAATCTTTTTTTTGTAATAGGTATTGAAGATTTTTCCATTGATTGCCATGGCAATGAGCAACAAAATACGAGCTACAGAAGTAGGTCGAAATTACTATAGCTAATTAATAAATTATATTAATGTATCAATATTATTTTAACTTTTTCTTGCTCCACTTCTAGCAAACATCCTGGTCCTCTGCACACTGGAAAAAAAAAATCAAATATTAAATGCACAAGCCTTTTCCCTAAGTCAAAGTTTACCACTATTGTTGCAGCTTCCAAGGACAGGAAGCTGATTTCCCAGACATCTTTGACAAAAGTAACAGTGAAAGTAATGGTAAAAGTAGAAAATGATTCACTTCTGATGTCAGGCTGCATTCAAATGTGTGGTCTGGGAGACGCCACTTCTTCTGGTACTTCCAATGATTCGCATGGCTTCATTACCCGACATGATGGGGTCCGTACACATTTCTCATCTTTCTGTGCACTTGTGAATTAATACTTGTTCACTCATATTAAGTCTCTTCAGATTGTTTTAACACTGAATAAAATGTCCTGATAGAAATTTTAGGAAGCCAAAAGTCACTGTGACATGAGACAATTTTGCGTGTGTCTCACCTCCATGTCTTAGTTGTACATTCAGGTCTGCTGCACACCTGAATGCACAACTAAGACACCGAGTCCCTCTGTGAGGTAAATTAAAACATGTATTCCATTAACCTGCTTCTAACAGCAGATAATAACATAATGATGATAATAATTATCTAATTATAAAACTGTTCCAGCATTCAAGCATGTTTAGTGGGTCATGATTACAATCAATCACTCAATCAATCAATGAATACAGAGGCTTTTGTTCTTCATTCACTACCTGTAACCTTGTAACCATGAAGGAATGTGGGCAACTGCAAAGACTCTTTTATGCAAGTTTTTTTTTTAATTTTTTTTTTTAAGTTTTCTTTAGAAGTGTATTTTTCTCCAGAGTTTTGAGTCCAGGACGATGTCAGTTTATTAAGTTTCTTCACAAACTGTATTAATACAAAGAACCTTTGTCAAAACTGTGCTTTTATTGCTGGTATGAGTTTTTTGACCATTGGAATTTTTCAATTATGTTGTACCAACATTTAAAACCAATGCAAAAAGGAGGTTAAAGTTTATTTAATCATTTTCATGTGTATTAATTTAATAATTTTTATTCCAGTAGACATTTTGCCTTTGTGACCGAGAAAATTAAATCAAGTAAACTTCAAATGAGTTTGACCAACCTATCTGGTGTCTTGTGATGCAAAGTGTCAAGGGCACCAGAATGAATAAGTAGTGCAATGATATTTTGTTTGACTTGCCTTCGAGAATATAACATATCCAACAATATTAATTGGAATAAACCTCTGAATGTATTCCAAAGACTTGTCTGGTTCCCAGGGAGAAATGGTTTTACCGAGACACAAAAGGCAAGGTTGCATCATTTACAAGTGAAAAATGTAAACAGCTCACTTTCATCTCAGTTTGAATTATGTGCTGGACCACACAGAAACCGCTGTCGAGATGAGATTTCTTCCGTGGCTACAATACCACAAATTGAGCTCGTTTCAGTTGATTCAGACAGGCTATTGAAGGTCATCACTCCTCATTTCCATTTTGATTCAAATACGTAAAAAAAGACACTCATTCTGCAATTGAGCTCTTCTTGGTAAAATACATTTCTAATAGCTGCATGGTTCAATAGATTTTTATCTTGGGCTACAATAATATAAAAAAAACAATGTCTCTGAGGAGTTACTTCTTAGAGTCACCCCGGCAGAGGTAGAGATGTGGCAATTCTGAGCCAGCGCACATGAATTATTACTCACTGGGTGTTTGAAACAGTCATTACACACACACTTGCAACTTGGTCCCTGTGCACACATGCCAAACTGTAGATCATGCCAAGTTGCTATCATGCCATGACACTACCAGTGTGGCTTGACAGGTTAGCCAAATAACAAATGACAAAATACTGCTGTGTTCATGGACAAGTGTGCAAATCAGTTTGGTTCCTAAACAATTAGAATTTCATGTTACCCAGCCAAATACAGCATGTTGTTCCAAATGGATGTACAGGTCCATTAATCACGTTTGGATAAACATTCAGTTGGGCTCTGTATGAAGATAGCATTTGGCATTGTAGCTTTTCTCCAATTCTGTATACATAGCTCGTACTGTATAATGTGCCACTGGGAACAAAATAAATAAAATTCAAATTAAATGTAGCCGATGTGTGCATGACGAGTAACTTTCATCCCAGAAGAGCTTCAGTTTTCTTCCTGATCTTTTAAGGAAGCCCAGGGGGGTCCCCAGCAAAGCTGTGCAGAAGTGTAATTCAACCTTTAATTTCCTGGAGGCTAAAATAATACGAACATTTAAATGCAGTATGGTTATTATGGTAACACAATTTTCCCAATCGTCTGTATTGTTAACAGAACTGTACTGTAAAAGGTTATCCATGTGATTTTGGATGCTGTTAAAAATAATAATACAAAAACCAAATTTTTGTTATGTTTCCAATGCTGCTTGAAACTACATAATTAAATGTTATGTATTTGTATGTACTGTAGACATGCTAATCCAGCATGGTTTAAGGCTGCTCCTGGCTAATGCCCAGTCGCAGGAAAAGGAAATGAACAAACGGGACTCGGACTGACCAAACAACGAGAAATCAGAGACTGTTGTGCCCATATTTTTGTCAGAGACCTGTCTTCACCACAACATCTCGGATCGAGCTGTTGCACTCGATGGGGGTTTGTGGTCCAGGCCGACCGAGCGCAGGACTACAATGGGAAGAGGAGAGGTGGACTTTATGTTGTTTATAACATTTATGCTTGGTGCTCAAACCCTGTCAAAGTGAAGGGTCAGGTGTTTCCCAGATGAAATTTGATGTGAAGATGCCAACCACATTATCAACATCAGGTTTTGCTAGTGTTGACATCTACTCCAATGCAAATTAAAAAGATGCGCTACATGTTTATGTAAATATGTATAAACAGTTAATGTTTTTTTTGTGTGTGTAGTATGAAGGAGTTGATGGACTTCCATTTCGTTATGCAACCCTGTGCTGTATAATGACAAATAACCTTGTGCCTCCATATTAAAGCTGCATTGATCACTATTTTCATCAAAGTTTGACTGAGCTATTTTGTTCTTTTTTTTTTTTTTACCATATTGTTTGGATTTTCTGGACTGCAACCTTTGCTCTCATCAAGCCTCGTACGGAACGAAAAGTTAGATAATATTGGACTTAGATTTGTGAGATGGCCACAAAGAATTCACCAAATGAATGCTTATGTCTTTTGGTAGTTCTTTTATAAACATGTCGGCAGTCACAGTTTGTGGCTTGCTCTCCTGACTCCAAGTGGCAAACAACAACAACAACAACAACAACAACAACAAAAATCTAAAAGTCATAACATTTCATAATATGTTTGTTTGCCCTCTTAATTTTGAAAGCTTAACAGGACTTTGCATTACGTTACGTATTATTGCTATCTTGATCACAGAGCCCTCATTTTGAAAGTGTAATTGGATGTTGCACAATACATATTTCCAGCTTGTTCTGCTGACTCCAATGGACAAATTAAATAAATTAATCAGTTAATAAAGTACAGCATTAATATATTCAATATTACAATTTACTTTTAACATTAATACTGTAATTCTCTCTAAATAGCAATTACCACTAATAATGTAGTTTTTCTGCTTAGTATTTCTGGGTCTAAGGATAGGGTGTCTCATGTTGTACAGATTGCAAAGGTTCCTGTGCAAAACCTCTGAATATGTGTGACTCACACAAACTTGACTTGAACTAAACAGTTTCATTAAATCTACTACAAAATAAGTACCCATGTACAATTCTTCAGTGGGAGGTAAAATAATATTTGTAAATTGATTATGCAGTCATTATTTATTTATTTATTGTGCATGAATGTCACCACTGAACTGCCAACACACAATTGTTGGGTGTGATGTGTAATTCATTGGAGACAGCAGTGTCTTTTGAGAGGAAAAAACAGCTCTTTATTTATGAATGTACTAAAGGAAAGTGGAAAGAAGTCTCTGCAAGGGCAGCATCATTGTTAGATTTCCATAACCCTCAAGACAGGCTTTGTGTAGTAAGACAAAGGTTGATTGATTACCTCTAAATGTGTGTCGTCACGGCAGTACAAGTATTGCAGGCAATATCGTAGGTAACCTTCACTAGTCTGAGAGCAACAATAAACAGTTGTCAAGCAAGACAAAAATAATGAAGTGCCCTTTGCAGCAAGATTCTCCAACAATCTTATTTACAATTTGTTGAGCCTTTATTTGCACTGTTCAGACACTCAAAATGGGTCCATTATTTCTTCAGAGATTATCACAGATCATTGTTTTTGTTTTTTTTTGTCTTTATCTCTGCTCCATGCATGTAAAATCATTGTGATTCACTTGACCTTGTCATTACAGCAGTACTGTCACTGTAATTTTGTATGCATTTTCAATCTAGGGAATTATGTATAAAACCAATTCCCCAGATTTTGCTCTTTATAACAATATTACGTTAGAAAAAGTATTAGACGGGTATGAATTTACATTACAGCTTTTCTTTGAGCTTTTGTACAGTACATAAACAATACCTCTCGTGTTGTGTGACATGACCATTTGCAGTGTTTGGGTTTAGGTAACAAATCTACCTTTGTTAGGTTTAGGAAAAGATTGTGTTTTTTTTAAAAAACAAGTATGTTATGTACTGTATGTATGTACATTCAGCCTGTTGTCACTTGCAATGCAGCAAATACAGCAGCCTGGGTAGTCTCCCTATGCATACTTCACGTCTCCCTCCTTTGCTGCCGTAATTATTACTATGGCTACTAGAGGTCGCCACCAAACAATACATTTATATATTGGTTGAAACAATCTTTGGCACAGTCATATGGCTGTTTTTCTGATGAGGGCTGGCCGGATGACACTTAGAGCTGAAGAACCGAATAGAAGAGAATCCACACACTACTGCCAATATTTGAACTAGTGATTGAAAACTTCTTTTTTTTCATCTAGTTCTTTCAAAAAAGCTTTGACATATATTGAAAGGCCCCATGTGGAACTAAGCAGCGGGTGAACTGTGGATATTTGTCAGAAGAAGCTGCAGTGGAGGAACTTTTGGTAGCCCTCTAATTAGTGTAGGTTTCTACCCCCTACAGTGTGTCAAGCATACAATGTGAAATATTCTGCTTGATATAGTGTCTCTTTCATAATTATACTGCCCAAACCGAAGCACACCAGGTTGTTACCAAAAAAGACAAAGAATAAGGAACTGGAAATACTCTGTTCTATTGAGGAGAAGACAGAAGGTGTCAAACATGGCAGGGGTGTAGGACAATTGTCACAGCAACACTTTTCTCCTCTCTCCTTCCCCTGAAGCAATGGCACATGGAAAAAGCTCAGAAGGAATTCTATATCAGGTCAGGACAGTGCTTTTTCTAAAGCTTCTCAGGAAGCACACACACACACACACACACACACACACACACACACACACACACACACACACACACACACACACACACACACACACACACACACACACACACACACACACACACACACACACACACACACACACACACACACTTCGCATCCCAAATGAGTCCAGCAAGTTCACACATCTGGCCTCTCATGAGCAAGGATTAAACAGATTTTCAAACTATGGACTTTGTTGTTTTCTTTTTTTCCTTGTCTTCTCGTCTTACTGTAAAATACAGTTGTTCGATTTTAGTTGTTGGACTGCTTTATTTGTATATATTTAGATTGTGATTATAAACATGTAGGTAGGTGACGATTCAAAGCTAACAGAAATTCTTATATCACACTTATTTTTATGAAGAGCTCTGGTTAAGATGGATCGATATAAAAGTAGCAGTTTTTTTTTTTACTGTTTAAAACAAACTGGAAATTTGGGGGCCAAATGCTCTCTTTAGCTTTAGCAAGTGATCATTTTCTTTTTTTATGTAGAAGTTACATGTATCGTTCACTTGTCTTTGTGTCTGAACCAAAATCTATTTTATTGGAACACTAATGGGAGTAGAATAATGTGTTTATTGTCCTTCCTGTTAAATCTTTTTTGGGATTTAATGGGTGGCAGTCTACACCAGTAAGCTGACTTGGATAGAGTCAAATACGCACTGATAGATAACCCTACAAATCAATCAAACATGTCTACATTTACAGTACATCTCACATACCCAGAGAGTTGGGCTATCATGGATTACACTTGGTGCAGGCCATTCATCAATGGGCTTTACTTAATGGCCATATTGTTTTATTAAAATCATCTGTGGTGCTGCACTAATGATTCATAAGTTGTCCGTGTTTGTGCGGAGGATGGTGGCATCTTGGGTAGATAACGTGAACCTCTGCATGCTCCTTGCTGGCAGGCTGAAGGAAGCAGCTGGTGACGCCATGTGTTTTTAAGAAGACACAACCTCTCAGGCTTCTGTGGGAACTTGCAACAACAAACACGGAAATGGGGAATGGGTTCATTCATATTTTGGGTGAGGAAAAAAGAAGGAAATCATAAGACCGTGACATTATTTATTTGGCCAACACACTTGCAAAGTTAATGCATGGGTCTGTAAATGCTTAGAGCTTAATAGTTTTTGGTGTTGTCTGCGTATGTAAAGTTGTTATGTCATATAAAAGAGGTCCAAGTATTGACCCTTTGGGAACTCCCTGTGACATGTTGGTCCACTCAGACAAATGGGGACAGGACTTCCTCAGAAAGCTCGGCATATATTTACTGTACCTATGGTCCCACAATGCAATGCACAATGGACATAAAGGAAATCACAGCACAACTAATCGAGGATGGTGGAGAGATTCTGGAGAGATCTCAGATATTGAACAGATATCAAACATAAACCTTTAAAAAGTCTTAAGAAATCTTCCTTTTTCAATTTGCAATAGCGCTCAAATGCCAGCCAACTAAAAAATAAAATAGTATAAACTGCAAAAGTTCAGCCTGAATAATAGTGCCTACTACATACCATAAACCATTAGTGTGTAGTATGGAGCTAGAACACAGTCTGAGTCTCATATAAAAAAAGACTCACTGTAAAATGGGCTGCAGGTAGATGTATCAGTGAAGAATGAAACAATTCCTCACAGCACACACTGGGACTAAGATTACAAGGGGATAGAGGGATACAGTGTAGGTGCCACCATGACAGCTATTAAGCCCATAATATACTGTTGTACCTTTTGCCCTTTCACTGTTTGTATCACACTCTGAAGCCAACCCTCTTAGGGGCCCCAACATTGGCACCACCTTCAATACTCAAAGAGCACTTCTGTTACAGATGCTGGCATGTGTTAATTCAGAGTATCCCTTTCCCCTGTCAGAGCTGCGCATGCTTTGCCAGCCAAATTCTCCCGTGAGGTAACTTGGCAACGGCCAGTGGTAAAAATGTCAACACAAGCCTCATGATAGAGTTAACTCTCAGGACTTGTGCGCCCATTGTATGTGATAAGGACAAAAATAAAGCACACAACAAAACAACATCATTAAAATATACATTTCCACCTCTTACAGACCAACACTGACACACCCAAACACAAACCTAGATACTGTAGACACAACCAAAAACAACATAGATGACCAAGGCAGCTATACTGCAGATAGACTGACCACCCACCCACATAAATGTGCATTTTGTTTGAGTGGGTGGCATGTGAAAATGTCTGCCAACTCTGATACAGAATTGATAGAAGATAGGCGACAGAAGGTTGTACTTTGCTCTTCATATTCAGGAGAAATGTGAGCATCAAGCGCACGTACTGCCTGGTCAAACAAAATGCATTTAGTCCGAGTTGAACCTGTATTTCTTTTTTGCTTTTTTAATATTCACATTTTAGAAAATATTCCCTTTTAATCTGTGTATCATCCTTGAAAAAGGAAAATATAATAATAAAATGGTAAATGGACTGTATTTATGTAGCTCTTTTCTAGTCTTAGGCTCCACTGAAAGCACTTCACCACATAAGTCAGCATTCACCCATTCACACACACATTCGTACACCGGAGGCAGTGGCAGCCAGGCCATGCAAGGCGCCACCTGCTCATCAGGGGCAATAACCATTCATACGCGCGCGCACACTCCGATGGAAGAGCCACCCAGAGCAATTTGGGGTTCAGTGTCTTGCCCATGTAGACTGCAGGGACTGGGGATCAAACCACCAACCCTCAGATTGATGGATGGCCGCTCTACCTCCTGAGCCACAGCCATAGCATACCATTATATAACTGGAGGAAAAAAGTGTTTAAAAAATGCATTTCACTTTTCATATTGTTCTGAAACAAAACAATAAAACCCACGAAATAATGTAAAATTTGAGGAACAGCCTTAGCCAGATGACTGACTCTCATGCTGTGCTCTGCAGCAGCTCATTTGTCAGCTGACTTTGCAAGTTGCCTTCATCAACTGGGTGGTCTATTAAAGCTGCCAAACTCACTTGGTCTTTCTTTTTCTAGTGCTAAACCTGTTGCTGTATCTCTCTATGCAATCACACCCAAATGCTCGCCCAGCATCCCCCTGGCTTGTTTTCTAAATGTGAACCCAGCATGCTGTAATCACTAGTTTGAAAAGTCTCCATTCATCAACCGTTAAGAGCTTTTAACGGCGCTTGAATATACAGTGTTTTTTTTTTTCTTTTTGGCTGCGATTCATGTTTAATGCATGCTTAGTACATTACAACACTTAAAGCCAGACGTTCTTACTAAATTCCAGCCTTTTAACGTAAATGTTTGCACAACATGCAACACAACTCTAAATTACATGCTCTGTATACCGCCGCCACATAAGTATGCTTAAATGCTCATTACCAGACATACAGATCACCAAACCGTTCAACATATGTTTGGAAACATGTCTCCTCACTCAAACAATATTCCCATGTGAGCATCATTGCAGCATAATTGTTAATCACTTCACTACTGCATAAGAGGCTGTTGGGCAGTTAAAGTTGGATTATGGTTTAGTCTGTTGTGCTGATGACTCAATTACAGTATGTGTGATTGCTTTATGTTTCCCCATGTTGCTCATTGTCTTTTCAATGATAACATGAATGATCACAACACAAAAACAAAAACAATGCTTCATGTTCGGTGTGAAAACTGTGGTGGTATATGCAGAGTAGAAAATGTTTATTCATATAGTGTAATTACAATGATTGTATTGCCCTGATCGTCACCATGAAATGCATAACAAACAGTATTTAATTGAATATGAAAATTAAAAAAATAATAATAAAAACGGTATAAAAGACAACACATTTCAGCAAATGGAGAGCTTACAAAGGTGGGTTGGGTGTGTGTTCATGTGGTTTCAGGCTAGCTTTGTCCAAAACTGAAAGAAAGGTAAGGTGAGTGTCCAATAAAGGACATGGATACCATGTTTGGTCCATGAACACGGAATTATCAACTAAGAGGTGGTACAAAACGTATTATACATATCATATTAATCAGAGTGAAACCACTGGATATTTTTAACAAGACGGAAGAGTTTCCAGCCTTGTGTGTGGCAACAGAACCAAGTAAGCTTAAACATAATCTTTTCCTAACCAACCCTTTGTGACAAATCCTGTTGTTGACACAACATAACACTGGAAATATGTTTCCAAACATCACATAAAAAAAAGATGTTTATATAAAAACATCGGTTTGTATACAATACAATTTATACAATCCAGCATATTCAATAAAATGCTTCATACATAATGTGTATGTTGCAAAACCTCTTTCGAATTGGTATGCACTCTGCAATGTATCCGTACATGAAAATGGGAATTGAATTTTGCACATTGAGTTTGTAAAAAAACAAGACAGGGTAACTGCTGTAAAGAATCTGGGCCTCAAGCAGACCCCTGAGAAAGGACATGATTGAATCTACAATATTTTTGCAGATCTTTCACATTGTAATGGGCGCATTTTGAACAAACAGACTTCATAACAAAAGCATGAGGAATTCAGCTGAAATTCCTAATCTGTATTACATTACAAACATGACCTGTAAGAATGGGCTTCTATGTATCCACTATTATGGTACACTGAAATGTGAACCGGGGGCATTAACAGCTGAGCCGGAGGCCTTGGTAGTTTTCCCACGTGAAAAGAAGCATTTTAGGCTTCGCTGTGTTTCGAAAAGCGAGTTGTCTGAGCACTTTGATAACTGCGGGATATTGTTCTCCCTTGGCAAAAGCCTATCCTTCCACAAGAGACCGACTGTTCCTCAGCGTATACTGAAAGCCTCTCTTTCACATCTGCAAAGCTGTTTTCTTGTGGTGTTCTGGAGGGAGAGGGGACAAAGGTCATGTGAGCCACATCTCTAAGAACGGTTCTGTAAAAGAGATGCAAAAAAGGAGAGACAGTGTGGGAGAGAAGTTCTGTATAATGTAGATCGTCAGCTAGTTGTACATTAAAAACCTTAAACCCAACCCTACATTCTTCGGTTTTCACATTTCATCGTCACAGCTGTGGGCATATTTTATCCCGTTTCATTGAAGCGCTTCACCATAGCATGTTTCATGATGACCCTGATATCATTTTCTCGTAGTCCTAATTGCCAGCTGGCTTGCCATGAGACATATTTGAAGTCAGTTTGGGGTCATGAGTGTAGGAGGCCCAGTATAAGTAGTATCATCAGTAAGGGTCAGCAGGCTTTGAATATGGGAGCTTTAAATCGTCAATAAATCTGAAAAAGCTGCAAATGCCCAGCTTATGGAGCTGGAATACTGTATACATGAATGTTTTACAGAAGAGTAATGACCAATGTGCCATCTCACATTATGATATGACATATGATCAATTAATAGCTGTATTATTACACATAAGTAAAGGTGCAATATGTAAGATTTGACCACTTGTCACATTTATACTCAAAACAAACAGGAGGCAGCATATCACCAGAGTACCCGCTAACTGTAGCTGCCGTTAGCTAGTTAGCTCTGTTAGCCATGGAGTGCTGGGACCAGGAGAGTGTTGTTGTTGTGTTTACTAGCACAGGAGCTTTGGACTAGGATGGGCCAGGGCTAGCTAGTTAGCATGCTAACTTCAGTAGATATCTGTGCAACACAATATATATAAAATCAAAACTGTAACTTCTTCACATACTGTTGATAATTTTTGGTAATTATTTGTTTTCATCTAAAATTCTTTATCTTCAGTTCATTTTTTATCCACATTGCACCTTTTTAAATGTAAATTTGAGTACACCATAGGGCTGTAGTTAATGTATAGGGAGTCATTTTTGTCCCATTCACCTACATTTAACCATTAACCATCTAAAATTAGCTCTTGACATTTTTTTAAAAAAAATAGTTCAGGGATGGTGTGAAAGTAAAGAGAAAATTCAGAAAAAGTGCAATTATATATATTTCCCTATTATTTTTTGCCTTCATGACTGGGCTTATGTTTTGTCACTGCGTGTGCCCTTCTGAGCATCTGTAGGATCTTCATTTAGGAACAGTCAACTCCAATGTTTTGTATAGCTATGCGTGATGTTGTTGATTTGTCCACATTTGCTGTTGTTCCTCTCACTGGTGTTTTTGAACATGTCTTGTAAGGTTTGTGCAGTTGCCATGACACCACAGATGAGATAGTTCTGAGCATTGATGACGGTATCCACAATCTCGGCTGTTGGAAAAGCTGGTGATTCAGTCTCCTCTCTTCATTCTCTCAGCATGGCCTTAGTCCTTTCTTCAGAACCACTTGTTTCCTCCGGCAACCTCTTCATACAATGAAAGATGAAAGAATGGAGAAATGCCTTTTTTCTTTAAGACTACAGGGATGTTGAAAGACACTATTGTTTTTGTAAGCAACTTGCAAAGTTATCACAATCTGTTGGCTCGGCAGAAAGTACAAAGAGTGATTATAGAAGTCACAGTGCCAAAAGAGCAAACTGGAGTTTGCAAAATGTATTGCTCTTTTGTGAACTATATAATCAAAGCAAACCTCCATCTCAGGGCAGCGGTTTGGTTTCATTTTCACCACAAATCACCACTGACAAAAGCAATCAAGCATGCCTTAATATCAACTCTTCTTCACAGCTAATCACACGCAGCTACTGTAGGACAGGGGGGAGAGAGAGGAAGGGGATGAGATGAACTGGGATGGCGAGAATGTGTCACCTCTCCAGTTTTTCACACTTTTCTGAAATAGGGGTGACAAACGGGCGAGTGCCATTTGTGAGCAGGCGGATTGTGACAGGATTTCTGTCAGGGCTGGCAACTCTAATTAGAGGAGTGGAGCAGGCAGGCTGAGTGAGAGCAACACTTAAGCTTGAAGGGTCAATGGTTCAATGACACATTCACCGATGTACAGTGCACCGCATGTTACACACACACACACACACACACACACACACACACACACACACACACACACACACACACACACACACACACACACACACACACACACACACACACACACACACACACACACACACACACACACACACACACACACACACACACACACACACACACAATAGCTCTACATTATACTCTTATAGGGAGTGCAAAGGTCATTTTGAGTATGACCTCTATGGGGCTTACTTCTGCCACAGCTCCTGTGAATGTACTGTAGATATCTTGGGAAATAGAGATAGTTCCTGAGGCTCATTGAACTACTCATATTTTAAATGTACTTTTCATCCAAATGTTTTGAATATGAATTTAGCAATATCACCACGATGCTAGAATGGAGAAGTGTTGAAACTGCACATTAAAATAAATTGGCCGGTTTCCTCAAAAGCAAATTTACACAGTATTGTTTTACTCCTGAGGTATTTACTTTCCAACGGTTTGTATTTTTGTTTTTGTTTTTTGAATCCATCAAATCAAAAGAAAACACGGCTCCAGTTAACCACTGTCCTTTCTGATGATTTACTAAAGCTGAAGCTGCTGCTGTGGCTGAGGGTTGCATTGGGTTCCCCCTCGTCACAGTGACCCATGCACACACAGACAAATGCTGCAGTAGTGCACATGCATATATACACTGATACACACCACATGGCCCCATCTACAGAGGAATAGCAACTGGAAAAGGTCCACATGAGTCAACAGGCACGCATAACGCTGGAATTTGAACCTGAGGGACTGTGCTCAATCTGGGGGACGTAATATCCACACACATCCACACACACACACACACACACTACTCGCTCAGCTGGGCCTGCATCCCTGCCTCCCCTCACTCTCCAACAAACTGATATCCTTTAAAGGCTGCCGCAGGCAAGGCCAGTTTACATATATCCAACTCGACAGGCGAGCCAGGAGGAAACAAGACCAATGACCCGCATGGATCCATTCACATGCAAAGACTGGAGAAAATGAGACACTATAAGTCTCTTTCCCTCTTTGTCACACAGTCTTTTTCACTAATTTAGATTCTTTTACAATTTCTTGTTTTGTTGTTTTAGCATCACAGTGCGTTTGTAAATCCAGCCTGTCGACTCAATCCTCTTATCGGTCATTAACTTTAGTTCATGAAATACCTTGTTTTTTTCCTGGAGAGTTTTTAAAAAAATATTTTTTTCATTGATGTTGTATTTTGTGGTATTTGCTACTACTGCTTTTTATCTTGGATGGGGTTGTCAAATGGGCTTACTATATTTCCTTCTTTCTTTCTTTTTCTTGTTGGTTTTATTTCTGTAGCTGCATTTGAAATTTCTTTTTTTGCAAACTGCCCAACATGGATGGGTGAATGGGTCACTTAAAGATTGAAGAGAAATATTAGACTCCATGTAATAATAATAAAAGTGACACATAGTACCCGCAGAACTTTCTTTCTGCATGACATTGCCATCTAAAAAGATTGAACACACCGACTGCAAAGCTCTGCATTTGCACTGGCAGTTTAATAAACTATGTGATAAAGACTCCTTTTTCTGTTGCTGAAGTAACTCCATCAAGCCTCCATTGTAGTACAACTGATGTGTTACATTTTGCACAGTAATTTACATTTCCATGCATTTGCAAGTGGACATAACAGAAAAGAATCAAAAACATTATGTGACACTGATGCACCATCTGCTAAATACAGGACAAGGTTGGTTTGGGATAAACATCTAGTCCAACTCATGTTTAACCACGACTCTTCTGTGAGAGGACTTCATTCACTCTTGTGCCGTGTGATGCAGAAGCCAATAACAAAGGAAAGAAAAAACTATCAACACTTTTATTTGTTTTTTTGTTTATTACTGTGAGACTAGCAATCCTGCCAAAACACTGTTGAATACACAGTAGGACAGTCCAGAAAAGGCTGCCCTACACATCAGAAGGTTACATGTGTCCCTTGTGTGTGTGTGTGTTCTAGGCTCAGATTTCCTTCATCAGCTATCAATCAAAAGTATTTTGTGTAGAGTGTCTCTAATTAACTTACGAACAGACGAAAAACCAAACACTAGACCCAAAACTTGGAGATTGTACCCTAACAAGCACTTTATCCACCTACCCAGTATGGGCTGTATTCCACTAGGGGCATTAAGCAGTTTATATATGATAATCGAAGAGTGTAGCCCAGGGCTATGCTTTCAAGATGATATCTTAATTACTGAAGTTAAACCACAGTCTCTGTTCCACTATCAGGTAGACACAGCATGAGGTGATTGAGGGGAGTTGATTTGATAGACAGTTTATCTTTTACTTTAATTAGGGGCAGATTTGGGAAGAGACGTTACAGGTTAATTACAGTCACATTCATTAAGATGCACAAATGCAGCATGATTCTTGTTCAGTGTCGTTATCTGCACAGATACAGAGTAATTAATTGGATTTCACCTTTGGCTTTATGACCTGTCTACAAGAGTTTTTATTTGGGCTTGCAGCTCCAGACACCGCTGTCTGGTCGCAGTCGATCTCCCATTAATGTTTGTGCTTTGTCACTGTGGTAATTGGCAATACCTCCAGCACACAAACACCTATCTAATTAGGAGAGCTACCCGCAGCTTGGAGAGACATCTGAGAGAATCTCAAATGTGATTTTGGACTCCTTTTAAAGCTTGGAAAAATCATTAAGTCCTATTAATTTAATGCACAAAAAACAGTTGCCTTAATGTGACATTCATAGTCATAAGATCAGGGCAGAGGCTTTACAGTACATTCATTATAATATATAACCAGTCTAATGGCCTGTAATTGGACCTTGCCTGCAGGGGTAAATCGTTGCTCTACAGTACATGATGCACACCAGATTTTAAACAGTGACTTTAAACATATAAAACCTGTTCCAACCTGCAACATTTATTGCAACATATAGCTAAATGTCCACACCAGTGACATTTTTTGTGTTTTTTGGCTCTCTAGCGTTGCTGCCTTGTCTACACTGCGTGGCTCTAGGTGCAGCAGTTTGTTGTCATGAGTGTGGCCATATACTTAGGTACTGCATTGGCATGTTGCTGCGATATGTCAACGCGACCGCCATATTGAGACCGAGCAAGACCGAGCAGACGCACAACCAATTTTAATAAGTCACCTTTTAAAATCAAGGGTGTATTATCTTCTTGGAGTTGGAACAATGTTTCGTCTCCAGTTACTTGGAATCTGGATAGTTCAAGACAGAAGTGGGTATTGTGTTATCGGCTTTAGGAATTACTAATTATATTTTGCCAGGCATGAATTTGGCCCCAACTCTTTCGCAATACAATTTAATGACGTGCATCAAGATTATTTTCATTGCCCCATCATTTTTACTTTTCTTGTGCTTGGTATTGGTTGAGAAATTGTAGATATTATAAACAGTTTTAATCCAGAAAACCTGAGCTTGGTTTCATATAACCGGCTTTATTTGTCAACTATAATTTCACTATCGAAATAATACATACTTTGAATTTCCCACTATCGACCCAGTAAATGATCAGCCTTTTATTCCTTCAAAATAAAACATGTCAAAACATATCAAAACCTCTCAAACCTTTTCAGACAGATCAATCCACCATTGATCTGTTTGTTCTCGATTAATACAGCACAGGAAGCATTTTCTTAACAAGTGAAGAAGTGAAGAACTCCATCTTTTCACTAGCCTTGGATGTGTCAGAAAAGGGTATGTTCATTATTGTTTGTTTTTCAGGGGACACTTGTTTCCTCAGGCTTCCATTATAAAAGCCTTGTGTACTCAATAGTTTACTGGCAAAACATCATGCATTCTGAGTTGAGTGTTACGGTTTAGAAAAAAAAAAGATTCAACGGATGAATACATCACACAGCTCACGGTGAGTTTATGTAAGGTTGGTTATTTTTGGTTGTCTAGTTTTTGTTGTGTTGATTTATTTGATTTGTGTGTGTCGGTGTGCATGCAGACCTGTCGAGTGGGCGGTAAATATAGCTTGAATAATCCTGTATATTTGTAGCGAGTTGAAAGCAGGTTGTTATGTGATGTTAAATAGAAATACAGTTAATGTTGTTGCGATGCAACCGAGTATTAATCGGGAAGCTGCATAGATGCGGGGCTTTTGATTGTCAGTGCGAGCAGTACAGGCAAATTTATTTGCACAATGCCCACATAATTTGCAACAGGAAAGAACAGTCCATGAATATATACACAACCTAATTGTCAATCATAGTTTAAACTCTATAATCATTGAGGAAGTGGATAGATACAGACATTTCCATTAGTTTTCAAAATACAGTAACAACCCATTCAATTATCCCATTCAGTCTGGACTTAAGTGTTCCAATATCTGTGGTCTGGTAAGAGCTTAAGACATTTTATGCATGCTTATCCCTGTATATTATCACCACGTGCATATGATGAATATTATAAGATGCAAGTTTCATGTCTCATTTCAATGTTATTCACTCCTTCAGAAAGAAGACCTTGTGTGTTACTCGGTCCTCCATCTGTGTCTAGCACACCACAGAGAAATGATGATGGTAAACAGGTCCGAGCTGAGAGAGGTAATGTGGGTAATGACTCAGTGTCACGACCCAGAGTGGACTGAGGTCCTCTCAGTTGTTGTCAGATGGTATCAGAATAATGTCTTCTCATACACTGCAAGAGGTGCAATGTATGCGCACATATATACACAGATAGGCGAACAACATTGGCCTGAGGCTCTGCCTCTGGTAATGGCTAAAAGCTTCCTTTTCCATTGAAAGACATAAGAGTAGGAGAGCGAGAGAGAGAGAGAGAGAGAGAGAAAGAGCAAGAGAGAAAGAGAGAGAGAGAGAGAGGGGTGGGGGCTGACTGATTAAAAACCCTCATCCTGAGACTGTCCTCACCAGATAAACTGCTGCACTGGTCATATTTGTTAAAAAGCTAACAGTGATTGATATTCACTGGTGAAATGAAAACTCAGACCCTTAAAAGTACCAAGGCAACCATGTAAAATACTCCTTTGTGAGTAAATGTCAAGTCATGTTTGATTGTACAAAAGTATTAACAGCAAAAGGATCAATTGTAAAAGTAATTCTTCTGCAGGAAAATGTCCCCTGAGAATCCTTTATCATTAAATGACATTATCAGCTTGTTTTTTCTTTATAGTTGAGCCATAGTTCAAAGAATGTGACATTTTATTTTTTCTCACATTCCCTTAGATTCACACCCTGGATGGGAAGCAATCTTTTGCAACATCCGTTTCCATTTTCTGCACATTTTTGTTATTGCAAAATATTGGAAAATGTTACATCTTTTGGACCCAGACAGTTATTGAATGAAATTGAGAAGTGTAGAGGAGAATTCACCCCAACAACTCATAACCCCTTTTTATGCAAAGATCCTGCCACAAACCGAGATTCTATATCACGCCAGCTTTGTTTGTTTTTAACACTGAACAAAATGGTGGTGGCATATTGTCATCCGAGTGTGACTGCAGATAGCATGCCCATGTTTTCAGGAAGCAAAAAAAGCTTGTTGCAACACCAACAACAGTGTCAGCGTCTAGTAGGATGTATCAGCCAGCGTTTCTAGACAATATCAGTGAAATAACATGGCAATAACATTTACCATCCCTGTTATATGGCGGTTTATCTCATCCTCTCCTCGGAGGTGCTTTAAGTTGCTTCCATACCTCGTTGACTCCCCGAGTTAGCTGCTAACTGCCGATAGTTGGTTTTGTAAACCCCAGTTGGGTTCCACACATAACGCGTTATTAACACGTTATCAACTCATCACACAACTGCCCCTTGGCCAGCTGATTCCCCAGCGGGCCCCCTCCACGACTGCGAGGCAGATTCATGTAAAAACATTTTGCCTTGGAAAAGGACATCTTCAAAATCATGAGGGTATAACATAGAATTTTTGTATTCACAAAACAAAAGGTTTGGAAACCAAACTGGCTTGATTTCAGTGGGTTTGATCTTTAACAAATGTGCTTTTGTGTGAAGTCTTTATCCAAAGAGCAACTACAGCTGTCACATAGTGGCATATTAAGTTCAATATTTCCTCAGTCATTCCTCATGCAGTCAAACAACCTTTTTAGTTGTTTGAGTATTAAGACTCGTTGTCCATCTTAAACATCTTTAATATTCTCTGCTGTGAGAGACAGAGTGACAGTTGAATCTATAAAGTCGGATCAAAGCTCTGTTGGATCTAAATTGGCGCTACAATTTGGCATATAAAGGAGAGACGGATAGCCTCAAACTAGAAAAGAGTTGAAGGCTCATCTCAAGTGATATTTTTTTACGGATTGTAATGAATCACTCAGGGAAAGAGACCAGTCAAGTCTGTCAGCCATGTGTCAGAATGAACTTAAATGAACTTAAAAGAAGTTTGTCTAGTCTCATTAAGTTTGACACTCCGGACCTGAGCAAAGATGACTAGTTATCTAGAATATTGGATTTTGTTCTTACTTGTATTTGCTTGTTAAAGATGTGACAGATTTTTGCTGGGATTTACTCTGTGGAGACGGTTTGAGGTTACTGGCACTAAGCACTGACAGGATTTGCCTTTTAGTGGGTTAAATGCAGTTAGCCTTTGTTTAAATGCACAAGTGTCAAAGTAACCCACACTGTAACTGATCCAAAATGATTTGGGCTGAGGTCGGAAGAGTCATCGATGTTGATGATTTTAAAAACAAAACAGTTTCTGGGTAATAGTGGTTGCTAATGTTTCGTGAAACAAGGATCTATGTTTTAGGAAGACCTATTGATCTGTTGTCTTTTAAAGTGGGTTGTTGATCAAAAAATACCTAAGTAAACTGGATGGCCAATATGGTAATTTTACCAAAAAAACATAATCTTAGGATCAATATGTAAAGGCTACTTTTCAATAAGCAACAGAAGTCAATTACTTGCAAGTGGACAGTTTCAAAAGAAAAGAAAAAGAAAGACTGAGTGCATTGACTTTTGGGGTAACCTTTCCATTTGCTCTGGCTCTAAAAGCCGAAGTATACCTCTTTAAGATAAACAGATCATTATTTGTAAAAACAGCTAATTACAAATTAATATGCAACGTTGAGTAATAAACATAATTTAGCATAATCAATCAATCATGTCTGTAACATGAGAAGAAACGTGATTAAATTACCAATTTAATTTTGAAATTATTGTTAAAGAAATATGCAGCATGTCTACTTGTCTCTGGCTTTAATATGTGATGCAATTCCATCTTCATAATTTGAACTCCAGAGATCAGTCACCTTTAGTCAAGGGGAGAAAGATTCTGACCTCAAGCAACTCTTCACACAAGGATGATTGAGTAATTAAAAGTAAATTAATCACCATAACCTTACTCTTTAATCATGAATTCACTGTCAGAGTGATGTATGAGCATTGTAATGAGAGTGAGTAGGTCTCCATACTGAGTTGCTAGAAACTCAATTTTCAAGACTTACTCTCATAGAGAAAAGGCAAAACTGTGGCGCAAAAAGCAAGAGAAAGAAGCTAAGGCGAAGGGCTCAAACACTGCGAGACTTGCTGATTGAAATTGACCCAAGGAGCATCATCAAGATCTCCTACATCGAGGAAAGTGAGAGGCAACCTCTGGTTTTTAATTCAAGTGGCTCTCATGTGGTTAGCGAGCGTGAAATTCAACAGAGAGGATTTCATTTTGATCCAAAGAAACGAATGAAAAAAGCACTAGTATATGGCTGTCAATCAATATGGCAGATTGAGAATAGATGGGCAAGGATCTGCTTGAGCTGAATTCAATTCATTTGCATTTGCCATTGAAATGTTGTTTGAATGTTCTGATCACACCACAGAAGTAATGATGACACGGTACACAACAGCTGAGACAAATGAGGCAAAAGAGAAAGACAGTCACATTTCACTGATTCGTCTGTTGTGTCCTCGGCGATCAGAATTAAATCTGTACAGACTCGAGCGCTTTAAAGAAGACAACTTAAATGGCAGTGCCAGCGCGTGCAAGACTTGTTTACTTCTCATTCATTTCACTCTGTAAGTTTTAATACAGTATGTTAATCATATCAGCAGACACACATTCAATCACTGAAACATTTCAAGCGACAAAAGGGAGATTCATACAGTGACATGAATTCTGGGAATGTTCCTTGAAGAAACAAAGAAGAAAAACTACACAAAGGCAGTTGTAAAACCATTTTCTTTTGCTCTAATGGTGACTTAATTTGTCTAGTTTGCATGTGTGAATACATTAAAGAAAAAAAATGAAAAGGAAACAAAATGCGAAGCAGCAGAAAGTGTTCACACTTTGATGTACACAGTAAAATAAAATAAGATTGACTGGCATATCCAAGAATGGTCACACCAAAGTCTGTTATTACACAACATCCAGAACGCCCGGCCTTTGTGCCAGCCGGAATTTAATTATTCTACAAGTCAAAGTCTTTGGCAAATTTTCATTCTGTGTTGGCTGTATTCCTCTTCTTTTGCCTTTTCTTGGATAAAATATCTCATCATGGGAATTCAGATCCTGACATAACCGTTTTTTTCAGCCCACACAGCTGTAATTTGCAATCTGTAAGCTCTGTACTGTGGATCTGCTCCTCATATAGAGCACAGTAAAAGAAAAAAGAACTGTCATCCTGTCTTGTGGTCATCAGTGTCCCACAATAGCTATGTAATGCACTTTTCTCTTAAAGTCATTCTATTGCATACACTCAGGCGTGTGGTGGATAAGGCGGCATTTTACGGAACAAGATGACAAAAAAATGAAAAAACACAATGGCATTCGGAAAAGACAATATATTTGGATGTCAGTCATGGAAAGAACAAATAGGAAGTAGAAACCAAGCAGAAAATAACTTTTCTGATAGGTTTGACAATATATTGACAAGATCAGTGTTGGTTTTGCTAATACCATGTTCTAACTGCATCGCTGTCCACACCGAATCAGTTAAAGGTACATTCTGTCCCCTCATGTGAGCAAATCACGTACCTATCAGCTGCGTGCTGGACATCAGATTGGAGACTTAACCACTCAAGTGTTTTCCTTCCAGAGACTTCCAGCTGGCACCTGATTTAAGTTTTTTTATTAAAAGCAGACAGTATTGCATAGATAACCCCTCATTTCATCTTAAAGAATCCACTGTTTCTCTTCTATGTCGCGCTTTTAACGCTAGCGACAGGACTGAATACAGAAACAGAAACAGGGCGTCGGGCTCAAAAGTGTGCGCCACGTCACGTGTGCAGTGCTGCATCGCTTGTGGTTAGGACGCTCCAAAAGGAAACAGTGAAATCAAGCTGACGATGTGGCTGATGTTGCTTGCGTCGCATGCAGTTAGGACACAATGTAACCGTTATTGTTGAGCAAATGTTTTGTCTTTATTTACAGTGAAGTCAAAAAATAGGAAAAAACGCTTTCAGTTCGCAAAGAAAAGTCAGTGTCTTATTCTCTACATATAATTCATTTCTCTTTTCTAGTAGAATTCTTACAGTAGTAGTGCCAATCCCAAAAAAGAGTTTCAGAGTTGTAAGAGCTATTTTAGATCCCCCTGGTTGCAGATCAGCATGAGACTCTCATGGTTAAGCCATCCGTCTACAACAGTGGTTCCCAATGTGGGGGAGCGAGACCCCTAGGGACGCTCGGAGTTATCCCAGGGGGGGCACAGCAAGGCTACCAAACAAAGCCAAAATAAAGACAAGAAAATAGGACTTGCCCTTGGCTTCACCAGTACAATGGTGGGTAATGAAGAGAGACCACAGTGTGTTGTGTGCCTCAAAATATTCGCTACTGACAGTATTAAGCCAAACAAGTTAAGATTCCACCTGGAGACTACACATCCTGAGGACAAAGAGGGGCCTGTTGATTTCTTCAGGAAAGAAACGACTCAACTGTAATGCACCGCTGAGTCACTTTAGAGTTACTAAACTAGTGTTACACAGTAAAAGTTTAGGTTGCATGATGCAGTGTCACTTTTAATGCTTCCACTATAACAGTGATGTTGTCCCTTATGTATTTCTGTATAAATTGCAGACAATATTTAAAAAAAATTCTACGGGAGTTTGCAAGACAAAAGATGTATATAGGTGATACAAAATTATTAACTTACCATAACATAGCAATATCTGCTTCTTTTTCAAAAGAGTTGAAAAGGCCTGTGCACATGAAACACACCGGGGTGGAACTTTACTGTAACTGTAAAGGTGAATTATGGCAACAAAAAACAAATCACAGAGCATAAAAATATGTACTTTTAACAGTGGGTGGGAGCTACAGATTATGCTGTTGAGCAAACACAACACACAATATGCATTACAGTGAATTCTGGGTCAATTTCGGATAAATTTAGCAACTATGAGACTGTGTATGCTCACAAATTCAACAACAAAGTGCTTTGAATTAGTGACGACTGTGCATCTGTGACTGAAACTCACGGGTATTGTAGTATTAGCAACCATCTGCCATGGCAAACTGACACACAAATCCTAAATTCTCAGGATTTAAGTTGAAATAATGCTGTCATTTAATAATTGATTGGATGTGGACTCGGAAGGCCAACATTTCCCACCAGTGAGGGTATCTGGGCCCCACAGCTGATGTGTAGGAAGACAGTTATCAGGTGACTGTGAAAGTGAAAAAGGTGACCAATTCTCAATGCTAAAAGGACGAATCTCATCTACAGGCAGAGTTTATAACCTCTGCTGTAATGATCCTGCCAGGGTCATTCAAATTAGAGACCCGCAGGAAAGTAAATGAGAATGAATCGAGATATAATCCGAAAACACCGCAGACTTCATCAGCAGGACGCCAGCTATATATCTCTTTTAAAGGTTCTTTATGTGGGAAGGAGGAAGGTCTCCAATGACAAACCTATTATCTGTCACTGTTCAAGGTTAAAGCCAGCAGATCCATAGGAAATCAGAATTGGAAAGGAGGGCATTTCTACATGAGCTTGGGTTTTTATCATATCTGAAACTGTTATAGATGATCAGTGTCATTATGAATGATGAGGTCCCACTCTCGTTATTCAAAACGCTGGTAAGAGGTGAGAATGACTTTCATTTCCTCTTCAGATAGCATCTTTTCTATAGCTTGCACATGTAGATGAGCTGGACAGAGACTCTTAGGTAATAGGTGACCCTGCAGCCAAGTTCATCACGTTACGCTACACTGTTTGCAATAAGGGCTGTAGTAACTCTTGTAAAGGCTGGACAACGTTGGAGGCTGGTAAAGCAAATCAGTGATTATATAGTAGGTAGTAAATACCCTTCTGAACACACCATTGTTACGGTACTGTATGCCCCTCATGGCCGAGTATTTACAGCACATTTTATTGATTGACACAGCACTTATTGCAAGATAAAAAAATCCCCTTCAAAATGCAAATACATTAATGAAATGATCTCTCATGCATCAACTTTATGAGAGCATCAGAAGTTCATACATTGTTACAATCCAGCTCGCCAGGGAGAGGGAAAGCAACATAAAATCAGATGGATTTGGTAAAATAAAGTTATTTTCACAAAACTTTGATAATTGAGACAAAAAAATGACGTACATTAGTCCAAAAGTTTCCAACAATGTTCACACCAAGATAAATCTGTAATTGTATTCAAGGTAATGGTGCGCTTCATTTGGTTGCTTGTCCCTTTAACTTGCGGGGAAACATCAGATGATACGTCCTGCAGTGAGGAAGGAAGTAAGTAAAGTAACTAAATGTAAGTAGAGTAAAACTTTGATACATTACTCCATCTGTGAGTACGGTGGCTGTTTAACTATGAACACAAAAACTCCCATGATTCCACTTCACAACATCATCAAACTACATCTTATGTTTTCATTGTTGTGATTAAAAGACCCCTAGTCGCAGAAGTTACATACTGTGCATTTAAAATAAGGGCTTACACTAACTTATCTAGAAACAAAAATCAAAACTTCACCCTTGCTCTTTGTGTCTCGAAACAAGGGAATCCTGAGTGTGTGTGCTTTGAGTAATCAAATTTATACTGGACCAGTCTCAAGTGCCTCAATTCTAATTCACTTAAGTCTTAACGAGGATCTATGAGGCTGAGACAATAATGAGGGGTACAGCGGCGAGCTGTTTGTTTGAAATCCGAGCAACCAACTGACAAGCTGGCCAAGTATTTATCAGGTGTCACCAGAATTGCATCCTTGGATTGGTGAGCCTGGACTGCATGCCACTCCGATCAGGATTTTCAGCTCACCAGACAGGAAGTGCGGTGGGCGACGCCACAGCAGCAGAAACCAATTTCATATAGGCGGCCACAAACCATCTATGGCCATAACAGTAACCATGACTGCGGCTATAACAATATGCTCAGAACTGAGTTTAATCGTGGTTATATTTCGTGTGAAACTATAACTTATTCTGATCTAAATAGATCTTTATAAAAAGTATTCCTATCATACAAAAGTATCTATAATAACATTGAGTCACTTTAGTATCTTCTATACTATAAAAGTAGTATCTCCAATAAATAAAGCTAATGTATGCTGCACAATCCTACTTTTCACAATTCTACACGTTCTACACATTAAAACTATTCATATCATAATATTACCTTAGATATTCATCATATCATCATCATGTTATTTAAACGCTTATAAATTGAATTATTGTACACAAAGTAAGCAGATAGTGGAATGCTGGCAAACAAAACAATCATAAATGCTGGAAAGATACAGCCATCATTTAATACTTACTGCATCAGCCTCCTTTGTGTTGTCAGAAGCTGACATATGGATTTCTAACAGCTTTTCAGAGCGTTAAAGTGACGGGTAATCATGTCTCACTGCTGCTCATCTGGACAATGTTGTTAAAGTAACACGACGTGTTTGCAGAGATGCAAATTTGGGTTGAGTGATCTGCATGTCACATTAAGCATTTAAACACTGCTAAGATGGCCTCGTTCTGATGTGTTCCGATTCTGGATTCTGAGCATTTGATTTTAAGTGAGCATTTTGTTTTCACAGATTTTTTTTCATAGGTGACTGTGTGGAAATTCTTTGCGCAAAGAGACAACGAAGTCAAGTTGATCGTAAAGATACAGGCAAAGCTTTATGTCTGCACACTGGTTCGGCAGAATGCATGTTAAAAAGGCTTCAAACTCACTTTGATTGCAAGGCTTAAACTGATGCAGTGTATTTCAAAATATTTCCCCCCTCAGTGCTTTCTGCACTCAACTGTGATTTTTCTAAATTTATTTTCAGCTGTGGCTGACTAAGCAGTACAGTGGAGGCAGAGTTTTACTAATAGATTCTGTCAACAGGGAACAGTTAGTTCTATTTATTATGCTATACCATAGATTAGTCTTTTATTTAACATGGAAATTTTCATATCAAGTGCAGTTTAGGATATATGTGTCCCACAGATATTGTACTTAGTGGTCCTTGCCCCAGTACATAATCATAATATTCTAAGAATTTCAAGAGGACATCTTCTCTGTAAGGAGTTTTCAGGCAGCGTGCATGATATGGACAATAGAGGATACAAATTTACAATGCAGATAGTAGACACTGTACCAGATAAATCTGAAGGGTGAACAGAGCCATACATGAGTCAAAGTGTCTGTATTGTACGTGTGAGAAGTAAATAATAGATCTGATATCACACTGTCTGATGTGGCAGAAAGAACTTGGAAAAAAAGGTGAATAGAAAACATGTTAGATTACATGCAGACATGACCCCTTGAATGTATGAGAGCGCAGTAGGTGTTGCATTTAACACCGACACGTTTAATCCCTCCCAGAACCTCACACAAGGCTGGCTCTAGAGTTATGCTTCCCATCAATTATCCCATGTTTTTTTCAGTCAACCTGCTTTCTTATCACCAACAGTCTACTCTAGTTCAGAGAGTCGGACGCAAGAAGTACCATGGCTGACACCTAATTGGATGTTTTTTTTGCGAGTGGGCACAGAGAAAGAAAATCAAATCAAGACTAATGAGCACTGAACAACAAAAAAACGGAAGATAAATGGTTTGATGGCAGGGAGACAGGCGAGGTTGAGGAACTCAAATAACTTCCTGCCTTCCTATTTTCCCTACTCAACCAAGCACCCGCACTGGTAGGAGGGGAGGACTTGAATGTCATTTTGTAGAGCTGCTTTTAGAGCTTTAGAGATATAATAATACCTCATGAGATCAGGGAAAGAGAGACATCAACATGAGATTTCAATTTGATGGATAATTTTCAGATGTGTGTCAGCGATCATTTAAGAAGGCTTGTATGTTTACTGAATGAAAATGTATGTTTTAATATATAGGCTATTGTAGATTATACATGTTAACCTTGCAAAGCAAACATCCTTGATTCGTCCCAGTGTCAGTTAAACTTATTAATGGTCAGCTCCTACAGGGCAGACAGGAGATTACTCGGATATAAGACAAGTGCATGTTCCACCTTTGTCAACGAAAGAGTGTGTGAGATGTGTATGTTCTGAAAAGTATGCAATTTTTTTTTAGCTTTAACATTGTGATAGCTTCATGATCAATTTGCTTGATTTTTTTGTTGTTGTTCAAATTTCTAGGTTGAATGCCGGTATTGCAAATCCCAGTGAAACATTGTCTAAATTAGTTTAATATCTTCAAGTCGTTGGTAATAAAAATGAGACAGTTTTTAATGTCTTTTCACTGGAAGCCATAGATGTCTTTTACATGTTTTTTCAACAGAAAAATACTCATTGGGTACAAACAGAAGTGCACAATCATGCATTTTTACAAATGAATTTTTAAATCCCTTCCTCACCAGAAAATAGACCGCAGAGGCTATCTGTGCAAGTAGCTTATCATGACCCATAATTATGATTATGTTAGGCGGTGACATCCAGTGGCCATTGTAATTATGACAGAAACAAAGGAGGAAGTCCACATATCGAGGAGGCTGAAGTAGAAGTCATACACCGAAGAGACAACTGTCCATGCCTTCTGTGAAACCAGAAGTCAATTTTACCTTAAGTGAAGCATTTGACATCGACAAGTACATAACGAAACATAAGTTACATATTTACCCTTTTTTAAACATACTTATTTTAACCCAAGCCATGAAATTTTCCTGAACCTAACCCTAATACTACTTGGTAGTATTGGTATTATATCAAATTCTGGCTAACCCTCACCCTAACCCATTAGCAATGTGGCATTAAAGGTCCAGATCTGATATGGTACAGTTAGTGGTCATTAATATTGTTTTGGTCGTCACTGGAAATCAGCCTATTTAGTCAGTAAGTTCTGATAATGTATTGGTATTTTTCATGAAATCATTTTCAAGCATCATTTTTAAACATCAATTAATACAATGCACCTTTTTACAAATAAAAAGTTGAATTCATAAACAATTAAATTCATCATTGCTCAGTCCAGGTACAGTCTTACATTCTGCATGTTTAATATCTAAATTTTGCACCTTTAACATTCTAGAAAGTGTCACTGTGAGCAGCAGGGGCTTCGAATCATTAAATGACACAACGACTTTTTACATGCATTCACCAACGTTATCACTAACACAATATAAAAAAAACTATGTATAGAGAAATGACAAAGGAGCTGCCACTCACATTATGACAGCACACCGTGAAATATAATTTCTGTGTGATATATTTCCTCACAAGAATATTAAGCTTTCTTTGGGGAAAAAACAGGTTAATAGTAATGTGACATGTGTCATGATGCCGCTCAAGGTGAGATTGCTGAAAGATATTCCTGCAGAAGTTTTATAGACTGTTTATCATAATGCTAATGAGAACAAACACATTCAGCATAGAGACATTCTCGGTGATTGAGGACAAATCGGGTGGATGTTTGTCACTGCTGTGTTTCACAGTGTCTTGTTTGTTCCGACAACAAATGAGTCATTCGCTAAACAATGGGCTCTGTTACATGTCGGTGAATGGTAATTGTCAATTATGCCAATCAAAATCCAATTGTCCGAGCACAAATCTTGCATTATTTAATTTACATCTAATGTTCTCAGCCAAGCTTGCAGACTTTATATCAGATTACATTATCCTCTGTCGCCACACTTTTTAACCCCTGTGTAAAGCAGGAAATGACAATCACATAATTAAGACAGTTTCATTAATTAGATGAAAGGGAAAAGCTGAGAGTTAACGCTCTTAGTTATGACACAGATCAGCCCATCAGATCAGCGAACGTTTCTGCAAAGGTCAGCACAGGCAGCTCGGTAAACAGTTTTCAGGGATGCATCACCACGCTTGTGTGCATTCTGTCTAAATGAAAACACTTTTTTTTCCCCACTTGGTACAGGCTTGCCAAAAAGAATGACTTTGATGTCAGTGGCAATGTCAAAGGCTTAGATGAAATGATATCCACAAACATCTTTATTTATAAACAAGACATTCAGCACTCAGAAGCTGACAAGACACTGGGGCCAGTGGGCTGCGGCCTAATCAGCCAAGCGGAAAAGTCATTCTTCTCCATTGCCTGGAGATTAAGCTTCCTCTCAGGAGTCATGTTTAAAGATGTATCCAACTGCATGGAAAGTGCCACTGGGTTTTGTTAATACAGACCCCACATCATAGCTCTACGACCACACATGAAGCCCTCAAATAGGCTCTACAGGCTGCCATCACTCCACTTTACAGTAGCATAATACTACCTACAAACTTGAACTCGTCGGCTATATGAAATTAGCTACCAGGAATTAACACCATTAGGCCACTAACACTTATCTGTGCATCTATCAGTCTTCACTGACTATGTAATGTCAAATTGACTGAATGGGAGCATCAGTGATTTCAGCAACAATCTCCAAACCGATCGGCTAATATCTGATGAGTTAGAGTAAGCCTCTCTGGGCAATGACCAACGTTTCGGGGCTTATGGTGTAGCCAGCAAATATCTGGATCAAGGATATGCAAGACTTCCTCTTCTGTGCGCCAGTCATTGTTAAAAGTCTGATTAGCAACTTGAGACTCCAGATTGGAGTTGGAGGAACGACTCTGATATTTCATAGTATATATAATTTTTGAAAAGCTAAATTATTGTCCGACATTCACGTGTTCCACTGTCAATTCTGTCAACTGTTAATTGTTCCATAATCTTAACCAAGTAGTTATTTAAACAGAAACCACAATCTTTGTATAACCATTTTGTTTTATGTGCTTCATCTTTTAAAGTAGCTGTGTCGGATCAGAAAGGTTTGTTGTTGAAACACTGTTTAAAATGGTATTCAAAAACAAATTATGCCATTCCGCCAAATGCTGCTGCGTTAAAAGTTTACAAAGCATTTTATATTTTTTGTTCATTTGGAGGATTTGATGTATAGTATTTCACACAGGTCACACCCTGTAGCAGGTCCTATACAGTAGGTGCCAAGGGATAATGGAGGTGTAACTATAGCTGCCGCCATAACACTGAGAATCACTGTCAATCAGTGTTGCCAGATGGGAAATGGGTAGCCTAAATATGTCCAACAGTCTGACAATTATCTTAATTGCCTTCTAATACAACATTAAATTACAAGACAGCGCGACTGGAAGCCTGTTCATATTCTGCATGAAAACAGTTGAAGCCCATGAGCTAAAAAAAAATAAACACCTGAACTTTGTAGCATATTATAAACAACTTGACATGAACACAGCGTATCATAGTGAGAAAGTTCAAGTTCCACCTGCAAGTTGCTTTAGATGAGTGTCGAGCGGCGGGAAAGAGAGAGACAGCAGCTGAGCATAAGCATCACAAAATGGTCAAATTATGGCAATGTTGGATTATTGATGATACATTGCACGGACCGCAAAATTACAATACAATGTACCATTATGATAATTATCGTAGACCTGGCCACACCGCTGTCAGTCCGCTTGTAATGAGTACCCAACCTTCATGCTATGATGAGTTTGTACTGTCACTCTTTTGTTGACAAACTAAACCTCTTTTGGGATCATTACCAGCCACAACAGCATCATCCATTAGTACTCCGTTCTCATGGGTCAGAACATTGTCGGGCACAGGTGGTGTGATCCCATTGCAAGACTGTCTCTAGCTGTTTATGATTAGATAGGAATGGATTATATTCGAGCCAGTGGGTGCATGGATGTAAACCAAGGTGAATCACCTCACAGGTGTGACTAACCACAGACAGCAGCTGTGTTGTTTGAACTTCTGATGTGGCCATTTTCACTCTGCCAATAGGCTCCAATAGCTTTGACATCCCTGAAGGTTTGGATCATTAAATGAGCCCTCTCTTACATTTACTTCAAAGATCCCCCTCCATTATCTCAGCTAGACTTCTTCTGTCCACTATCAATTTATGATTGACTCACCAGGGAATAAACGCAGCAAGTTTCATTTATATTCCCTTGAGACCGAGAGCATAAACAGATTTGGAGCATAACTGAGCTCATTATGACACTTTTAAATCTAATTATTTGTCAAATAAATTGTTTGTTCTGAATGATACCGTTTCTTATGAAAGACAAACACTGAGGCGCGTGTTTTTAATTGAGACGCTGCCTGGTACAAAGGGCCATGCAGGCAGTATTTGTAAATCCTACATTACTTAATTTAAATTTCTAACACTCATGCAGAGAATACAGATCTGCATCATTGAAAAGTGTGAATGCTGGCTGAGCTACCACTTCTTGTTTGGTCACAGATGATAAAAACAAACCTTATTTTACACTTATTCTATCTATTCCCATTTGTCGACCCCAACCTTTTCTTGTCACACCAGCGCGCTGCCTTTGCAGATCTTTTCGGAGACAAGACAGCAAACATCAAGTCAGTTGAAAGACCTTCACTTTCTTGTCTGCAGAAATACAGCACACTGTCATTATCTAAGTGAAGATTGGCTGTTTTCCTTCAGCTTTGTCTTGGCTTCTTCTGAGAAAAGCATGCCTGGAACATAAGTAACAGTTCTTGTCAATACAAGTGGAAGAGGATGGCCAATCGGGACGGCTCCAGAACTGGTGACAGTGACGAAAGTGAAAAAAACACGCATTAGCTTCAAGACATGCTTGCTCATGAGGATACTGGTGGAAAAGCAGTAACACCATAGTGATAGGGCAAAATCTAAACACATATTCCAGCTGGCCAAGAGGAAAGTGAGGGAGTAAATCAAATCGACACTCACCAGGAACAGAGAAAGAAAGTGGTTGGAACATATGCCTCAGCTAATCATCCTTAGCCACCTGCACACATGGGCATGTTAAAAAAATCTAGGACATGGACTGTAAGGGGGTGGGAATTTAGTGGATCCATGGTAGTCAGCTGTCCATGTATATGGAACAAACCCATTGCACTTTGCACATAAGGGGGCCAAAACTATTGAGTGCAGTGACAACGACACAGTAATATCAAGAAAAGACCAGAGCATAATATCTCAGATAGCCTGCCACCCAGCCCAATTGGGCTGTTGGACTTTAATAAGGGCTCCAATGTCTCTGAGGGCTTTTCACACTTGATATTCTTACCCCATGGCTAGCCTAGCCACAGCCCCGGGCTGTGAGTTGAACCTGGGATAACCTAGCTCCGTTTCACACACACATCGTTAACTAGGGGTTAACCTAAGCCCACGGCTATGCGTTTCACACTGAATTTGTACTAACCATTGACGCATGTTTACCTTCTGGAATGACTGCTTTGTTTAAATTTAGCCCCATTTCATCCTGGCAAGTTTCAGCCCCATGTTTAGATGATTTTCAAGGGATAAACCTGCAAACTCTAGGATAATTCTGTGGACCAGCAAGGCCGAAGAAAATGTTGGGGTTAGCGCACTTAAGAATGTGCCAGGATTGTGCCAGTGTAAAATCGGCCTGGGGCTAAGAAGGTACTACGAATGCTTTTAGCCCTGGGCCAAGTACAAACGTTTTCTATTCTAACAGGTACAACATCACCTCACTAGACTGTACTGTGGTGGGTAAGACTAGGCAAAGATCCAGGCAGTAGCTCAGGCTGGCAAATAACATATGCAACTGTCTGAAAAGTGGCCAGATCTTCCACCGAGAAGCTCAAGTTGATTAGACTGGAGAGTTACCCAGGTTAATGTTGTCATATGAAGGCTGGAGAAGCTACAAACCATTGTTGGAGCAAATGTGCCAGAAGCAGAGGCCTGACAAAGTCATTGCGAACAGCAGCAACACCAGTAACAAGATGTTGTACTCCCAGGTGCTGCAGGAGGTGAGGAACACACCGCCCCAGTGACGAGCCAGAGTGCACAAGCAGACAAACCCATACCTGACTCCAGATTAGTTAGTTAGTTAGTTAGTTTGTTCAGCTCAGCTGAAGAAACAACTGGCCACGATCAGGGCTTTGTCAATGAAGACACCATCTTTCCATACAACTAATTACCAAGTAACATCAATGTAGCAATGGTCACAAAAATGAAAATAACAATTGATGAGCTTGATAAAGTTCTGGAGGTTGAAATTCAAATTACAGACACAACGGCTTTTAAATATACTGGTACATTTCTTTGAAAACATAACTTTGCTGCTTCTAGCATCTGGTCTGTGTCAACTGCCACTACATGCAAATTTCAGTGCACTGCTTCACAGGATCAATGGAAGCCTATAGAGCCTGATGACGAAGCTTTTGTGAAAATGGAATCGCTCAGTGAAACTAACTCTAAAAAAAACCCTACCTTTCTTTCCTTCTCTGTACAGTTCAACACAGATGACTCCCTCTCTGATTACTTCACCTCAGTTTGCAGTTGGTTATCCTCACCGTGTCAATATAAGGTAATTGGATAAAGTGGATTGAAATTAATGTACTTCAACAAAACAATCAGCAGGCATGCAGGTGCCTTCCTCCAGGATTAATAGTGTTATTTCAGTTGAGTCGCCACACAATCAACAACAACAAAATAACTCCCCATTTCACTCAGCCGGCAATATCGCAGCAGATATTTCTAAAGCATCACACTTTGGTGGATATATGTATTTTTCTCCCCTTGTTTATTTTGAGTTGGCTGAGTTGGAAGTTGTTATGCACAATTGTATTCAGATGGATAAATAAAGTTGTTTTGAATTTTCAATTGAAGCTTTTTTGATTCAAGAGGGCGGATGCTCTTGTATTGGTAAAAAGGCTGGAGGGAAACTTCTAATGTCACAGAACAGAAGACTGCTTCCTGTCAGTTCTGAGGCAAAATTACACCTTTTTAGTATGACTGTGGTCAGCATATTTTATGTTGTGGAAATTGCTGAAAATTTAAATAAATTTCAAAGTCTATTCAAGTTGCATGTTAGATATTGAATCACTTAAAACTGCATTTTTTTAATACTGTGGATGATATGATGGTCAGTCTATGGTAGATGAGTGCTAAATGTAACACACTGGACTGTGGTTGCAGTAGCTTTGGTCCCCACAGCTTATTCATCGATCAGACTTTAGGCATGCATGCATTTTATTTTATGTTGGAAGGGTAAAAGAATGCCACCTCGGTCCGGTATTGATTAAAAGCAGCAGCACAGCACAAGTTGCTGTGGCTCTGGCCAGGCAGCATCACCACTCGCTGGGGCGACAAAGACTGAGATGCCCGTAGTTATGGTAACGTTTGTGCTCCAGTTTCCCCACCTGCACCTATTTCACTGACAACTCACTTTTTGCTGGATTTTGCAAATGCCAGCACAGAGGGAGAAAGTGACAAGGGAGTAGTCATCTTCAAAAATAACCTTAACAAAATTCCAAAACATTAAAGACAGGAGTTCACCGACGTGGAGATGTATTTTTTTGGTGTACGATTATAAACATTAAAAGGTCCCATATTATACTGTTTTCATCAATTTCACACAGCTGTCAGAGGTCCAACAACACTGTATTCGAAATGTACTGCCCCAAACCCATCCGTGGTCCTGAATTTCAGCTGTCTAAAGTGAGCTCTACTGAGAGCAGCTGTTTCTGTGCCTGCACCTTTAATGCTAATGAGCGCCGTCTGTCAGCGCGTGCCTTGCCTGCTACGCGCCCCTCTCAGGGAGAGGATGCCGCTGACGCTAGCGGTAGCATGCGCTAATGTTTACGGTGGATGTATCGCTATGGTTCGCCGAGATGCTGTCGTTCAACCACACCAGTTTGACCCAGAATCGGACCCAGAAGGAGAGGCTCAGAAAAATACAGACTCTGCGGCTGCAGCAGGACTCCCCAACACAACCACCCGGCTCCCATCCCCCCCTGACCTGCAACAGGTAACGTCTAAAAACAGCTAGCGAAAACTGTGTTTGTCTCCAGCACAGTCTCCAAACTCTTGGACACTGTTCGCATAGTCTCTGTCTCCAGTCTGCACATGTTTCTAGACTTTTTACTGCGACAACCAAGCTCCCTCGTAATATTATTAACATTAAACTCGCTTCAAACGCCGTTGCATAGCGGACCGAAGCGGAGCTAACTAGTTAGCCAGTTTCAAACTGACTTCACCAAACTCGTAGGCAACTGTAAATACTATCAACACGTGGCGACACTTACCTGTAGCTCGGGTGCAGTTGCTGGGTCCCGTGTGGTTGGGACTGATCCTTTTAGGAGGGTCAATGTCGAGGCAAAGCCAGCTTTGTACTGACTCTCGTTACTGAAGCAGTCCGATGTGAAGCGGTTAGCACACACAAACAGACCTTAGCCGTCACGTTGTCGTTAAAAATGAAACGCAACCACTGTCTCTTCTGTTCTTCTGTAGCTGGGACAGAGTATAGGCACTTATGTTGATTTTTACAACCAACAGAGCAATTTGCGTGTCTAGCTCTGAGCGACGACATTGCAAAACACTGCTATCTTACCGCTGGACACACCGACCTTCACCTCGGGGATGAACGCCCCCCTCTCGGATATCTCCGGGGAGAGGGGGGGTGTTTTCGCGCAGAGGAGGCAGGTGTCGTGCCAATGTAGGTTTCCCCTGGCCGCGGGAGCGCGCATTCATTCAGCGACGGCGGAAACAGCGCTGTGCTTGCTTTCAACCAAGTAACAACAATTGCATTGTTTAATTCAATGTTCTGGTGTTGTAATTATCTACGAGGTTTTGCAACATGGCCATCATATCAAAATAAATGCTTTTATTCTTTTTACGTCGTAACGTCGTACTACGTACTGAACGGAAAAACCAAGGCAATAATTTCCTCATGTGATTGACATGTAACACGCTGTAATTCAAGTCCTGGTATGGAATTTGTCGAACTAAATAAACGTCGATATCCAAAATCAAGATCACTGTGATTGTTTTCTGGCTTCAATTACATCTATTAAATCTACTTCACTCGAAATGTACTATAATGGACAGATGAAGCCTGACCTTTGAATGATTTATTTTATGTGTACTTCAGATACTACTCTATAATCTCTGTGATCATGAACAAGTTTCCTCTCTTCTAACCAAAGATATGGGGGGAAACATGTTATTTCAGACTGTCAACTTGTCTGCCAGAATTTGTATCCCCCCATATCTTTGGCTAGAAGAGAGGAAACTTGTTCATAATCACAGAGGTCATAGAGTAGTATCCGAAGTACACATAAAATAAATTATTTGATGGTCAGGCTTCATCTGTCCATTTTGAGGGGGGATACAAATTCTGGCAGACAGGTTGTTAGTCTGAAATAACATGTCTCCCCCCATATCTTTGGCTAGAAGAGAAGAAACTTGTTCATTATCATGGAGGTTATAGAGTAGTATCTGAAGTACACATAAAATAAATCATTCAAAAGTCAGGCTTCATCTGTCCATTTTTTTTGGGGGGGGGGGTTACAAATTCTGGCAGACAGGTTAACAGTCTGAAACAATATGTTTCCCCCCCATATCTTTGGCTAGAAGAGAGGAAACGTGTTCATAATCAGAGATTATAGTAGTAGTATCTGAAGTACACATAAAATAAATCATTCAAAGGTCAGGCTTCATCTGTCCATTATAGTACATTTCGAGTGAAGTAGATTTAATAGATGTAATTGAAGCCAGAAAGCATTCACAGTGATCTTGATTTTGGAAATCAACGTTTATTTAGTTGGACAAATTCCATACCAGGACTTGAATAACAGCGTGTTACATGTCAATCACATGAGGAAATTATTGCCTTGGTTTTTCCGTTCAGTACGTAGTAAGACGTTACGACGTACAAAAGAATAAAAGCATTTATTTTGATGGGTGGGCCATGTTGCAAAACCTCGTAGATAATTACAACACCAGAACATTGAATTAAACAATGCAATTGTTGTTACTTGGGTGAAAGCAAGCGCAGCGCTGTTTCCGCCGTCGCTGAATGAATGCGCGCTCCCGCGGCCAGGGGAAACAGTTTCTGTCGGGGATACCTACATTGGCACGACACCGGCCTATGAGCTGAATCTGAACAGCCTGTGGGAGCCCCGTTTTACCAGCGGGTGGGCTGCAGAGACCATGCAGGACTCGTTTGCTTTCCCCATTCTGGGAGTTGGTGGGCTCAAGGAAGACCAGTTTATATATGTAGACACCAGAGAAATGTGTTTTTTATAATATGGGACCTTTTAATACATAATTTGCTGTTAATGATGAATTGTGTATATTGTCAATGCAGTTCCTAATGGAGTGAAATGGGGATGTAACCATTTTAACCACCAATAGTTTGATCGTTGCTTATACCATGATCCAGGTGAATTCTCGATTCTGATTGGCTGGAGGATGTCGATTAACTTATGATATACAGACACCTCTGGAACTGAATGTATTTCCTGTCAATATGATAGTCAGTGACACTTGGAACCAAGTAATACACAGTGTCACAGTGAATCATCAATACATGTCACATGTACTGGAAAAAAATATTTTATGGATTTCCAAAAGCCTACTGTGAGATGCTCCGGCACTGTATGTGGTAGCGAAGTGTTTCCTGCAGGTGTACTCTACCGGTCAAAATTCCAAAACTAATGAGCCGCAGCTTTTCTCCAGTCTTTGAACATCTTGTGCAAACATCCAACTGCAGCCATTGCATCTACCACAGCTGGAGAGGAGTGGTACATTATAATTTGCCATTTAAATACAGTGGGGAGAGGGAGGAAGTCCTAATTGCTTTGTGAGATTACCCCTCTGAAGCAGATCGGGGGAAGACAGATCACTGGACTGATAGGGACCAAAGGTGTAATGACAGGTGCTGTTGACTGAGCTAGGCAAGTCCCCCATCCCATTCACATTATCAGCCTATCAAGATAGGAAAGCAATTTCCCAGCCCTTCATTTCATAAGCTATGCATATCAATGCTCCATTAATCAAATGATAAAGTTCCCAAAAATCTTCCCTGAAACACATCCTTCTGCTCCCCTTTAGGTTACTGTACACTATCAGGATTATCTTAAGGAACTCCTCTCTACTGGGCTATACTGATGATGCGTGTGTAACATAAGATACCTTAACTGATACAGCCAAATAGATAGCCTTATTCTTTTCTACAAAATGAATACATAAAAGGGGCAACAAATATAATTTTAGGATATCTTTCAATGAATACGGATTTAGTAGAATTTCCATGAGTATGTTTTGTAGCAAAGGGACTCATTGATTATTCAGTATTTTTCAATTTCACTGTGGGTGATCAATTGAGGGTGAACAGTGGAGAAAAAGTCTAAGATGAAGACTGACAGATTATGCGATCACCACATTATGAAAAACCCTCACATTTTCTCCTCTTCACTGACTGTAAAAAGTGGTTGAGGCACGGGGGGAAAAGTGCTTTGGTGGGAAGAAAAGATGGAACGGTGTCCCTCATCTATTTCACGGCTCGATAGTATGACAGGTAACTAGTGAATGGTATGATTGATTGCCACTTTGTTAAACAAAGCAATTAAGTAGGAGAGTAGAGAAGTTGTTGCTGTGGAACGCAGAATGGCTTAAATAACAGCAACCACTGGAAAGACCTGAAAGAGGCACTAATTAAAATGGATGATAGAAGAATGTGTCGCAAAGATTTTTGACATCGCATAATACGTATATGCAAATCGCACACAAAAATGTTCACATATAGAAAGCCATTTTACGCATTATAGAAAGCCATTATAAGCATTTGTACCCCACCTGCACGATAAATTAGCAAAAAAAAAGAAAAACAACTTCTGGAATACAATAAGTTTAGCTATGAGATTCAATGCTTTCTGAATTTCACATTCCATTAACCCATTAATGTCAATCAATCAATCAATCAATCAGACTTAATTTGTATAACACATTTCATACAGCAAAAGTAACAAAGTGCTTCACACAATGATAACAATAACTGCTGCTGCTGCTTCCACGACGGCAAGTGTCTGAGTCTGCACGGACCCAACAAGTCTGTGCAAAACCTGACGACCCATGCCACCCCAGCGCAACCCGACAATGCCCCAACGAGTGTCCCATGATGCCACAGAATGCTGGCCTTCTCAGTCCCCAAGCACTACCCACAAATGCTCAAGGGGGCCCGGGGCCAGAAGACCATAGACTGAACAATAGCCCACAACAGCCCGGAGCCCACTCCTTTTCCTTTGCAACATTTCAAGAGCTAAGCTGAGCTAAGCACAAATACATTGACATTTTTCAAATCGGTCAAAGTGAGTGAAGTTTAAGAGTTGTGAGTAACGACTTTTTTCTTAACATCCTACTTTAGTCATTAGTCACAAGGGACCACCAGAATCTTTTTCTATTTTCTTTTTATATGAATGAATAAATCTAAGTGACGAAATATGATATAATGAAGAAATAGCTGTATCTCAAAAAGTACAGGAAGTTCTATCAAATGTTTGGTACCATTGGAATAAGAACAATTTCAAAAATATGCTCTGATCCAGAGTAAATCTGATATTTAGCATGTCAATTTTTTGCATGATAAAAATGTTTCCTTAACATATAGATATAGTCGTTGGTGATTAATGGGTTAAATCTTTCTCACTGAGAAGTAAAAAGGCACAAAGGGAAAAATAATCAACTGATGCCTTCTCTGAAGTGGAAAAAACAACCCCTTCTCTCCTCTTATCAACAATGACATGTACACAAGCCTCACCAGTTAAAGAGCACAAGCAATCAACATACCCTTCAATCAGGAAATGCTAACCAACCTAACAAGAGTTCGATTTGTTAGTGAACTGGCTCACAGGCTAATAGAATCACAGAGTCCAGTTAGTGAATCAACACTATTGACGTGTCTCTGTCAACCTGATCAGAGGACGATCTCACCTGGTGGAAACACGTCTTACTTTCTGTTTTCCTTGCGTTGGTTTATCTCTGACACAAAGCATGCTCACTCTAATTGGTACACAGTGGAGAAGAAAATTAAATGTCTTTTTTTTTTTTTCATTGAATAGCTAGCTACTCAGCTATACACAGATGAAGCATGCATATTTTGACAAGCGTGTTGCACTGTGACTTTTCTCCACTTTACGCTGAAAAGAAAGATCCTCAAGGAGTTTAAAATGTTTATTTTCTGACATACGTCTATTCATTCTTTCACAGGATTTAGAATCTTTTTGAAAGAATAGGTTGCAGAGGCTACACATGTGAAGGCTATAGTTTATTGAAAGAGAAGTTGCCTGATAAGAAAAAAAAATAGTCTTGTTACATCAAGTTACATCAGTGCGTCACCCATGAAGGGCAGTTCAAACTGTTTTCATTGTCTTTCATAGTTGAAAAATGAAGTGATTGGCTGCATCGGTGGGCTCTTTGGGAAGTTTGAAGCAAATCAAGTCATCGCCTCACACTCCAATAAACACACACACACACACACACACACACACACACACACACACACACACACACACACACACACAAAAGAGAGAGATGGGGGGTGGGGGGTTACTACTCCATTAGATGTGTGACAGGCTAACTGTGGGAACCTGCACGTTTGTCCCCTGACATTACTTAGAAGCAGAGCACAACACTAGATAGACCTTGTTAGCTCTTGCCTGAAGGTATTGATTTGATTTTACCTCAGGGGCTCCTCCCCACCCCTGCACACAACTCTTGTAGAGAGCAACCAGCTAGAGCTCAAGGAGCTCTTGTAGGACGTGATGTAGAAATTGCATAATGGGGAGAGTTTAATGAAGGCGCCCAGTCGGGTTCTGAGGCTAACATTACTTAATTAAACAGACAGGGTTAGTTTGCCCACCGAGACAAAGAAAATACAGGCTGATAAAAATGACAAACTGTAAGAGGATCAGGGGGCGATGATCAGATCTGGTTTCAACAAGTTCAGGAAGGATGATAATTAATGCTGCTATTAGGAACATATTGGAAGATAAGAATATACCCGCTTTGCCTACCGTGAGTAAATTAAATACACAACACGAACAAGGTAATAACTTATGAGCTAAATGCCTACACACAGTGAACACATATTTGGACATCTGAGTTTACAGATTCTTCTACATTTTTGGAAATCCGTTTCCTTCCGATTCAAATACACACTAACCAGTTTTTAAAAAAATATATTTATAGTATCTCCAAGACAGGAAATGTGCAGTATTTATACTAGTAATTGGTCTTTCATATTGACTTTTGTGAAGTTGTGGGAGGCAGAGATTACAGGCTTAGCAAGGTCTCAAACCTTTCCAGGAGCACAGGGGATTATGAAGCAAAGATTCCGTCTTGTCTGAAATAAAAAATCACCTCCCTTCTTCCTATTTTTACATCTGCAGGGTAAAATTGGCTGACTTTTCAGTACGGCTTTGCTGGGTTTAATGAATGACATGCACCGCAGAGTGGATGAAATGTGAAAATGCCTCTTGCAAACCTCAACCAAGTGTTAAAATAATTTCGCCTCAGGAGTATGACTGTATCAGCTCAAGCCAAACAGCTGATAAACTGTCAAATAGTTTTAAGTGAACGGCTAATTTTTGTCTGCTGTCTCAATGATGCATGTCCAGTCTCTAATTACATTTGCAAAACCAATAATTGGTTGTGTTTACAGGTCTTTGGGAGTACTAACGCATATGTGAAAAAAGGAGTATAAAGCCTTTTGTGGCTCTAGAGGGAGCTTTGTGTAATCTGATAAATTGTGTCCATATCACTCAGTGGCTAACGTGCACTTGTGAAAATCAATCCAGGGGCCTGCATTGTACTCCTACAACATTGTTGGACTCATTATAGCCAGTTTATAAACAAATAATCAAAATCAATACAGCAGAACCAGAGATATCACCTTTTTTAATCCACGCATTCTTCTTACTTTTCAAAACCTGGTGCCTACATTACCCACAATGCAACCGGGTAGGAATTAGTAGAAGTAGAACCCAAATTCTGACTCTGACAGACAGTGCAACATAAAACCTGATTTATGGTATAAGGCACTAAAACAAAGTGTTGCTCCCCTTTCGTGTTGTGCACCTTGAATTGTTTTTGTGTCAGGGATGCCATTACTTTTTGTTATGCAATGTGATTAGGTAACAAACAAGCTGTAAAAAGTATATGTACACATCACCGAAGCATCAATTGATAACGTTACGTGGCTCTTTAATATCTGTTGAGTGTCATTCATTAAAACTGTCAAGGGCACTGAGTACCTCAGTCTGTTCAGTCGAGCCATTGATGGCAAAAGCTGATATTTTTCAAATGACATAAGAGAGCAGTCGGACGTAATATTACCTGCCAAAGACAAAATTTTTTGAGTTAACGAAGATTGAAAACTTGTCTGGAGCGACCCACAGTCTTTGAGTATGTATGTGGCAGTCCGTCAGCTGAGCTTTAAGCTGCACAGGGAGACAAATGTACCATGCACTAACTCCGAACTGCATAACACTCTGTATTATAGAAGACAATAACAGGATCTCTTTGTTTGCTCCAGATGACCTCAGTCTCCTCATTAAGTAAATGCGTTGTTGTTCCTTGCTAGAAATATAATATATTTGTGCACTCCGCGATAAAGCAGTGTCCACATATAGTAGATGCCCAAATACAGTATTCAAACTTGTTATCGGTCTGTTCTGGGCAGTAACTGGAGGATGCAACTTCACCAAACGACAAAATATTTCTTGTCTTCTTTGTATTCATAACAAGTGAATCAAGCAATTCAGCAATGGATCCATACAGTACATAGGAGATCATCTGCAGTGCCTTACAGAGACAGCATTGTGGTGCCATGTGAGAACTTCAATATAAATGTATCAGGAATATATTTTTTCCAATCGTCTGTGCAAATGTGAAGAGCAGAGGTGTGCTCACACAATCCCGGGGTGCTCCTGAATTGTTAACAATGGAAGTTCAATACGTCTGATTAACTTTAACCATCTGTAAGGAATGATGGGTACCGCTGAATCACATCATTCGATTCATTTCTGTCAGCTCTGGCTTGACTTTTGTTGAATGCAGATGTCATGGGAACAAGAGAGAAATCCATGGGAAATAAGAGAGAAAGATAGGTGTGACCCTGATGAACAACTCGAAGCTTTGAATGAAGGCTTTCAATTCAATGTGCTGCAATTCTAACACAACCTCCTTTGGGCCAGCATTCATTAAATGACACAGATCATATCTAGAATATGAATGAGTGATATTGTTACTGGGCTGTATTTTCTACACAATGACACTAATAAATATGATGGCACTATAACAGTTGAAGGAGCTGTAATTGTTATTTTCATATTAGAATGAAGGTTAAATAACCCATGTCAGTAACCACGTCTCTCCTCCACCTCCTCCTCATGCAGTAAAAGAGAGAAGACAGTTTCTGGTATCCCTGCCCAAATCATAAATTAGCTTAATAAGTGTATTTGAATTGAGTGAGTCCATCTACTGCAGAAGTTGCCATAAAGCCTTTGTGTGCCAACGTGCAACACAGTGGCACTGACAGAAAGCTGGTTACGCACTGCTGGAGAACTTGAGTTGGTAACAGCAGGATGAGTAGAAGCACTGTGCTCTTCAGGTAGATGGGCTTCGCCACTTGAAATGAGAGAGTTGTGGAGAAGTGCTGCCTTTACTGTCACTGCAGGGGCAAACAAAGCACCAGTCATATTAGATATTGATATAGTTTGCGGCATAGTGTGTTTTAATGCGATGTTTGAGGGGAAATGGGTGTCATGGGATTAATAAAATTGGGTCTTTTCTATTTTCATCTATTTTATGACATCACTTGTATGCCATCTATACGAGTAAAACATGAATGTCTCAGGAAGTACAACTGCAGAATATAATTCTACAAAACATTCGTTAAAATTCATTATTGTGCGGTTCAACAGACAACCTGATCAGTACACAAATCACTCCGATTCCCTAAAACGATATTCTGCGGAAAGATATCGCTCCGAGAAACTCAGTCATTTTGAATCAAAAGCTAAATTAAATAGGTTTTTTGATGGATTTGCAGTGCCATCTGAGGGGCACACACATCACGAGGAGACTCATATTAAAAGGAATCTTTTTTGTATTGTGAAGCCTCTGACATGGTAACCTTCTACAGCTCACCACCCACAGCCTGAAGCCCAAAGCCAGTGATTCAGACTTGGCTGTTTCATCAGTCACCATGTCCAAAAGCAACATTGTAAGGGGGCCCACACTGTCACAGGAAATATTGTGTGAAAGGAGACGAGAGAGGGAGAGGGCAGGAATACCATTGTGCCCTTAATGCATTTCTTTGATAAGACAAGAAAAAAAACAAAGATAAAGGAAAAAAGGAAAAACTCCACAAAAGCATCCATTGTCCCCGTAGGAACTGCTTAAAATACAAAACAAGAGGAGGAAAATAAGTTGAAAAGGGGTGATGAGGAGGAAAATGCATAACCCAGGGTCAGAGGCAGAAGACAGAGGTTCGTCCTCAAAGTCATTAATTGCCTGTGTGGATTGCTGCAGCCTTCAAACACACACCTCCCCTTCCTTTCTCCACGTGTCCCTCTCGTTCTCACCCCTCCTTCTCTGAACGCAGTTAGCCAAAGGTTTAGCTGGAATCTAAAACTATTACAGCTGTGCAACCTCAGTGAGTAGCCAGACTAAAGAGAAGTGACAACACAGTCTCGGGGGAAGGTTGACAACAGAGGACAAAGGGAGTTAGCGAGAGCAAGAGAGTAACAGTGGAAGAGGAGAGGGAGGGAGTGAGAGAGGAGAGCAAGAAAAGCAGATGGAATGTAGCAAAAGGGAGGATGGGGATTTAAGCAACATGAGATGGAGAAGATTTTAGAAGAGCAAAAAAAACAGATGCGAGGGAGGGAGAATTGGCTTTGCGGAGACCTTTGAGCAGATGAGAAGAAGGCCAAAGGGATGATCGCTTATTCTATTCATGCCTTATGGTCATACATGATATTTGGGATACTTAACCACTTCCCTGACAGTGTTTCAGGCCAATGGTTTATGATCTTCACTACTTACTTAGGTTAATAACCTTAACCTAAATGCCACACAGTGATGATGAGCCCTGCCTGAGGCAGTTCACCCTTAAATTAATCATACGCAAAGCAACAAATCTTCCCGACCTAAAGACAAAATATGTGAAGTAAAATTCCATGCTTTGGGTCTGCTGCCAGGCAAAAATGTTAACAAACAAAACTGAAAATAAAAACAGTTTATAGTGATGTATATGCAGAGTTTGACACTTGAAGGCTGTTTTCAAATGAATTGCTAAAAGTATAAATTTTTATCTGTTCTTACTGTAAATCTCCTTTTGGGAGGTAGGCCTGTAGGCATGATCTGAGACATCACAACTAGTTCGGAAGCTAATCCTGGTCCAACGTTCAGCGAGCCTGATGTGGACACTTGAGGCCTCTGGTGCTAACACACTGAGAATGGACTTTAAAGCAAAGCAGGGACAGCAGTCTTGCTGAAATGACGTGACATGCTGACGTTATTCTCAAGAGAAAAGTCTCATTCAAAGATATGTTCAGAAAAAAACTCAGTATTTAACCATTTCATTGATTTGGTTTACTACTTGATTCCACTGGGCACGTCTCTGCAACTCTGCAACAATTTGACTTTCTTGTGCTGTAGATCCACAAAGGTCTACACAGAGTGATTTGACATTGGATCCTCTATTCTCTTGTGTCTGAACAGCTACAGCAGCCATGTAGCGGCCATTACGTGACGCAGACGAGCCCTGTGGAATCTCGGGGTAAGTGTTGATTGTGTGAATGTAAGCCCATCATGCAGATTCAACACAAATTGCTAGAAGATGTGTTTCTCCTCCTCATGCTACATCTACAACCTCCAGCAAAATATCCCTGTCGAGGATGATACTAAAGGAGTCTGTCATATTCTCCATCTAGAATGTACAAAGAAATGGTTTAAGCTGAGGCTCCTCTATAGATTGCAAGTGAAAATTGGTTTGGATACACATATATTGTCTGTGTTTAATATCCCCCCACATTTGGTACATACAAAGTCTCCAGATTTTCAATAGGAGATTTACATGCTTTAAGTGCCTTTCTGAAAATTCCCACCGTGTCTTGGATAGATGAGAAAATTACAGCTATCTGACGCTCCACCTGGCTGTTACGATGCACAATGATAATGACTCATAAGCGTGCAAATTCTCTATGTGTTGCTCACCACAGAGTAAACTGTTGAGTGTTTATCTTGTAGGGACTAGTGAATGGGTGAACGGTTTTGGAGCTGTCCTCACAAAATAGCCTGGAAGAAACCAACACAACTGAGAGACGTACACACAGCGATGGATTTTTATGAACTGTGACTCTAAATTCAATTTTGTGCATTATTCTGTCACTCGCTCGAACATAATAAGGGACATCAGATTACAGCTATTGCAATGATACTGATCAGGCGTGATTAAAAAAAAAAACAGTCTGAGGTTTTGTGTAAGCACAGCACGATAAGAACTTATTCTTGCTCTGTGCCCTTCTAATAATGCATATTAAACTGTTAGAAGTAAGCACCTATGAGAGTTTCAACAACACACTCCCCTCCACACACAAACACGCACACGCAGGCCACACATACACTCTCACAATTTACTGGCCCTGCACAGTAGCAGAGGGCTGATTACCATTGTCAGAGGACTGCAGACTCAACACTTTGTCACTTCCATAGTTAGTGCAGCTCTGTTGGGCATTATGGATGGTGTTCATACTGAGCTCTTCCTACCTGCCATAATGATATAAACCAAGCACATCATCCTGAAAGAAACCAAAGACTATCTATGTTCAGCAACAGCAACATAATTGTTTTTTCCTACCACTCCCAATGCTGCAGGCACGTGCATTTAGACAAATACACATGAAAAAAATGGATACTTGTGAAAACACAAATTTACCAGCCCCACATGTTTCTGTTGCAGACCATGACAAGAACAATTATTTACAGCTATGGCATAAGGATGCACTTGTTGGTGTTTACACGCGTGTCCGATTAGATTTACATGACCTTGCCCCATGCACAGTAATTGCAACAAAGATTAATGTAACCCACAGAAAGACATACATGGTCCGAGGATGGATGACTTGAGTCCTATCAATCACTTTTGAAAGCTGCGTGAAGGAGGAAGAGGTGTGAGATTGGCAGACTGTTAACCATGAAATTCACTCTCACCCACGTTTAGAGGGTTGCAATTTTCTAGAGAGATTGAGTTGAATCCTTTACACTCACATGTCACATACAATATATATGTATGTGTGTGGAGGCATGAGAGGGCCCGGGAAAGGTTCTCTTTTGTAATCCCAGTGTACAAGTATTAAAGGTGCACTACGTAGTTTTGGGGATGACATTTTAACGAGAAGAGAAAGATCTTCTTTACTCGTTTCATGATTTGATTAACTGAATAAACAAACTGACCTTAAAGCACAACACCATTTCATTCCATGTGGCGGACCCTGCCATCTTTCTAGCTTCAAACAGTGTTCTGTGGACCTTTATTTTCCTCTGAGAACAGCTTGTTTATTCAGTGATGGAAAAGATGAATATTTCTGAGTTTGTATTATTACCTCATTAATATTGGAAATATTAAAATACTTAATATTATGATTTCTTCTCCAACACTACATAGTCACTTCTTTTACATTTACAGTTGAGCAATTCAGAGCTTCGTGAAGTGGGAAAAAAGTCAAATTTTGCCAAAAGCACATTATACCTCAGCACTATTGGACTTGGCAAATAGAAACATAATGTACTACTTACACTACTAATGAGTAAAATTTCTCATTGGCTCGTAGCAAAGCTCAAGGCTGTAGATACACACTATGCTGTGGTGGTAATAAGCCCTACAAAAGCCCATATCAGTACTCTTTTTTTTTTTTTTTTCCCTTATTCCCAATTAGGGTATGTTTGCCATCGCTTGTTAATGACTTTTGACAACCACTGCCTGAATCTCAAGGCCGTTCTCCTCTGCCAAGATGTTGGGCCATTTGCTGGTGTAGTATATGGATATGTTCAGTAAATTATATGGATTTCTGTGGACGTCGGCTGTGAGGGCCTGAGGGGTTCTGGTTCATCGGCCCGGGCAGTGGTCACAGAGAGGGGGAGTGGATCGGGTCAGTGGCAGCCGGCGAGTAAACAGGAAATGTGTCAGACGGGGAGAATGAACACAAACTACCATGATAGGAGTGCATGCAGTCAGTTATAGGGTCGGAGAGATACAGAGAGCTGAAGAAAGAGAGGACTGGGAGAGAGATGATGGTAATACTACAGCTCTCTCACCCAATTCTGGATTCCCCGCAGCATGAATTAACATTTCATATTCAGAGCAGAATGTGAGTCGCTCTGGCTCTGCTGAGAGCTCAGTGAACTCTCATAAACTTGGCAAGCTCTGTGGGTTTCTACACTGGCATTTATAATTAGCCATCCACATACAGCCTGCGGGAGACAGACTATGTATTTTATTATTATTAATATTATTAATATCAAGACAATGGAATCTATCAGTGTCACTGCTAACCAAACAGAGTCTAATTTCTGTTTTCCATAAGAAATAGCTGTGTGTCGGTGCAAAAGGAACGTCAATCAGTCAGACAGTGTAATTGTTCATAAATCTTTTTTGAAGCTCTTTTGCAGTTTCAGTGCAACCAGTAAGTCTATTTATAAAAGCAGTTAGTCCTACAGTTGATTTCATGATTATATTTTCCTCCATTATGCCATGATGATGGAATAAACCTTTTGTTTCAAACACAGCTCTTTGCAAATGTGTTTAAAAAAAACAACAACTATGTAATTCCTTGCATTTGACAGGTAATCTGTTTCATAAAGGAACTGACTTTTTGTACCATTTTCTGTTGTGCAGCCTCATTATCTACACAATACCATGTCCAGAGTGCAATGTCTTTGAATGCGAGTTGTCTGATTCAGTATGTTCTCGATAGTAGCCTCCATGTGGATGCGTGTGCACGTGTGCATGTGTGCATGTGCAGTGCATTACACACAAATATGTGCCCTCTTCTGAAGTTGCTAAGGTCAGGTTTGCAGTGGCTTTGTTCTGTTGAAGCGCTCTGTATAGGGCAGGCGTGCACAGAGGTGATGAAAGGGTGCTCGCTCTGACAGCATCCTTACAGGGAAGGACTTAATGACACGTTCAATATCGCAAACAGTGTCGTTAGGAACAAACAAGTCCTGCCTCCTCCGTCTCCATCATTGATGGGGAAGATAATTGTTGCCCAATTTGCATAAGAAATGCTGTCGAACCGATTGGGGTCTTGAGCAAATAAGCATGTACATAACACCAGTGATGCGTAATTAAAGGTGAAGAGTTACTGATAATTAACCAATGACCTTCGTAAATATCAATCAAAATGTTATCTCCTGATCAGAGGGCAAAGGGAATGGAAATGAGTGGAACAGAGAAGGGAGGGAAACAGCCGACTATTACTTTCCTGTTTCACACTACTCTCATATTTATGTTATCATGCCTGAGCAAAACAGATCAGGGCTCTCCTCGGGGTCAAACGACTGTCAATAATGGACTGTAATTCCTAATGAGTTGGAAAAGTAACCTTTGGAATGCATATTTCTGTGTCATCACAAAGTAATGCAATTGCAATCCATTACTGCCCACAGGGTCATAGGGTTAGGAGGTGAACACAGGTTTGATCAAATTACCCGTAAAAAAAGAAAAAAAAGAAAGAAGATAAAACCCCCCCCAGGTTTTAACTCTGTTCAATTTCATGAACTCACCTTAATTGATTCAGGACTGCCTCTCTCCAGCTGGCGTCAATCCATCACCAGCGCTGCCTGTGTGGAATGTAATACAGCCACCAGTTAGGCAGGCTGCATACCTGCTTCTGCTTGCTCTCCTCCACTTCCCTGCCCGTGTCATTCCCTGTTTGAAAGACAGATTGTATTGGCCTCCTCTCAACACACAAAACCGACACCCCTCAGCCGTATCATAACAAGCTGTAAATGAACTCAAATGCTGCCGTCAACTGAAGAGCAAACTGGCAATGGACATGAGCATGTATCCTTTCTCCTCTTCTTTTTTTCCCCCCTCCCTATTTTTCAACCATGGGCGAGTAGTTGGATTTACTGTTTTAATAAAACTACCATAATTCTTCCTCCTCTATATCCACCAGCCACACATTTATGGTATCATGAATTATTCCACCACACAGTAAGGCCAGAGTTATGGGAACATCATCGCGCATCACCACAGATGTATCAGCGTGATGAAAAATTACCACACCAGACGCTGGTGTATGGCTCTGACACGTGGATAAACTGTCGAAAGGACTTACAGTACAGAGCAGAGAGAGCAGGAAGCTCTTTTTGCTTATTGCTGTATATTCTACAGTAGACTCAGACATCAGTCGTCGCTTCTGTATTTCCCTCTTCAGCCTCCCAGAGATGGCAACAGGTTCTCGATCACAATAAATGCCTATAACAGGTGTTTTCACAATAGTTCATTTCAAAAGTCTACTTTTTTTTGCCTCTTGTCTGGCCAAACAGGCCCTTTAAAATCAAAGCATTTCAAGCAGAATAGCATTGTTTCTGATTAAGTCGCTGTCAAAATTCTAGACATTAGGAGTCCAAAGAGAAATATATTCTTTTTATAGAGGAATTTCAAAGCAGTATTTCTGTTATAGTGAAATCCCAAGGCAGGGAGCTCTCCATAGATCCTCTCTGATGTCAGTGTTCTTGACATTCGAAATAGCACAAAAATGAGAGCCATCTATTTACATTGTATCTCATGGCAAAGCTTGGCCTGGCACTGCCTGAGAACTGTTCGGCTAATATATATTTCTCTGACAGAAAATCACCCATTGTAGCCCTTCTAAAGGCCTACTGTCAGAAGTGTGAAGAGGAAAGATAATTTAATTTGTTGAAACTACCCATGAGGGAGACCCAAAGCCATTTTGAGGCCCCAAGCAGAATCTGATTTTCCCTCACTCTGTTTAAAATGTAAGAGCCGAAATGCTGCCATAGAGTGCTTTTCAAAACACATACACGAGACAGGTGTTTGACAAAATATGGCAGCATTTACATGAACGTTTTGTGAAAAGTAGAAGCAGCAGAAGCAGCAGAAGCAGCCACCTAGCCCATCAAAATATAGTTTTTTCTGTCCTCATCAGAAAAACAGAAAAACAAATTTTGATTTAGGGACACGTGAGAAAACATAGTTACATAGTGTAATGTATGGTGGATTACATGAGTAGTGTACTTATTTTAACCCAAACCACAATCTTTTCCTAAACTTAACCAGGTAGTTATGTTACCTACACCTAACTTAACTGCGACTGTATGACGAAGGTCTGGTATGCCTGTCCCGTACACTACAATAGCCACTACCTTTAGGGAGTCATTGGCAATCAACCTATTCAGTATGTGGCTGTGTTGCAGATGTAATGTCAATGTGTACTTGTAAAACCCAGCATTTTCTTAATGCTGAAATTGCAAAAATGTGTAGAAAGAGGTGATAAGAACCTTTTCCCTCTCTATTTTCCTCCCTTGTTTTTTTTTTTTTCTTTCGAGTCAGGCATTTTGTTCCATAATGTCTGAACGGCTATAACAAAAAGTCCCATTATTTATAGAAAGATATATTCTGTGCCTGCAGGCTGCTTTTTTAATTTTTAAACCCACAAGTTTGACTGTGGAGTGAGACTCTGACAGTTTTACACTGTATTTGCATTATAACAGAAGGAGTCAAGCCTTCTGCATCATATTGAAAATGTACTTACTGACTTTTTATTGCTAAATATTGTTTTTGTGCTGACAATTTCATTTATGTTGTTTTTGAGGAGAGGAATTCTATACTCTGCCTTACATGTAATGGCACGGATATAATCAAGCAGTAACCGCAGAAGATGACACATCGTAAAAACTGTCCACGATGTCCTGAATCTCCCCCTAAGCTGTTTGACATACGGATGATCTGTAGCTACACGGCCAACCGAATGTCCCAACAGCTGAAGGATCACTGTTCACCCCGTGAACCATTTCAGCCTCATCTTTCTGGGCTGCGGCATTTCTCCCAGCTTTTTGCCTCTAACTCACTCCATCATAATGTTAGACATGTCAATCAGAGACAGAACACTCATCTCCCAAGGAGATTATATGTCATCAGGGGATGGAGGAACTTGCAAATCCCCCTATCCTTTCACTGCTCCTGTTGAGGGCTCGAGGAGTAGCCTATCTCCTCCTCTGTGATTAAAGTGGGAGATTGAGTGTGTTTGCGCAGCACACAGAGAGGCTCATTACAATGCACTAGCATGTTGTTGGAAATAGCCCTGGCCAGGAGCTGTAATCCAGAATGTGCTTAATGAGGGGCCACCCAGCCTCTTCATCGGGCCCAAGGAGTCAGTCAGACCTGGAGGGGCTACAAAGAAGGAGAGGGAGAGAGAGGGGAACAGCGCTCTCCACCAACATATCAATCTTCACAGTGATTGAAAAATTATAATGATAGAGCTCACCGCTGATATTTTGGCCCCTCTGTCCTGCGCTGCCTTTGCTTTAATGAGATTCACATCAGAGGGCTGTTCAGAGGAGAAAATCAGAAAGTATGGAGAGTGTTACAGCGTGTTTCAGCAACTTATAAACAAAGACAACGCAGGAGGAGGCCTGATGAGATGTTATGGTGATTAAGGTAATACTGAAGAGACTATTGGAATCATTAAGTCTGTGTCAGGCACTATAGATAGGGTGGCTTATTCATCTGGAGCCTCATCACAGGCTGGGTAGCTAGCTTGCTATAAAGGACAAGAAAAGGCCAGCATTTGGCTTCAAAGAGTCAGAGGCATTAATTGTGTCGGTGAAGGAGAGGATATACAGTAAACCCATCATAACATAGTCCGGCAAATGTAATGCTAGCAGGCAATGAGCATTCAGTCAGTGTTATCTTGTCCAACAAGTAATCATACCTCTCTGGCAGGCCAACATCAATGTATGCCTCTCCAACAAGCTAGAAGCCGACATTGATGTTAATTACATAGAGTGCGTAAAAACGTTAACTTGTTGGTGTATGTGATCATATGTCACTAACATCACCAACATACTTTAGTTATATTAACCCAAAGTGTGATCTTTTTCTAACCCTAACCAAGTAGTTTTTTTGCCAGAACCTAACCAAACCATGGCCAAAAGTCAGAATATATCATGCTATGTGAAAAGCTCGCCAGCATGCATTATTTTCAAAGTCTAACCGGAAATATAAAATATTGGTGCTAATTTGACCACAGAGGGGTAAGTGGAGCATTACAGTTTGAAGCTTATGGCCACTGACCAAGCACCCATATTTGACAAGCTGGCATTGAGAGCATGGTTAGCATAACCAACAAGCTACCATCTCCAACAGTACTGTTTGGATAGCCTTCCAATCCTATTATTCAGTGTATTTTTTCCCCCTGTCTTCATTGTCATTGCCATACGTACCTTACAACAGTGTTGCTGCCATTTCTGGCAGTTATTTTGAATTTAGGGTTGTCCATGCCATACTAATCTGGGATTCTTGACATGGGAAATACTTTGAGCGGACGGTTCTTCAAAAGGATACATTCTTTTTCGGAGATAAGTTAAGGTTTTTTCCTCAGATCCAGTTAAGAAACTATGTCTGCAATAACAAAAAAAAAAAATATGAATGTGATCCTTAACTGTGATAAGATAGGATTTGAGACTGAGCAAGTTAAGGTAATGAAGCCACTGTACTGAACACACTACACCATATGTCTGTAACACACAGTTCTTTAAATAGATAATAAGTTGTGACACTTTAGACGACAAGCTAAAGCTGATAAGGATTGACATTTACAGAAGGGAAGATTTACCCATGAGAGCTGCCACAAGGTTCAAGAGAAAGTCAAAATCTTAATAAATAGCTATCATGAAACACTCTGGATGTTTTGTTTTTTTCCAAAGGGCTTCTCATAAGAATTGTGCATTACATGTTTTTATGTGCCTTGAGGCAGGAAGTGTGCTTTCAGTCCGACTGTCTTCACCCTGAATCCACATTTAAAATGCAGCTAACTTGATGACCTCCATTTCTGAGCTTATTTTTGTACAATTTAATTTAACTTTTGTAGATTTAACCACGGCCTCCTTATTCTACGACATCTAACCTTGCTTTGACTGGTACAACCCAACTCACTGGCCAGGCCCACTGGACAGTCGCCCAGAGCCAATGCTCAGCCTGTCACAAATCAATTATTGATCAGCCAATTTCAAGTAAAAACTTTCAGCATTAAGAAAAAACACAAGTTCGAGGAGAGGCACAGCCTAACACAATCTAATGCAGTTATTCTTGTTTTACTGTCAAGTAACTAGTGGAGGTCTTTTGCATTAACATTGCTAGAAAAAAAAAAGTTTTCTCCTAATGGACTAGTGTGTTATATCCTGCATTTAACAAAGCATTGCTACACCTTTATGCATAGTTATGACTCATTACAGAATGCTAATTAGTTATTTACTGTAACTGGTGCTAAAAACACAATTATTTGGCGTACTCAAACACAATTTGATTTGTTAATATGACTTATGTGCTTTTCCCACACAAAGTCAATAGAATCCAGTGAAGTGGATTACTCAAAAATGAATCACTTCTGTGTGACATTACATTTTCAGAAATTCAAGTTCAGTGTTTTTCGCAGTGAAACTGTAATGGATGAGCAGAATAATTTTGTCTGAAAACAAAACAGGTCTAATTTGAAGAGACGCCACGTACAAGTGAGTCCCAAGCTTCCAGTGTTATATGAAACGTCCACGGAACAATAGCCTGATACATAATTGAGAGAAAATTAGTTTTTCTCACTCTCTCCCTGTTTTTTTCGATGCATCTCCCCACAGGGGTGGGTCCGCATATACATATCTATCAATCCCCCTGTTTTTGGGGGTCTTTTCAATTAATTTACTTAATATGTTTTCATCCCCTGGCTTCTATCTAGTCAAAAGGAACTGCCTCCTTGTTGCCGGGAGACCGGTTGTATTATCAGAGTCATTCATCCTTGCTGCACTCTCTCGGGTCAGTATGTGACTAGAGTACTGTGCACGTAGCTTGTTGTGTAGTGACATACAGCTTGTCCTTTTCAAGTCCCAAATTAGCCAAACAATTACCCACACAACAAAGAGTGTTTAGAAACTAAAGAGGAGAAGTCAGAGTGTGAAAGACTAATGCTGCTTAGTTCTGAAAAGACTGCTACATTAATGGTCAAGGCGCTGCATGTTTTTTAACACCAGTCAATCATTATCACAGTTATTTTCAAAAAAATTATTCTGTATGTGCAATGAAACCATCAATTAGGAGTTTGGCATTGTTTGCCGGCCTCCTCTCTATGTTATACAGCGATGATTTCTATGGTAAAGTGTACTGGATTTTTTCCCCCCTCGCATGGAAATATGGAGAGGACCGCTGTCTGCACCTCCTGTTCTTCCTGTTCCGCTCAAAGCTTTTACATCTTCTCTTTCAATGGCAGATGGTGTAATGAGTAAAAAGCCTTTGAGAAAATCGCTTCCTACATGTGTATCCCTCCCCGCTAAACAAGGGAGAAATCTATCACACCTGGAGGCAGTGATAGTTAGGGCTGAAACATGCTCGATTTGCCCGTGTATCTCTGCAGAGATGCATGCACCATCCAAAGCCTTATATACATACAGTATGTTTGCATTTGTGTAATTATGCTTGGATGTAAAGACTTTCCATTCCTTTCCTGATGAAATGCCTACAGAAAATAATCCGATTTCTGAGTGTATATACGGATTGTCATTAAATTTGACATCTAAATTCAGAAAAACATTGGGACATGGACATTTGTTGTATGTTAAAAAAACAACAAAGGAAACAAAACAAGGAGAATTAACCCTCACCAACAAAAACATATTTAATTCAGATAATAACATTGTGCAAACACTGCTGTTGGTTTCTAGTGTCATTTCCTTTGCTTTGTAGCAGCATGGAATGAGAATAGCTCATGCTGACAATCAGTCACCAACAATCAGCTGTCGCTGCAGTTGGCACATCCACAAACAGCAATGTTTCAGATTTTGAGAGGCACTCACCAGGCCTGGTGTAATTATGCCACTACCGATGTGCTAGATGTCGTGCCACATCTCATGCCAACAGCTGCAAGAGGCATGCAAGGGCATTAAGCCACACGGCTCTTAGGACATGTAGGATCTTTTAGCACGCTCTCTGGCATAAGGTGCACTTTTTGTGTACTGTTTACATTAGCAATGGGGTACAAACGTATCAGGAATAATTTAAATGAAATGATTGTTGCTCTTCACAGGGTTCCTACATTTCACTTTTTACGTGCCCTGAATGACTCCAGTAAAATCATCATAGTATTTAAGATAAGCTGTGTTATCTCTATGTTATTCTGTGTTTTCAACCACCATTTTCATATTAAAAACAACACCTAGTAAAGTGATTGGTGGCAAGTGGACACAGCAGAGCGTTGCTAGGGTTACAAAAGCAATGCCTTTTTTGCAGTTTTAATGAGCACATCTGTGCAGAGGCAGGTCAGCACAAAGGGGAGCATCTTTTCTGAAGCTTTTTTGTTGTTCACATATCCATCCATAGCACATGATTGACCCAAAGTCAAAGCATGAGAGGGAAATTTTATTTTCCTCTTTCTACCGGTTTGTAAGCAGTGTTGGGGCAGCTACTTTTAAAGCACAGCTACCAATTACTTGACACTGGAAGAAGTTGAACAACGGCAAAGCTGTCCTGTAGGGTGACATTTCTGTTTGCTTGTTTATTTGAATAACTAAAGCTAGTTAGCAGGACACCTAAAACTCTTCCTCTCTTGTTTTGTTGACTTGGAGCAGTAGATTGTTTCCTGTGCACCACTCTGCAAGATTGTCGATCACAAAATTGTGATGGGGGCGTTGTCTGCATACTTAACAATAGAGCTCTCTTGATATCTGGAAGTGCTGTCATGGTACAGTACGGTACAGAACAGGAGGGGGCTGAGCACGCAGCCCTGGGGAGCTCCGGTGTTGAGCACTAAAGTAGAGGAGGTGTGCCTGCCAAGTTGAACCGTCTGGTCTGTTTGTGAGGGAGCCCAATATCCAGTTGCAGAGTGGTACTCAAGCCCAGAGGGTACGTTTTCCAATCAGCTTCATGTTATTTTTATTGTTTGTAGTTTCATTTAGCCACACAAACAATGGCAAAAAGTGATTGAACTACTTGAATCACTATGCAAATATGAATGCAGCTGGACGACTAGAGAGCTACTGCAAAATATATTAAACTACTTGTTTCCATACATGCAGACCAATACCCCCAGGACTGTTTAAGAGGCAAACCTCTATCAAATCAAATGTTATTTATATAGCCCAAAATCACAAACCTCTAGAATGTCAAGCAATCCCAAACAACAACACTGTAAAGTAAAGCTTGTTATTATCCTACATCATATAACTATGTCTGCATTATTTTCATTTCTTCTCCAAATATTTTGTCATTTTCATTTACATACACACATACTTTTGACAGGATATTAGCACTAAGCTCCTTATATGAAATCTATGATTTTAGATTGTATCTGACTTGATCTCTTCGCTCACTTGACCCCAGAAATCCAGTTCCACATCAGCAGATATAATATATTTGATATAGGATTAGTCAACAGCATTTTACAGATTCCAAGCTCATGCTTCATTAATCTCTTTACCGATATTTATGGGAAGCCGCATAACATGAAATCTTGTTGACATTCTCAAAATTGGAAGGTTAGAATATTTGTTGCCAAACACAGTAAATCTCGAAAATGTTGTAACATAGAATAACATCCCATCAACCAGAAACTTCCTCCCTGATGACCTCTTTGGAGACCCATTTCACAGTATAACAGAGTGCTTTTCAGAAATTGACTGAAATTAGCTCTGCGCCGCGGAACCATAAAAAACACTGAGGGTGGGAGGGAGGGAGGCAGCGAGGGAGGGAGAGATGGAGTGGCTGGTGGCTGGATGCCAGGTGAAGCTCTCCTGAGAGGACCATGGGCATAGTGGCAGAGAGATCCAGCCAAAGAGCTTTGTTGTGATAAATCAGATTCACAACCCTATTTTTACTCATCTATAAATCTCATTGGAAGAAAGAAAAGCAAAGGAGCGAGGGAGCCGCGGAGGCTTCGCGTATGCAGGAAATGAGCAAGTTACTTCCCGGTGCTGCGTTGGTTGAACACGCTCTAATGACCATTATTTATTTCTGCTGTCGTCCTGGTCCCAGATTCTAATCTGTAGCAAATCTGTCTACCAAAATGAGGGGATCATTAGGAAAGGGAGGGAGACAGAGAAAGAAAAACAGAGAGGGAGGGAGAGAGTGAAGAGAGACGAGAGGCAATTACCATGCTTTGTTAATTGCACTTATCATGGCAATTACAGGCCCAATACAGGCCAAATACAACAATGGTGATACTGAATGCTGGAGGTACATTTCTGGGGCGATGTTGCGGTAAAAGATGCATTTGGCAGTAATTCATATACCAGCGGTTGTAATGCAATTATTCAAAAGGATTTAATCTTGGCTATACCTTGGATGTCATACTGCAATGAATTTCTGCTCTGCAGCCGATGATCCATCAGCACATCATAAAGAAATCCATTTGCATTATAAAGCAACAGCTTCTCTTTCAGTTTATGAGAACAGTAGTAAACTAGTGATGTATTGTCTGTGTATAAGTGGGCAGTCACCTACACAGACCATCATTTGGAGTAATATTTACATAGCTCAGAGCATTTTAGACTGAAAATCATAGGCCAGAGTTAACAGACTTTAATATTCAGACAGAGAGACAGTTGATTAAGGTCATACATCTCTCCAGCATGATGTGCGTGCCTCACCACGGCAGATACATGTACTAATAGGGACATTTTAAGTTAATGAAATGATATGGAGGATACCGGCTAATGAACCACGCAGTTTATGGTAATGATTGGTACTTGTCCATAATTTAACCAACCCTTCCGCTTTGACAAGCATATTATTGATTGCCTATGCTGAATCTAAGAGGTCCACTCTGTCTGAGTCAGGGTCCGTTTCCAGACATCGTGTCTCAATTCAGAATCATTCAGACAACATCGCTACATTACAGAACATTGATTAGAGTTCATTATTTAATTTTTACCTTTTTGCAAGCATTTACTTTTTTTCCCCCCTCTCTCTCCGGACATAGAAAGCCTAATGATCTGTTTATCTGTTTTATTTAATGCATGCTCACACTTGCAGCTGGCTTTAATAAAAATTAATGATGTACAAACACTGATAATTAATTGTGTGGCATATCTGCTTTCCCGCACTACCAGCTTACTCAGCAAAGGGCAGATACTGTATGTGCTGGTCGTGTGTGTAATAAAAATGCCTTGTTGGATTTACACCGGATTGAAGAGCTGAAGTTCGATGGGCAGGGGTGATTTTGATCCCGCACAAAGACAGAAGGTTACCAAAGTTGTGCAACTTGTATATCATAAACTAAAATAATTCCCTAATGACTCACACGAAATCCAAAAGCTTCGGTAAACATTTTTTAAATTTAGTTTGTTCTGTCCTCATAAAATAAAAGATCCCACCATTCGTCATTTTTCATTGTAAATAAATTAAAACCACAACAGCAACAATAAATGTATTGTTGTATGAGGTACTGTAAGTGAGGCTTAAAGAATCAACTTTCCGTCAGTGTCTAAATGACACATAAGCCAAAACAGCTTTGTCCAATCCTTTCTAGAAACAGTCACTGGAACTGAGGCTGTATCTCTGAAGCTTCTCTGCTACAAATATCATTATAGTGGGGCACAGAGGAACAACAGCAGCAGGGTACCAGCCATTATGAATAGAATATCAATTCACTTGTTGGCACCAGCCTCCGACAACTTGGTTAGAGTTGAGAAAGAGTTGAGAAAGCTTCAACTTTGTGCAGATGTCCTCTGAAGTTGCAAACTGTGGTGTTCATTTTGATTGCCACAGGAAACAAAAGCACAGGGTTGTTTTTTACTTCTCTTTACTGAGTAAACATTCTTCGAGTCAATAGTTCAGCATTTTGGGAAATACACTTAATTGTTACACAAGAAGATATGCTGTCTGTCTGTCCATTAAATACAAGGCTGCAGCCCGCAGCAGGTTAACTTCGCATTGGCTTTGGCTTTGTCCAAAGGTAACACATTCTGCCTACCAGCACCTCTGAATCTCATTAATTAACATGTTATATATGTGTATTATGTCCAAAAATGTATCTGTCAGACCATTTCTTGAGTAAGTACAGTTGCCAGGCAACCTGCAGAAACTCCAGGAAGTAACTGCTGCTGACAGAAATAGTTTGGCATATAAACACCTAACCATAAGTTTCCTGGGGAGGTTACTTGGGAAACAGTAACTGGTGATACTTCTAATACTAATACAAAAATTGATGAATGATGTATTTATCAAGGCTTTAGAAACATTAGCTAAGTGGGCTAAGCAACAATAATATTCACTTGATAAAGTTGTTCACCTAGATCTTCATGAGTGAATGAATGATACGCCATACCAATTGTTTTCAGAACGAGGATTAGCGTGCTGTTCTCTTGGAAAACGCTGGTTCCGGTTAAGTAACTGGACAAGCTGGGAGTCGTGCCCTAGGATTAAGGTGGCTAAGCAGTGAATTAAGAGCATACTTTATCGTGTGCCTGTATAGTGACGACGCTGAAAAAAAAAAAGACCAATCAAAGCTGACGATGCAAACATAAGTGTTCAATTTTAAGCACTGCAGAAAGCTGTAGAAGCAAGAGACAGCCTGTTACTGTTGGATCTGCAAGTGTCAAAGAACCATAACCAAAACGCAGCTGGTGGTTCCTTGTCAGACATCCACTCCAGACACCAGTCAGACTTTGATGCATGGTGAGGCATGACTCTCCTTAAAGATAAAACATCATTCCTGCCATACTCTCTTTGCACCATCAGAAAATAATGAGTGGTTAGTTCAATGCATCTCTTGGAGCCTCCATTTCACTGGCCAAAGCTCAAGTGCTGAGTACAGCGAGCTCTACAGGATCCATCACCGCTGCTGTCTAGGCCAGGACGAGGGCGAAGCATCATCATGTTTGAGGGCTGTGGGGGAAACACTGCTGCCATTTTCAGACAGCCAACATCCGATTGGGCATTTACCCTTTCACTGAAAATACCATTTTCATGGTGCTGGCAGTGCTTTCATCTCTGTGCACAAGACAGTCACATGAACGGCAGGCAGCATCTCTCAAGGCTCTTCAGGCACATGCAGGCTCGAGTGTTGAGTGCAGGCTGCTGTCCTGGAAAAGCTGGAGCACTTAAGACAGGCGTTCTTGAGAAAAAGAAAAGTCTTAGCAGTATTTTGTATTTTATTTAATTTTTTTTAATCAGCCTCCTGAAGCCTCAGTGTAATTTTAATAATGCGCGACAGTCTCACCACTCACATGACTGAGAAATATTTTATTTATTTCATGTTTTTTTTATTTATGGTTTTTCAGACTATTGATGAACTCTGGTATAAATTCTGCTAATGATCAAGCTTATGGTCTGAGCTTGACTTTATTTTCTGTGTCAGAGCAGATGAGGCTAAAAAGGAAGGTTTTGCATAACAAAAACAGGGGGTTCAAAAGTTCTCGATGCCAAAATTTATTTAATTAGATATTTCTTCCCCTCCAAAAATGAGTAAATGAGAACTGCAGAGTCAACCCCCTTTTCCAATCCACTGCTCATGTCAGAATTTCGTAAGTGGCAGTGAGTTATGCATATTAACAGCATTCTCTTATGTCACACTGCTCTTGTAAAAAGACTTTAATTGTAGTAATAGTTACAGTTGCAAGCAGATGTCTCCACCATGCCTGTAATGAAAATCACACCCTCGGGTCTACCTGTTGGATCTGCCACAGCGCAGCACATGGGGAAAAGCAGGCTGCTGTAACTGTCCTCGTTTTCACCAGGGTCTGCATCGTTTTGTCGACATCAGCATCGACATCGAGGCATAATGCAGATGTTGTCGAGGACTGGCATTATAAAGCCGAGGCAATAACTTCTCCACTGAGCCGTCCTGAGTGGGCAACTTTGTCTACTGATGAGCCTTTTTTTCAAGATTAATGGGAAAATAAAAAGCCCGCTGTAAATCCTAAGCAGCAATTGATCAAAACATTATTTGACATTTGAAAATAAAAGAAGCCATTGTGGTTGTTAATAAGCCTTTCAAATTCAAAGCACAGGTGAATGGCTCTGATTCTGACACAAAATATTCTTTTATTATAAATTACAAAATGTAATCATGTATTAAATACAGGGACATATGATGTAATTGGTCACCATTCTACCAAAGTTTTTGTTTCCTCTATTTTATTTTATATCTTATACATAATCCATAATAATTAACCACTGAACATGTCTGTAAGGCCCAAAGCTTCTATTCCTCCTGAGCGGCGTTAATGCTTGTTAGCAGCACTGCCACTGAGCAGGTGGCAGGTGTTTTTAATCTTTTTACAGTCTCCTGATAGAGACTAATGGGTAATTAAAAATAGACACAGCTAATACTTTACCTCAAGAGTTTTAGAATATGATAAATATTTGCTCAGAAATGTTTCACTGACGCTTTTAAAATCTGACCGTATGTGGAGTGAGGTTGAACAGATTTTTTTTCCAGCTTCCTGCGTGAATGAACTACTGCTGTTTTCTCCTCTTTTTTTTTTTATCTCAGACTGCAGCTGACCTTGAAGCTTTGTCACCATAACATCGAAACGAGATTTACAATACACGTTTGATCCACAGAACACCTCACCTCTATCAGGAAGCACAGCATTGTACCTCTGAAAATATGACTTAAAATCCCTGAGCGGAAAAGCTTGTCAAGTGAAAGCCAAGAAACAGGAGTTGGCAGCGTTTGCTCTTGGCTGAAACTGAGGCCACAAATACCATAAATGCACTTCATGTACAGTATGTTCTGGCGACAAACTGCTCGGCATTTTATAGGTCAGAATGGCAGTTTTAATCAGCATTAGGAGACTCTGGAAAACAGAATAAATCTAAAGATACGGGGGGTCGACAACCTCATTTCATGCAGTCTTGTACAATTGCTGCTCACATAAGGTAATCCAGTGGCGGACTCAGGATGTTTGAGGGGCAGGGGTGAACAAAATTAAAAGGGTACCAGCTTTATGCAGTGGGGGACCAGCACACAAGAAAGTCGTGATACATTTATGGTGAAGAGAGGTCACTTCATCACATTTTCTTCCACTAGAAGGGCACCCTAGAGGTCATGTTATCACGTTTTCTCCACTGGAAGGGCACCCTAGAGGGCACGTTATCACGTTTTCTCCACTGGAAGGGCACCCTAGAGGTCACGTTATCACGTTTTCTCCACTGGAAGGGCACCCTAGAGGGCACTTTATCATGTTTTATCAACCATAGGGGCATCCAAGAAGGCACTTTCGTGGGTCTTTTTCAAACAAGGGATGCATCATGACCCTGAGTCCACCAGTGCATAAATCTTATTCCAGCAAAATTCGATTGTTGTTGTCATGGGTCGATTCAATTCAATATAATTTTCGAGGCTGGAGTGTGTGGTGCTGTGTTTGACAGAGATGCCTCCGTACAGACACATAAATGACTGTGTGCCAAATTTCATATCTGAGTGTCCACTTAGCTTGTTTATTTTATGCAGCTATATGCTCTACAGTACCCACCACATTCATGCAGTTTGACCTCTTTGATGTATCCGCAATGACGTCCTCATTATTTTGCATCGAAAAAGCGAATAGATCAAAAAGTAGAGAAGAAAGGGGGATCGTAAAAGACACATGAGAGTGAGTAATAACCTTGCCAGTGGCATACATTGTCTGTGTGTTTGTGTGTGTGTGTGTGCGTGTGTTTGTGTTTGTGTGTGCGCGCGCACTGGGGCAGCCACTTTGTCGGCGTGGGCAGCGAATGGCCAGCTGAGACAGCTTGTACACTCCCCAGCGTCTGTCTGGCCCCATGCAGACACACACACACACACACACACACATGCACACACAAGCATCAAAGCGTGGACACACTCATCGAATAGTTCCATGTGGAGAGGAGCTGCAACCTTCTCACCATGGGGTCTGGCCTGTTGCCTTCACATCACTTAACAAACTGCTTGATTGTGAACTGGTAATAGTAATTAAATTTGTCCAGGGTGGAGGAGGAAAACGAGCCGCAATTTAGAGGAAACTTCATTCATAAACATGACACACTGTGTGAGATTGTGTTGTCCGCAATGAATAAATGAACATCAAAGCAAAATCCATGAGAAGATAAATATTTTCAGAAAATCCTCAATGTGGAAAATGGGAAATTAACTTGAAGAGAAATCATATTTGAAATAAAACGTTCCTGCTGTTTAAACATTTCTTGTCACACAGTGGCCTCATTTGATACAGAGCCATATAGAAAATGTAAGATAATAATTTTATTATTTCCACATCACAGTTTCATAGACTCGAAAGTAAGGAGAAGCCACTATATCGCTGTAAATATTACATGAGCCAGGTCATTGAGAAAGTAATTGGCTTTTAGCGTTGGCTGATACTGTTCCACTGTCTCCGCAGAGATTTATAATGTTGACTTACTGTACAAGACAGAGAGGGTAATCACTGGGACAGTTTATCCTAAAGCTCCATCTGTCTCTCACCCTGCGACATTGGGCAAGGAGTGCAATTGTTTTAGGGCAAAACAGGTGTCATCCTAAATCAACTTGGGCAGGCCGGACGGGGGGGGATGGAGGGTTTAATCTTTTGAAATTAGATCCAGGGAGAATCTAATGCTTCATTCCAAATGCATTTTGTTGTATTTCCCTTTCATCTTTCTCTAATTCATCTTCCTCTCTTGCTTAGTCTCCCTCACTTGCTCTCTCCAGGTTTTAGCCGAAATTAAATTGATTTGCATAATGAAAGGAGATCAAATTTACTGTACTGAAGTAAAATAGAAATAAAAAAAGGACTTTTCTCTGAGGGCGGATGGGGTATGAGCCACAAGAGGAAGGGAGAGGTGAAAGAAAGAAACAATAAAATGCAATTATACAGCTTCAATAAACCCATAATTCCAGCACGTACAAAAATACCCAGATAGGCGGTTCACATTATTTCGTTCGACAAAGCTATAAAGACTCATTCAAAGCCGCAGCGAGCCTTACAACACCACAAATTGGCTAATCGCTGGTGTTTAAAAAAAAAAAAAGGAAATTAGAATGTCGCCAACCCCAGTGACAGCCTCCACTTTCCTAGGTGTTATTACTAATTACATTTCTATTATCATGGTAATGCTTGGCAACCTTCAACAAAGATTCTCATCCAATTATTCTGTAATTTCTTATATCTCTGTTCTGGGTATCATTCTGGGGTGTGGGATCGCTTTTGATTGTGATACATGCGAGCCCGGGATCTCCCAAATGTTGACATGAATACGACTGAAATTGGGAAAATGGGACCGGAGTAAATGTTCATTAGTAAATTCAGTGAAGTTAAATTAGTTTGGATGTGATTGGTTTTTTTGGCTGCATATTTTTCATTATGGAAGGACTGGTGGAAGCCAAAAACAGGCATTTTTCTGTGTACTATTTTCAGATGTGTTCTTGTCAGATCAATGGACTTTTGATGGACTTCATTCATGGTCCATGCTCTTCATGAACATACAAGACATCAATACGCTCCAACTCAACCCATGAGAAAAGACATGAAAGCGTCTCAGAGGATTGATATCTAGAGACTGCTGCAGCTCCCCTCCACCAGGGCCTCTCCTCTCTGCTGCCTTGCACTTAATAATGTATGAAGGCTAAGTCTTTATGTCTGCTTCCTCTCACGATTGCTGAAATGTCAGGTGAGTAGAGAGAAGGCCTGAACAAAAAGAAAAATCCTTACTGCATACCGCACCATTTGAGGCAGCAATGCAAGCTTCATACCTACGAGCAGGCACGCACGTTTTCCTGATAATCTATTTTTTTCTATAAGTAAAAGTTCACGGCAAGTGTCATCACATTCTAATACAAGTGATGCTAAATGCTGATTGGTGTGCTGAAGCATGTGACATCGCCTCCAGCTTGGCCCTGCCCACTTCAAACAGTGAGAATAGCATAAAGAGACAAAGAAATACAGAAAACTCTGATGTGAAATAACCAAAATTGTTCCAGCTTTGACATAAGAGTGTGTTCATGTCAGATTCTCATTACTCATGAGAGAAAATATGTTTTCAGGGCCTTTTAAAGTACACCATGTCCTCTAGAATTACTTTTCTTCCCCCTCAAGTGTGCAGGCTCTTCTTTATTTGACATTTTGTCATTTCTGGTGTATTTTCAACAGCCTGATGAGAGTTTATGTTGCACATCAGCTGATTTCAGTGTTCTTAGTATATCTAAGTTTGTCTTCTTTCAGGGCAATACATTTAGAAATAAATTAGATAGTCAGTATATCCATTCAGAATTATCATCCTTGCAGCATGGAGAAGGTATTAAGACAGCATTTAGATCATCATAATATAACAATTAGCTGAACAAATACAATATGACTAATCCAAACAATCTAAACCAATAGTCTGACATTTTGGGAGATAACGCTTATTTGCTTTCTGGCCGAGAGTTAGATGAGTAGACTGGTACCACACTCATATCACTCTCTGTGGGTAAATATTATGTTACTGTCAGCAGGCAGTTAGCCAGAGCTAAGTACACTGGCTGGCTGGCAACTTACCTGTGATGACAAGGCTCCAGGAAGCCATTGCGCCAGTCAACCAAATGGCACATAATCCCTCTTAAAACCACTTTTCTTTTTTTGGTATGAATATTCATCTAACATGTTAACTGGTGAGCTTTGGAGGTGCTGGTAGGCATTTTTTCTTTGAACAGAGCCAGATTAGTTTCAACCTTTCTCCAGTCTTTGTGCAAATTGGACTGCTGACAACTCAATCGCCAGAATACATGTTAGCTAAACCACGGAAAAGTGTTGCAACTTTCTGTTTGTGTAGGTTGCATTTTCTATTTCTCTTGTCACATCCCCATACTTAATCGCTTCTTAGGTTAGGTGCAAAACCACTTGATTAGGGTCAGGAAAGCATCATAGAAAAATAGCCGGTTTTAGTCTCCACAAAAACAGCTGAAAATGTACGCAGGTCTCCTTAAGCAGCTGGTTTTGATGCCACAAAAATATCCAGTGGTGGGACTCTAACTCCGGCCAGTTGTTTGGCAGCCTTGTTGGCTTATAATAACACCACCACCTTCGTGTCCACCTTCTGCCATGACAGGTGGCTAAAAAGCATATAATGTGAACCTTGGACGCAACTGTGGTTTGCAGAAACGTTAACCGCAGACATAACATCCTGGTGAATGGACTGATGCTGACGGTAGCTTAATACAGTATTTACGGTACAGAGTGTGTTGATCTCCTCATCCTCTTGGCAAAGAAGCAAATAAACACATTTCCCAAAATGTCAAACTATTCCTTCAGATATTTAAGAAACTCAAATGTTGGTGTCCAGTTTAAAGTTTCTTGGAGACTTGGACTCTGCACCTGGCTTTGCCTCCCCAGACTTATGTGTCTGTACTCTAAGGTGCAATTCCACATAACCTTGTACTGCGATGGTAGGTAGGTTGCCAGTCTACCAGGGCTGACAAATTAAGAGCAGACAGACTTTCACACTCACCTTTTCATCTACAGCCAGCAGACTTTCCAATTTACCTTGACCCTCACTGACGCAAGAAGAACATGCAAGTCCAACACAGAAATGATCCCACTGGCCAGCTGTGAGCCATCAGTGCTAAACACTAAGGCGCCTATGCCACCTTTGGCTATTTATTTTCATTAAATCCTTAGATTTAATGAAATTAGATCCTTCTTTTTTTAATTAAAATGGTTGTGTTCATTGTTCAGCCATTGGAATGGCCATACCTAGATTAGGGTTTCTCTTATTAATGCAGGCACATGTGATTTCTAATCAAAGAGTGAGGCTCAGGCGGACCACAGCTCTCCTAAATCCATTGTTGAAGTAGCCTCTCCAGAGACTCAAGCCTTTTTTGTATTGAGGTGACCTTATAACATCTTCAGCTCATGAATAGCAATGAATTGCCACAGCATTGATGAACAAAGTCACAGCAAATTTTTGACAACACAATGCTCATTCATGTGAGACTTAAAAGTGAGTCACGTACCCCTGGACATTACTTTTCCTTTATCTTCACGGCATCTGTTGTGCCAAATGCTGTTTTATGGCCAATTTTAGCACAAGTGTGAAAACAAAGTGCTGGCGAGCTCATCAAAGCAGCAGTACGATGCCTGTTTATCACTGTTCAGTTGCCATTTACTGGAGTTTTTCTAGCACTGTTACTGTATATTGAATGCCAGTTCAAGTGACTGGTCATTGTTGTTTGGAAGCTCGTGTCTGTGGGGCTACGATAAATGTTTGAATAGTCAATCAAGTGGGAAAGAGCGTAATAACCCATTTTGCACATAATTTTCATACATGAAAATAAATTGTATCCCAGAAATGGAGCCGAAAACAACAACAATAACTTGATTAAAGAGTGATCCAACAAAAAGGACAGGCTTTAAAGACTAATTTTGAGCTCCACAATAAGAAAGCTCTACCCTTGCCCTTGACGAGTTGGGTCCTTTGTCAACCCTGAGCTGAATTACGATCTCAATTTAGAGAACAATTGATCGAACCGGGGCAAGAAATTGTGGAGGATAGTGGGAGAACACCTCTGCATGAGGTGATATATGCTCTATCTGTGTCTTCCTACCATTATATAGAGGCTAGTACAGCATGGCTTGAGGCATGAGGGACTCAGTCTACCTCCCTGTGGGAAAAGAGACTTGCGCTTGAAACACCTCCCAGTAGAGAGATCAACTACCTCGACACCCATTAGTTCATCCATAAATCTTAAATGTGAGCATCGCTGATGAAGTGCGGCATGTTCAAGAAGACAACTTTTGACATGTAGGTATGGAACTATGCTGTATGTCTCCTTGGATAAGGCTTTGCAAGGTGCTGGTTAAATGGCTGGATTAAATAGTATTAGTATTCACCGTGTGTTGCAGGCGCTGGATCAGAATCTGCAGACTCGTTCCTGCTGCGTGGGGCTTGAAGGGCAAACAAAACGTAGCCTTTTGTTGTGGGGGGTTTATGATGACATCAAACATGATTAAGTTTAGATTTTGAAGCATTTTTGTTCCATTTTATTTTTTAAAAGTTTATGCCTCAAGGGAGATCATGTTAAGTGAAAAAAGGCTTGTTTTTCTTTTTGGAAACATTTTCAGTAGAGGGAGGAGGGCATCATACAACAGCTCTGGCAGAGTCTTAGACAGCGCAAGGCCACAGAAGGAGGGTCTGAAGGGCATCTACAAAGAGACACGAGAGTGAATCAAATCACCTTCAACAACTCTGTAGTTAGATTGGTGGGTTTTTTTTCTGGTCACAAGCTTCTGCTGGTTTGCCAGAAAAAAATATGTGAAACGAGAAGAAAGGTTTCTTGGACACAAAAATGTCATTATTCCAAAACCATGACATCCCTTTGACATTACATCTTCAAAGTCAATAATATTCAAATGTGATATAATACATTCATGTAAGTGCATCATCACAGTATGGTATCTTAAAAAATAATTCTCCCAGATTTCTCCTAAATTCACCACAAGCATATATTATATCATAAAAACAAAATCATATTTGTAATTTATGGCAATTATGAATAAGCTGACACAAAAAACATATGACTTATTAAAAGGGGACTTATTATGCTCATTTTCAGGTTCAGATTTTCTTTTGTGGGCTACTACTAGAAAAGGTTTCCATGCCTTAACGGGACTATTTGTAAGAGAGGTTGATTTTTGAGTCTCAGTACCAACTCGTCATATAATGACGACCCATCCTACAATCCCAAAACGTCAGTTTTTGACGAGCTGGGAATGAGACTAAAAAAATCTACTTTTCTTACAAATAGCCCCTTTAATTCTCGAAAAACGCATCAGTTTTCTCTCCTCAGTCTGAGATGCTCTGATGTAGCTCCTGTCTCTTTAACGCCCCCCTCCTGAAAACCCAGTCTGCTGTGATTGGTCAACTCACACATTCCTGAGCCGGCACAGCGCACCATGTCTCTGGTCGGCTGTGTCGTGTTGTAAACTTCCAGTTAGCTTCACTTTTACCGTGAATATATACATAAATTATGCAAATGTATTACATGGTGGTGTAGTGATGTCAAGAAGTCACAGAATTAAAGGCAGGACTACTGACGAGGCATTTCAGGCACCTCAGGCTCCTGTTGGGCTTTTTAACTTTCAAGAACCTTTACAGCACACTGAAGGAAAGAAAAAAATATATGATAGGTCTCCATTAAAATTACTTTTTTTTTTTTTACCAAAATAATGCCTAGGTACTAGATGGGAAATAGTTTGTAACTAAATATGGTTCTTGAGATTGTATTTTTTTTATCAATAGTCCCCAATAAATGAATAATATAAAGATATAAAAAAAATATAATACAAATGCAAGCATTTGTGGCAAGAGTAGGAGTTCTCCATTTTTTTGTTTCCTCGTCAACCTGCTGAAAAGGGCACTGTGAGCTACGCTAGAGTGGTTCTCTGCCTCTTATTTCTGCATGTTAGCAAAATGTAAAAACCATTTAAAAAGTCATCTTTTCCCTCCGTGCATCTAAAGCTGTGAAATAATGCACTTCACTGCACCCACACAAGCCGCACGCATGTCAAGAGACAGCACTAATGCTCTCCACGCTGTACAGTATAGCGAGGCCTCAGTGAGATGTTCATGTTTATTTAAAGTGACAGAGATGCTGTAGAGGCAGACTCAAATGTAGTAACACGGAGACAGCGTCAAATCAATTGTCTGCTACACTGCAAGAGTGCAGTGAGTTATAGAGGAGTCACCACTGACCTCTAACTCAGGTCTACGTGCTCTATTTGACTGCTATGAAACTATGAGGAGGTAGAGCTTTTAGTAGAATCTTCATCTTAGTTTTCTAGGAGGATTATTTGCTTTGGTTGATGTTGAATCTAAAATCTTGTGAGCCACAGGTCGTCCTGTGATAGTGAAGAATTTCACTGAAATACTATCATTTTTCTTTTGACTTGAAACTCGGTAAGGAATGGATTTTGAAAAACCCTTTGCAAAGGTTGTGGGCCCACACATCTGTGAAGCTCGGAGCACTACCAATAACGCCAACCATCCAGAAACGTGGTTCAGAGCTCTTCTCTTTCACGCTGCTTCCTACACTGTGTGATTGTTTGAACAAAGAAAAACACAGAGATGGAGAGGGGTTCTCTCAGCTCACTGACAAAAACTTTGATGAAGGAAACGGCAGCTTTAAATACTCCACGGGTAGAACCACTGAGACATTAGCAAGGCTCAGACAAAAGTGAACAACAGAAGCAGATGAATACATTTCTTCCATTTAAGTATTAAGTGCATACTCACTTTACAACATTACATTCAGAGTAGAGATTGTTTTAGGTGTGCTGGAAGGACACATAAAAAGAAAAAAAAAAGAATCATCCCTCCCAAAAAATCAACTTGGTACGATCCAACATCTGGGAAAGCACTGGTCATTAAGTGCACATGTTGATAAAAGCACCAAACCCAGAAGAATAACTTAAATGAACAAAATTTGTTCTCAAATGTATCACAAAAACACAAACCAGAAAAGGAGACAGAGTGAATGTAGCGCCCTCAAACCCTTATCCTGTTAATTTCTGATTTAAACTTCAACAAAACATGAACTTTTAGCGACCTCGGACACGGGCTGCAAAGGAAAGAACATTGGTAAAGCAATTTTCTTCCAGCAGTTTTGCTGTAAGCGCTGTATATAATACATGTACTCTGAAGGATCTTTTGAAAGTGGCGAGAAGGCGGAATTCAACCAGACATAAAGGACAGTAGGGAACAGGAAGGTTGGACATTCAGGCACAAAGTGTGCTCTGTACTTCATCACATAAGAAGTCCCTGTAGATGTTGGTTTTCAGGCACGCTCGACAGTCAAACTATATCGCTTTTTCACTCGTTTGCAGAAAAAACATTTATTTATCAATAAGTTTCATTAATAAATTTAGGATTAAACTTGGAATATTTTTCATTACAAGGAGGAAAAAAAAGCAGCAAGCCTCAATAAACCAAATCATCTTGTTTCTAGCACGACAGCAAGCAGTTGTTTCACACCTACAATACTTACATGTCCAGAAGAAGCGAGCAGTAAATGCCGACATCTTCCACTGGAGTCCACACCTGAGGGAAAAATCTGTCTCTCTCTGACTTTCTGTGTACATCTTTTCTCACCTGGTCTTTCTTAGCTTGGCTCTCTGCCATTTCGGAGTCATTTTGGGAACTCGTGGACTGAAAGTGACTGAAAGCTATACAGCTTTGTGTGGGGGAGTTGTGATAGCCAGAAGGACTCATCCACATAAACCAACAAACCAAAAGAAGAAAACAGCGAGCAGTAAGAAACCTGCTGTTGATTCTCAGTAGGAGCAGGAGTAGCTGCAACACACACACAAATGTACATGATGGAGCTATAAGACATTTTTATTCTTGCTTAGACTCCTGGTATAGATAACTCTCTTTATTGGAGTAAAAATCAAAAGCATCCTCTGTGTCACAAACCTGCAAAAAGCTAAACTGTCACTGTAACGTAAATCCACTTGACCACCTTTAAAGCCTAGTTAGGTCTGGCCTCTGGCTATATTGCACACATTTTATCCCTCCATGAGCCAGTGCACAGCCTCTGATCCTCCAACAGGGCCCTTCTGGCTGATTCAACATTTAGAATTAAATGAAGGGGTAACCAGGCCTTTTCCATCAGGGCCTCTGTGATTTTGAACAACCTGCCCGAGGAGCTCGAGCAATAACACAATCAATATCGTTTTAATGGCTTAAAACTTATTTTCATAGATGTGTTTTTATTTGATGGAGGCACTGCTGCCTCAAAGCGAAAAGGTCCTGGCCTCTTTCTCTGTGGAGCTGGCGCGTTATGCACGTACCTGGGTCGGGTTTCCTCCAGGTGCTCCTGTTTCCTCCTGCAGCCTAAAGCCATGTAGGTTAGGTGAAGAGGAAACTCTCCAGTGCCTGTGGGCCTGTCTATATGCATTACCCTTGTGACAGACTTTCGACCTGTCAAGAGTGTAGCCTGCCTCTTATCCAGTGCATGCTGGGAATGGCTCCTGCCCCACTGTGCTCCAAACAAGCTAAGTGGTTTAGAGAATGGATGCATGTTATTGTATGATGCCTCAGTCTTTGTTTTACCTTATCTTGTCTTACTTTGTTTCTTACTTTATTTTATTATTTATGTTTCATTTGATTCCCAAGCACTCTGAGTCCTGAGTTTTTGAAGTACTAGATAAATAAATGCTACCATTGTTTTTGATTTAGTATTGAAGGAAATAAATTGAATGATCTTCACAGGCTCAATTGATGTATCGCCACAAAAATAACAACAACTGCAACAAGAAAGTCACCGTCATTATCCGAGCTTTGAATTAAGCTCGTCAGGACACAGAAAGGGTCAAATTTTGTACATAACAAACGGCTCGAGTTGTTTTCTACTTGAGTGAAGTGTTTGTAAAGAGGCAATGGCCATGTAACTATAACAGTCATCTCACTTTATTAATTCACCTTTTCATTGTGCTGCATTTGCATTCGTTGTGGTAAAGTCAGGTGTGCTCATGCAGTGTGTTTTAGCTAAATGGATTTGTTGTGAAGGTGAAAGCTTTGTTTTGAGTGTGTCTGAAACGTAAATAACTTATTGCTATTCGGCTATTAGGCTATGTATGATTGATATTTTCGTCAGTGTGCATTCATATCTCGCCCCCAATGTTTAATCAATTGTCATTACCCAGCCAAGTGCAGAGAGAAGAGAAGAGGATATATTATGTGCACACAGCTGTCCCCTTAGAGAACTGTCAATCACCAAACATCTATCTGCATAACTAATGTTGGGCCTCACGTTGCCCTTGGAGTTGGGGGGAAAAAGTCTGATTTATGGAAAGACATTCTTATGTTCACACGTGTAGGCCATCAGTAAGGAGTGACATTTTCTCTGACGGTGATGAAAGATAAATGAGAAGCTCGTTCGCAGGGAAAATAGGATTGAAGTGACCGGGGGGGCTTTCTTACCCCGAAACATGTGCTCATGCTTTAACCTCAGATTTGACAGCATTAGTCACATGAACGGTGACGGGATATAATGCTAGCACTTAACCTCTCTGCAAACCAGAGATACATCCAAGTTTGCACTATATTGACATTATACAAAATGTGGCATATGATGCAGCTGCCAAATCGGGATGGAGTCTGCTTTTCAACATTTGTTACACCACTGGATATTTCTAAGGATAAGGTGAGACAATTTCCAGCTGTGTTGGTTGCAACCACAAACAGATATTTCTCATGGCAAGTTGGGCCATCTCCTGCCGTGTTTTTGTTGACAGAACCATGTGTATTGAAGGAGACCTTGTGTTTGTGGTGTTAAAAACAGATATTTTAAGCCAAGCCATGATGTTTTCCTAACCCCTAACCGAGTTTTTATGCCTGAACCTAGCTGGAGCATCAGCAGAGCACTGTAACAAGAGAGAAAGAGAAAACTGAACCTAAACAAATGTAAAGTTAACCTACTGTATCTGTGGTGTTGCAGAAACCTTAGCCAACATTTATTCTGGTGATTGCGTTGGGATGGTATTGCCCTGTTTAGTGTTTCTTTAAAGGAGCACATGTCTTCACCGCCCTGCTGTATGACTGTGACTGTGGAGCTCATGCTGACCTACATCTGTATATATTCATCCAGACCATGGCATTTGCTTGTCAGTTAGACAAGGCTGTTGGGCTACAGGGTGTGATTAATAATGGATGGCCAAATCACTCCATGGCAAAGATACACAAATAAATACATACAGTGCAGCAGTATAGGTCAGCACAGTATAATAGAGTGTGCTGAATATTGATAAAGGCAGTGATGTAAAATGTGATGCAAATTATGAAATAACTGTAAGGTCTAACTTCAACAAAACATCTTATTTTCCATGTTTTTTTCCAAACAAAAAATGAAAATAAATCAGATTCTGATTGCAATATGAGAAATATCCCCTTACATCTGGAGAATAGGCCTTTGATTTGTAACCTGGGGCACCACAATGCTTTAGGTAAAATGGTAAGTTGTGACACAATTTACCTGTGAATAAAACCATAAATTTCAACACTGTTATTCGATGAACAAAGCCTGAATCGGCTAACTGTGTCATCAGTCCTACGCTTGCATAGACAAAAAGGAGTAGTGCTGCCTCTTCAGCTCCATAACAGAACACTGAAAGTCTGGAGAAAGCCTCTTTTTTGTTTAGCTGTGATGGATAATTTATGTTGAAACACAATCCTACGTCAGCTCTCACCAATCAGTGAATAAAGACCTACTAATGACCGGGGGGAAAAAAAGCTGACATTTTCTTTGAAACACAGTTATAAAAGCGACTGAATGTAAATCTCAGCCAATGTCTGACTGGCCATTTTAGCAGCAGATCATAAAGATGAAAGCAACTTCTTATGGCTCAGCATTCTCTGGTGACTGTGACAATTACAGTAGTTTGGCAGAAGGCAGCCAGGAGGGAGCCGCGCTGAGAGAAGAGTCTTTGTTTGGCTCTGGCCTGTCATATGGTCTGTTTGTTTCCATCTAGGACTACTCTCTGAATCTACCCCTGGTGTAAACACAAACTAGCTCCACATTCATTAATAATTCAGGAGACATCTTCAGCAAACAAGTGGCAAACAATAATTAGTTACAGGGACGCTCCATTTACTTTATCAGTGTGATCCCACTTACTGAGTAATTTAGTTTATTGCACACAGCAAGATGTAGGCTTTTACCAAAAAAATTAAATATTTATTTGTTTTCATCTTTTTTTAAATTTTCCATACATTTTGCAAGTTAGGGTCAACATTGAATAGGTTGTGGATATCAGGTGGATGTGACCAGTCCATTCATCATGTGTCACCCCCAACCCTCTCCCTCTTAATTAGACAAAACCGTCACTAGTTCCCTCCCTCCCTCCCTCCCTCCCCCAAAGGAAATAAAACATCAAAAGCAAAATCAAATGTCTCAGGATATAAAATGAACTGAACATATTGTACACATTCACACACAAATCTGGAATGAAAATTGTCTCCCGATGGGATGAAGCTGGCCACCAAGCCAATTCCATGAAACAGTCATTTTGTTTAGTCATAAATCACTGTTGCGGTTTGTGCCTTATTGCCTTACAATTGGCTGTGGAAAGGATAAGAAAAGACATTGTTAACACACAACTGTCCTCAGTTTGTGACCTCCAAAAACACCCTTTTTATAAATCACTGAAATACAGCAAAGGTATGTCAGTCTGAAGTGTTCGGACCGACGTGGCAGCGCTCTTTTCTTCTGCAGTTCTTTCATTCCCTCTGTTCCCTCTCTGCTTTTCATTTATCTGTCTTGAGTTGGTTATTTTACAAAAGTGGTCATAGAAAATAAATACAAATACTTTCCAGAATGTAATTTTTATATGACCCAGATGTCACCTCTGTGTCAGTATTGTGTAGAGTCCTCTGCCATTACAGTCCTGTCTTCCATGTTGTCTCTCATTTCTTTTTTAATGTCCTTCTCCTGTTTCTCTTCAGCACTTCAGCAGAGTCAACTGTTGCAGTTACCATAGTGATCATGGTGTAAATAAATAAATAAATACATAAAAACAAATAAATACATAAATATCTCCTCCTTTAAATAAATACATGGTACATGGTTCAACCCTACGTACTTAATCTTGATGCTCTGATCTCTGAAAACAGTCTCACAGCTTTAAAGTTAGGGTTCTCACTTATGATTTGGGAGTGAACAAAAATCCTCCCTTCAGACTAGATGGCAATTTTGGTGACGGGATATCTCTTTAATAACTCTTTCTCATATCATCCTGAGAGCTTCATGCTAATGTCTGAAAACTCCCATCAACACCAAAGAGTTTAAAAAAAAATCTGGAGTTTAAAGTTCAACACTGTGAATTTTCTTCCAAAGAGATGGTGGTCTGTCTTTAAAAGGGTACACAGTGCTGACTCTGATGATCTCAGTAGAGTGCCAGAGGGTGAAATAAGGAGGAGGAAGAAGAGGGAGTCTAAACGTCTCTCTGTGGAGAAGGAGAGGCTGTGCTAGGACCCTTCCTCCTCGAGGTTTCCCGGCGCGTAGTAGCCCGCCAGTTGCCTGAAACGCGGCCCCCAATCGCTGAGGTAAGAGAAATCCTGCTCCGAGGTGGTGGACAGCGTGTGGATGGAGCTTAGTGAAAGCGCTGGTGAACTGGTGCCCTCAAAGGCGTACGTCTGGAAGGAGTCATACGGCGGCACAGACAGATCGGCGTCAGCCTGTTCTACCTTCTTCCGGATGTAGCCTTTGAATAGGGAGAAGTCTGCCGCCGCCGTTGCCGCCGCTGCAGGTCCCTCTGCTCCTCCACCCACCCGGTTGGCCTGTATCCACTGCGGCAGTGAGCGGATGTCTGGGCCAGAGTCACAGCTCTTGGCCTCCGGGAAGTCATAGAGATTCCTCAGGGCGCTCATGTCGTAAGCCTGCGTGTCCTGCTCCCCTCCGCCCTCGTCATTGTACTTGATGACATTATCCCTCATGTCCTCCTCATCCTCCGCCATTCTCTGGCCCTTTCTGTGGCGTTTCAGGGTCAGGATCAGCAGGACAAGGACTGGTGGGGAGACGGACAAAACAAGACAGAGAAAGAGAGAGGAACCATTACACACTCGTGGTCATATGTGTACAGGTGAATTGAACAGGCAGCATAAAGGAAATAAAGGTCAATATGCAACCAAAACACGAAGAGGCATTTTTTTTCCCCTGGTCACTATCCCCAGGTTACAGTGGAACAACTGGAATAAGTGTGGAAATTCGTTCCAGATGTTCCAGACGGGGAAAGAAAACAAACCTCGCTGATGGAGGAGGCAAAAACGGTGAAGAGGGAGGGTAATAGAAGCCGAGATAAACAAGAGTAAACGGAGAGGCATTCACTCAATGGAGAGCCCCGGTGTTGTGTTAAAGTCTGCTCCCCCGCTGATACGTGTTTTCCTTTACCAGTGGGAATTGAGACGTTTCAAAATCAGCATTCTTTCTACTAGATCATTAAATAACAAAACCTGCCGCCTTCTTAATGTTTTACTCATTTTCTCATTGCAGTGAGATCGGGGTTTCTCGGTCAAATTAGGATTCTTAAGTTGTTTTTTTTGCTTTGGGCAGTAGCCAGGCTGCTAGCGGTGGCCATGTTGCTAACACTGTGTTTGTGACAGCTGCAACATTAACACAAGAGGGAAACACTGGGAGGAGGGAGGCGTTGAAAAGTTGACTATTTCTGCTTTGAATATGAATTTGTCAGTAGTATGAGATAAAAGCAAGGAGAAAGACAGGTTCCCGTTTAAGGGATTTTATGAACTGTCATCGCAGCAAGTGTTTTGAGATCTGTGGCTTTAAATCTCTTGCTGCACTGCAGACATGGATCAAGCGTTGTCAGGCAGGGTTTAAAGAGCTTGGATGCAAAAAAAAAATGGAATTCCTTCATCTTACTAATGACATACTAAACCCAGATTCAGAGCGTTCAGTTCTGAAGAAAAAACAACTGTACCAAAGAAAATAATTGCACTAAATGTGTACATACTGCAAAGCACTGAACATTAAACATTCACTTTGCATGATGGATTTGCTTGTACTTTCCATGGGCAAGTTTTTAACTACTCCCATTTTAACTTTTATTTCACCTCTCAGGACAAAGGCACAGCAGGGGGGAAGATAATATATTATCAAGTTATACATTTCAAATGCATGAGCATTGATTTTTCACAATCCTGATTGCCTTGCCCAGAAATATGATTCAAAAGGCCTAATGGAGCCCAATCTGTATATCAATACTCATCCAAGTCGAGTGAAACAAAGACTTTGCCGTTCCATCGCTACTTAAAACCAGGTGCAACACCCCCATAAAGACAGAGAAATGCCTCGGAAAATTAAGTCTGGATTAAAAAAAGGTTGAGTTGGATTACGTTACATACTAATTAAACGAGAGGAAAACAAAGGCTGTATGCACAGATGAATCAATGAGGCTTTAATTTCAGCTAAGTTATTTTAATTACAGCCTACATTTGTGATTAGACAAGTCTCACTTGGCTCAGACACCCAACCCCTGACTTAATGATCCCTTCTCAGGGCTGCACCCTTCCCTCTGAAACCTCCTCCAGATTTGCCTCAGACGTGCAGCGACATCAAATGTCATTTTCAGCGATGATAAAAACATATTACAGGCACTGATGAATGAATTATGCACACTGGGGAGTATGAGAATGATAATGAACAGCTCCATTTATACAAGCCCTATGTATAAACAGAAACCAGCAACCAGCTAATTAATAAGCGAAGACGAATGTGGACAGGGATTGATATAGTACGTGAAACATGAAATAAAAATTAACAATGGCTGATATAATCAGAATATTTGTGTCGGCAAAATTATGCCGAGGTTTATTTATTCAACTAAAGAGGACAACAAGAGGGGTTCAGGCAATGCAAACAGAAAGTGAGCCTGTATAACTACAGTTCAGGCGCATTATATTATGATTACTATATTTTATTCATTTGTATTCCATGAATTCAGAGTAGCTAGTAATAGATCAGCTCATGTATTTCCTTCTACTGTGGATAACTGATCAAAATAAGTGCCATTCCATCGAAATTTTTTTACTCTTTATAATCAACCACTTCACAAATCCATCTAAATTACTAACGAGTTGGTTGGCATGTGGTATGAGTGGCTTTTTAGCAATTGTCATACACGGTCAAGGAAAATTAACATTAATGATATCCATGTGATTAAAAAAAACAGGCATACAATTCTGCAATACCAGAAAGTCAGATGAGGAGATGGAAATGACTGTCCTCAGATAGTTTTGATTGGCAGCAAGAGTTGGGTTCTGTGGCCAGTCGCCTATGGAGCGAGTGGACAGAAAGCCTTTTTCCTCCTTTTTTAGCAGAGACAATGAGCAACTACTCTAAAGGGATTCCAGTGAAGGGACATTTAGATAGATCATTAACCAGGAGGCACCATGCATCTTCTGGAACAGATAGCCTGTTGCCTAAAACAAATGCCTACAAGCCCACGGAGATAAAAAGGCCATCAATTATAATGGGACCTGAGCTGTCTGGGACGACACAGATTGTTTGATGCTCTGAACCCACCAGAACACCCGTCCGTTCATTGTGAAAATGAGATATTCCCACGTCGTTTTGCAGTCAAACTAGATCAATGTCAAGACATTATGCGCTGCCTATACAAAATTCACACATGCTAAAGCACATGCATTAGAGTGTATAGAAAAAAGCCATGGACAAATGGATTCTCAAAGTGACCTTGAAAGTCAGGATGTGACTATTAAACACCATGTTTCTTCTTCGCTTTCATCTCATTTTCTTTCTCCGCAGCAAAGGGCACAGAAACACTTTGGTTCGAGCATATAATCCTTACAAATGACTTGTTGCTTCTCCTGGTAATGGTCTTCATTTGGTGTAAATGGACTTAAAAAAAACTCGGAGTGAAGACGCCCCGTGTGTTCCCTGCCTAAAGAGCTGTGCCGGCCTAAAGAGCCTCGCTGATCTTGAATGGGGATTTTATGCAGTATCTCTGACTGATAATGTACATTAGTTCTCCTCTTACATTGTTTGCTGGGCTCCATTGGGAAAGCGGTGTCTGTAACCATTGTGTTTATTCTTCTCCTCCATGAATGGGGTGAATTAATTGCCACGGGGTTGAGGAAACAGTCATGGTTTGTGGTAAATTGAGGCTCACGCTGCTTTGCATACTAAACAAGAGCTAAGACAATTACTCTAAATTCACACTAATGAGGAGAGTAATAGGAGGTAGAAAGTTGCCGTTGTGAACTCCCTCATACATGCAGATCGGCAGCTTCTTATCTACATAGTATTGAAGGAGCATGTAGCGATTCGAGACAATCGGATAACCTCACTCCTGACGAACACCTCCTCACTGCCTATTTGGTACACAGATGCTTGACCTGTGAGCAATCAAGCTCCTATTTGACTTGGCGATTAGCATACCTTAGGCAATATTAATACACTGTGTAAAGAATTTACCTTTTGTAGGAAGCATATGTACCTGTGTATAGCGGCCTGCTATACATAGAAAGCTGGTCCCCATGTGTACAGATGTTGCCATAAACGTTCCTGACAAGACGTTTAATTTACCCTTGGGCTGCACTGGTTGCCCCCACCCAGGAGTTCATCACAAGCAGATGGGAGGTAATTGGAATGGATGCATGCAGATGCTGCGGCGCAGTGGAATGGATTCATCACATCAGGCCTATAAATGAACTGATGGAGGGACTGTTTGTTTGTAAGGTAATTAGGCAGAAATTTGTTTTCATTTTTCTCATCATCCAACAATTGATTTAATAGAGGTGGTCCAGCCTCTGGAGAGAGGAAGTGCTGGCTGAGCCGGTTAGGTAGGAGGGAGTGTGTCTGCGTGCGTGTGATGGCACGCAGTAATAGCACAATGAGAGAGCTGATTGCATTGCAGCGGAGTGATATGTCTTGGTGCGCGGATGTGTGCTTAGCATGTATGAGCAGATGCAGACCAAATTTGTGTGTGCGCGTGTGTGGTAAGTAAAGCAGGAACATGAAAGTGTCAGGCAATGTGCAGTTGATAAGATTGCTGCCACATGCCTCGCTCCCGTCTGTTATTCACACCGCAAGATAGTTGTGAAAACACTGTTCATCCCACTGATCCCAATCCCTGCAGCCCTGAGACTCTACTGTCCACATGCTGACTGGCAGGAGCCAGGCGCTCCGACTTAGCCTGTCCCTCAGCGCTTTGATGAGGCCTGTTCAGTCCATTTTCTACCAATCAGTATCATTCATTGAAAGTGGCACGTACTCGACAAAGATTAGAGTTACTGACACTATTGAAATCAACATGGAGTCCTGTCATTAGTGGAATCAAAAGGCACGACATATCAAATAACACCGTGATAGTCAAATCTTCACAGTCTTTATCAGAAGTATGTTACTTTTTAGTGCATGTTTTTCATCCAGATCACTGGAGGCTGCAGTGAAAAAAAAAAAATCTTTGTGCCATGTATTTTCTGCAGTGTCTAGCTTTCCTCAAGTTTAAAGGGCAGAGAATTGTTTGAAATTCAGGCCTTTGAGGGGATGTCATCTCACCCAGAACACCAAAACCACGATCCCAAGCAAACACAGTTTTTTTTTTTTTTTTTTATAGCCAGCAGAGGTTGCCTCAGATTTGTACATAACATTTTTGTTGAGGCTTTTAAAACCATGATGAATAAATGATGCCCTGCTTTTTAAGTTCACTCCAGTAGATGGTTTGGTTAATGGAGGCAGAGTTTTAACAGCTCTCATTAGAAAAGCTCTTAAAAAGTAATAGATAGCAATGTTAGTTACAGTTAGATCTGCCTGGTGTCATCATCATCCATCATTCACCGCTTGAAGGATGTAAAACGTGCATGGGCGCGAGCGGGGCAGACAAAACACTTTGACAGTGCTGTCGTTTCTTTCTGTCACCGAGGAGTGTGATGCTCAGACGTGCAGTGGGAGGGGGGGGAGCAAACTCATAAAATTTTCAGATATGACAATACAAAACCTCTTCGGTCTCTGAGAGGGTGAGCGCTTGCACGCATGTGTATGTCGGTGTGTGCATGTGTGTGTAAAAAAATCAGACAATGTCTGGAAAGCCGCGTCTATTTAAAGGCTCCTCCAGAAGTATACAACTGCTGAGGCAGCTCTTTCGCCTGTTTGCTCTCTCCTCCCCCCCCCTCCACTCCACTTCACTCCCATTCACTCCATCTCCGTCTGTGTTCCAAGGATCAAAGTGGCTTGATATCATTCATAAACCCAAGCATCATCTGTGCTCCTGTTTGAACAAAAGCTCTCTACTCGTAAAAGCAGCGACAAAATGTCCGACAGTAAAAGCCGCTGAATGAACGAAAGATGGAATATTGACCCCATTTTCGATGCCAGTTTTTATGCCACTGCATGTGCAATTTCTTTCGTGAAATATAGATAACTTCTAAAAGTGGTCAATCCATTAAAAGACACATGCTTGGTTGCATGATTTCATGAGCAGAGGACCTTGAGTCGTGTCTTTAGGCCCAGCCCCCAGTCTTGCCTTTTTACCAGTTTTACTACATCCCAGTATTGAACGTAATGCTCCCAGTGGTCCTGCAGGAGTAGTTGAACTCAGCAGTGACCCCAGAAAAGCAATAGTAATAAATTGTGCTCATCCATCCTTCTAGCCATCCATCATACATCCATCCATTTATCTCCTCGTACATCCATACATACATACATGAGTTCATCCATCTGCTTACCTATGAGGATGAGCATGCAGACCAGTAGTGCTATAAGTGCCCCAGGGCTGAGAGCAGCACTCATTACATAGGCTGTGGCGTTGCAGGACTGGATGGCTCCATCTGTGTTGCAAAAGAAAGATTAGCATTAACTGTACAGATTCAACACCAGTTATGAGTCAGGTCAGTGGACAAGGATTAAGCGTTGTTTTATCAAGAGAAAAAATGTGTTTCTATGATGCATATATTATATTTTAAACCGGTAGAAATCACAGCTGAGGGCAATTTGTCTGCCGATTTGTGGCCTTGTGTTATATTGTTTTCCACAAATATAAGCTGATAAGAACTGTTTGCTGACCAAAACAATGGCATGCAGATGACCTTTTTAGCGCTGCTGCTGCTGCTGATGCAGAAGGTGACAGTGATGATAATGTAAGTAATGGTGCGACTCCGGCAGTGGCTCTTACCTGTGTCACAGCCACAGACATGAATGGTCAGGGTGCCTGTGGAGCTGAGGGAGGGATGCCCGCTGTCAGCCACTTGGATGGGCAGGAAGTACACATTCTGCTCGTGGCGGTTAAACCCAGTACGCTGGGTCCGGATGCTAGCTGTGTTGTCTGGGGTGGGAGGTATGAGTGTGTCAGGGGTTGGGGGGTGTGGGTCAGAGAGACAAGGTAAAGCAGAGAATTACACATGAGGGGCTTAATATTTGAAGAACACACCCTCGCAGTCTGCTCACTGATGTCTGTTTTTTGATCAGGCTACACTAGATTTGATGAAACTCCATCCAGTGTGTACTTTTATCTCCCTTCTTGTTTATACTCCTTTGAACTGAAGACTGTACTGACAGAAGGAGTAGAAAATGATCATGCAGGCCTATTTGATATTACTCAAATGTCAAGAGAAATCATATTTTTCAAGACTTGACATTTGACAATAAGATGCTTGATACGATATGACGAATAAAAAATGACAATGAAAATTTCTAAGAAACGGCCAAGTGCTGAAGTATTGAAGAAAAAGACAGACAGTGGAGTGCTTCCCTTGTTTGCACAGTCTGAATAAATCATTTGACATGCAATAATGCATAGTTCAAGGACACCAGACGAAGGTTGGCAGGACTGTCAGGTTTAACTTTGTGTTGAATGATTTCTCCGGCGAAGTGAACTGCTTTTGCGCTATTAACATTTATCATGTTTTTAAAAAAAAAAAAAACAAACAAACACAACAAAAACAGTAGACAAAATGAGTGAGAGAGACACTGTTTGAAATTAAACTTCACCGCTTTATATATGAGCGCTTTCCTGGAGACATAGATAAATGTAACACAGAATGCAGGAGGAGGCTTTGACAAATAGAGTCAGAGAAGCTGTGTGAGTAGACCTGCACGGAGGATACCGAGCAATCCATCTCTCACAACATATATCACCGTTATCCATGTCGCCCTAAAGCTTCTCTGGCACATGTAGAACAATCTTCATATTACAGTTTATGTGCGGGAACGTTCCGCCCATGAGTTTGTCCTTTTGACTTTTACACAGCATGCTCCTCCATGGCTGTCTGCTGTAGAAAGATTCTCTCGAGACACTTGGTTTAATATAGACTGAGGCATCTTGTGCAGTTTTGAATCAAAATCAAAACGTTGGCGATGTATAAGTTTGAACAGAACAACCTCCCACATCTGCCGTTACCTTGAATACAACAATATGTTTTTTGTCTTTGCCTTCTAGAAGGACACATATCTGTTGACCTTATTGGAAGGCTGCTATTGTTTGACATAATCAAAGCTTAAACACCTGTGTGAGGTCGTACTGTGGCACAGTGGTGACTCGTGAGGAATGCTAATGTCAGCATGCTTTGTGACAATGTTAACACGCTGATGTTTAGCAAGCATAATGTTTTCCATGCTCTTCATCTTAGTCAGGCTAACATTGGCCTTATAAATCCAAAAATTAAGGTTAGGTCCTTGTAATAAGTGTAACTTACGGCCCTTGTAAGTCTGTATAAGATGCTCTTTAACATCATTACATCTTAATAGTGTTTGTGTTAATACGGGCATGCTTTTTGTAGGATAATAAGACATTTATAAGCAACTCTTTACCGGTTTGTAGTCTTAAGTCTTAAGAGCGATATTTTATCAATGTTAATGAATCTTAAAATGACATTGCATATCTGCAAAATACACAATTACCTGTTAAAAAAATTATAACTTTTCAAATAGCAACAAAAAAGGTAACACATATATTTTAAAGCTGCAAAAATGTTATACATTGTTTAGAATTGCTTAATAATGGTTTATGGGTCATTTTTATTGTTTGTTAACAGTTAATCAATAACTATTTATTTTAATTAGTAAGTTTAAGTAACCATCTATTAATGATGGTTATTATAAAGTGTAACCCAAAAATCTTACTTAAGGTGTAGTACAGGGATAATAGTTTAGTTAAATTTAATGTGTTTGTTTTGCTATTTAAAGAATCATAAGTAAAATTAGTTTTACAATGGTCATAACAACAACAACCATGTTTCTTTACTTTTATTAAAACTGATAAACTCTTATTAACACATACAATGTTAATAAGCATCTTTTAAGGCCTCATTGCCCATTAAATAATGCTTATTACAAGCTTGCCGCATTGCACACAAAATACAGCTGAGGCTGATGGGAATGTCATGCAGGTATTTGGTTAAAACCCAATTCACTGGACCAAGTAAAAGTGTGGGCTGAGTGCTGGTGATGCTACATGAAAAGTCAGGGAATCATCAAGGTCATTTTTATTCATTCTCTGTTAAGCATGCATATCAGTACAAATGTCCACAGCAATCCATTCAGTAATTCTCAACCAAAAGGCTGGATCGACCAACAGTCTGATTCTGCAACCTCTTGGGCCACACCGCTAGCATGACTAATAAGAACAACTTGTTCGAGATCAAGGAAAAATCACGGTCATGGTTAAGAGAAAGCATTGTTGACTGCTGGAAGGAACATAGGTCATTCAAGCCATTTGAAAAACAAATGCTGTTGTTTTTTCTTTTGGCCACAATCTTGAACCTGAACTTGAACCCCCTTAAAACAGTTATTTTATTCTTCGTATTCATTAACAGACACAAAGGCGTAAGAAACAAATACAGCCACCATTACCAGAGAAAAGACTGCTATGCTATATTGTTTTATTGTTTTAAATATACTGAAATTTCTTGATAGCTTGCTTTCAATCTTAAATAGCGGGAATGATGATTCTGCGTGTCTCTGACCAAACAAATCAAATAAAATGAGCTCTCCATGAGATTTTTTGATGATGCGGGACATTTTCCAGGTAAACTGATGGCAGTTTTGTCATGTCACAGCAAAGTTTATTTGCTAAAGATGAGGTTTTGCTCTACAGACTGCCAGCAACGACTTAAAAGAGTTTAGCAACACGGGGTGAAAAAAGCCTTTTCATCATTGTATGTCAAGGCTTGGAGACACAACGCAATGTGAGGCCATGATGGGGAAAAGAAGAAGTGACAGATTGAAAGTGACAGGTTGACAAATGTGTCCATGAAAAGAGACACCACAGTGAGAAAAAAGAAGGGTGGGAGGACAAAAAAGAAAAAAAAAAAAATCTGTGGGGGGTTTTGTTTGTCTTTTACCAAAATATAAATAGGGTCTGCTGCTGTGTTTGTGTTTGTGGATACATGAAATGTTTAGGGGTGGGAGGTGTAGCATTTACATCTGAGCTTGAATATACCTATTAATCATCCTCCTTAGTCACTGATGTTCACACCATTTCAATCTTTTACCTACACACATCCACACACATTCACAGAGAGGCAGTGGGGAAAAAATGAAACGGAGCAGAAGACGGTCTGCATGATGTGGTGGTGTGTGTATGCGGGCATGAGTATTTATATGTAAAGGTTAGAGAAGGCAAGAGGAACACTTCTGTCATACTCCTTCCTGCCGATCTACGCACATACATATGTACAGTGTGTGTGTGTGTGTGTGTTACACAAGGTCATGTGTGTATCCATTGATACATGTGAGCATGCGAGCGGGGCTGCAGCAGACCACGCTGCCTCCACACGATGACATTTTCCCTAGCTCGGGCTGCTCCCCTGACATTTTCCTGGTGTCAGATCAATCTTGATTTAGCCAGATGTCACATTCACTTAGGTACACATCTCTAAACGAGGGATCTGCAAGCGCATTTGCAAAAACACAGACAAGCATGAAAAAAACGTATCTTCCCCTGACGAAGCAAAGTCATCACTGGGGGGCACAGTGATTTTAATGTTTCCTCACATTGTGCATGAATGTTGTGTTTGTGCGGAATGCAATTTTCATGATGATACTTGAGAAAATTGTGTAAGCTGTTGACATTCTGTTCAAGCAGAGTCGAGGAAAGATTCTGTGTTAAACAAAGTGTTCAAAACAATAATATGTTTTTCGTACAAGATGGTTCTACTGTGGAAAAAGCAGTGCTCGGCTTAGCATTGCCTTTACTGTCAAGCAAACTTCTTCACACAAAACTGTACAAAAAAAAGTGTCACATATGCAGTGTAATACTGTCTTATAATATTACTTTGCTTCGAGGACCGGAACAGGTGGTGTTTATCCAGAAATAATAAAAAAAACAATCTGCCTGATTATCAGGTGAATGCTAAGTCACAGAAAAAAAAAGACTATTTTGCATTCAGTTTGAAAAAAAGTCTCCTGTGATTGTCAAAATCTTCCGGTAATGTACTCCATAAATTGTCATATTTTAAAAACGTCAACCATCTGGCAGTTAAATGAAACGACTGAGCCGTTGAAAATGTTGAAGTATCTTGGAGCTGCAGTCTTTTAAACTAACTTAATATCGCCTAAAGGTCTACATTTGCAGGATGCCCTCAAGCAAATTTCTCCAAACTCTTACATCACCAATCATATTCACAATTTAAACTTTTCCATCTTTACAAGCTCTCTTGAACATTTTGTCAGTTCAGCATAGTTTTGCTGCACCTGTGCACATTAGGAATGCTCACACCCACTCACCCAACACATATAACAACCAGTCTAAACGACCCCCGGTTGTTCCATTAGAAGCTTAAAATCAGATTATGCTGATAAAGCCATCAGCATAACCGCTCAAATGTGCATTTTAACTCGTAACCCCAGTGTAAGACCTTTGCCCTCTCACCTTTGGACTCCCACAGGGTGAAGTGTTGATTGTTGGATGGTGAAGACTGGAGGGTGAAGTAGAAGTGATGTCCAGATTGCGGCTCATCTCGATCCACCACACTGATGGTGTGAATTAGCTAAAGAAAGCAACCAAAGCAGAAAAAAGGAAATAACAGAACAAGAAAGAAAAGAAACGAGGGTTAGATTTCCGACTAAGATCCACTCAATGGGAACAGGAAAATGAATATGAAAAACACTTAACACTTTGCATTTCAAACACCTCTTTTATGGGGAAGGGAGTGAGGTGGAATGAGTTGAATGCAACTGACTCAGAAGACTTCCTGTGAAAGTGCAGTTCAAACGTGTTACAGTCACAAAGAGAGGAAAAAAAAAAACCTTCTTTCTTCAGAAAGTTGACACAGTGATATAAAAAAAAAAAGTCTTAATGTTAGAAATGCAAAACTATTATAAAATGCCTCGCTCAAAAGCTTTTTATGAACAGAAAAGGACAGAGATATTCTGTGAGGCTGCCACATTTGCTTGAAGACGGAGCAAAGTCAAAATGCAAATGTGCAGAGGAACAAAAAGAAGGAGACAGAGACTCGGCGATGTTGTAGTCCTTCTATCTAATGCAATAATAGTGATCCACATTGAAAGATAAAACTCAACTGTGATCCAATTTTAAGAACTCTGTGTGGACACAATAAGGTGAGATAGGATTCGGTGTGTGCTGAACAGACATCAAACAGCCCCTGGAGATCCTTTCACCTTAACACAGGCCTCTCGGTGACAATTCATCCTCCTCTCATCCTGTTAATCTGCAGCCAGTGCCAAACCACAAGCTGATGAATTATATTTTCACATCACATCCGACCACTGTTTCCTCCTCTGCCGGCTTGCTACGTATGAATCCACATATTTCTTATTATTTTGATTTCCTTCACCATTACTTCAAACAAGCAAACAGAAAAACGACTCTTCAATGTTGCAGAATAAAACGAAGCATAGACGTTGCAGATGACATATGGTGCAGTTCAAACAGAGTTTGTTAAAATATGTTTTAAAAGAAGCTTAAATGTCAAAATTCTATACATGAGTTAAGTAAGAAGACAATAGATCAACAGCAGAGCAACTCAGAGCCAAGCGAAAACATCTTTTGGTAAGAAGGTGTAAGCCTTCTGGCAAAATCAGGAACTAAAATCCACTTTTTTTTATTAGGTTTTACCTCAGTGCTTTAAAAATGTCAGAATGTTAACTGTGGAACTCTCAATTTTCCAGAACCGTGTTGACCAATACTATTATCTATAACCAGTTAGAAACTGCTATGAATGATGTATGCTTGCCTTGAGCAAACAAAAGCTATTCTTTTCCTTCTCTACGTGTTAGCAAAATATATTTACATTTTTCCTGAGAATATTTTACCAAGAGCTGAAGATTTTGCCTCTCAGGCATTTTTTTCTCAGTTTAAATAATGGATCTATTCTCCTGATAATACACTTGGGGAATGATGTGATTTTCAGGATTTTTCCTCCTACATTTGCATGAGCTGGTGTAGCACACCTAAAGCAACATGGTAATAGTAGCTGTACTTGTGTGAGTAGTAGTATTTGTTGGTGTAAAATATGAAGCGTCTAAGGAGGTGAGTTGGTTTTCCTCTTTGGGTTAAGGCTCTTTATTTGGGAAAAATGACAGTCATGGTAATTTTTTGAGACAATAATAAAAAATCACAAAGTTAACTATTGTCTCTAAAACTTGATAATTAACACATTATAGCTTATTTGCTAAGATAGTTAGGTCGCAGACTATGTTTTGGCTCTGAGCAGTTACAATAAAACCAGAGTAGACTTCAGGAAGGTACTACTCTCAAGAAACATAAATAAATAAATAGTCATTTACACATTATTTTTTTTTAGTTTTTTTTTTACAGATTAAACAAACTAATTATTATGTGTTAAAGGTCAAAAGTGTAATATTTAGGGGAAGAGATGTTTCTACAGTAGCCCAGAACGGACAAACTGAACGCTAAATCTAGAGGGTGAAGTGAGGGGTGTTCAGTTGGTTGCAATCTCCAACCTCACTGCTGCAGGAGAAGCCATTAAATCCTGTTTCCAGTCGTATCAAACAGACAGATAAAAGTACAACAAAGCTCAACATTTCTCAAAATGTCGAAATTTAAACTCTTTAAAGCAAATGAACTATGAACTATGAAGAAAAGCTCAACAATGTAACAAACAGGATTATAAAACATTTTGAAAAACAACTTTTTAACAAGAATGCATTTGCTGCTGTTGTTGTGTCTATCACAGAATGCAGCAGGCACGAAGCACATATGGCAAATGTCAATTAAACAATGATTGTTTTTGTCCTGGTTTACAGAAAAAAGCTGAATGCTGCCACTGACAACTACGTTCTGTTTATTTGCAAACTGTCCTAACCACTGATAGCTCAGGTATCTTTTTAGTAACAGTTCATTCCACCTCATCTGTCTTTGAAAGTGTCTAGCAATACTCCCAGTGCACACACATTCAGCTGTTGTCATTCTTATTCTACACAAAGGACTTTCTTTGCAAAACATTTTATCCCTGAATTCATCATATCACAAAAATAGAACCTAATAATATATAATTTGTGCATAGTTGGGGAAATCGGCTGAGAGAGGCAACCCATTTTTGTAGAAGCTTGTCAGTACAGCCCCAAATTCATTTTGAATTGGAAGTCCGGGGAATAATAATAATTTTTTTCTGAATATCATGAGAAATGTTCTTTTTGCCTTTACCTAAGGAAGACAAGTTTTATCGAGCAGATAATATCTGTTTCATGTATAGGTGATTTTCTCAGAGAGCCCTGTTAGAAATCAGCAGAGACGCACATGACAAACAACCCCCAGAAATACTATAAAGAGAGGCATTTCTCAGAATGATTAAAGCAGGATGTTCAATGACTAATTCCTTTTGTCTGGTCTCACACAGCTTACGGTTCCAGATAAGATCGAGGGAAATATATCAAACCATTACTCAGCTCTTGCAGTAGCAGTCTCCCATTGAAAGCAGCTACAAGGTGATTTCAACTGGCTGTAACACATTCTAAATTTAATACTGATGCCTCTTTATGACCTACATAAGGAAACAAGACCAGAAGCAAGAAGATATTTCTATTTATCTGAGTCGTTCATGCTTGTTCCCGGGTCCGATTCAGACAAAATGACTTACAGCACACACAAGAGCCTATGTTGGCATTTTTCAAGGCAAAGTTTTAGTGCAAGTTTGAAAGCCAGTTAAAAGGAACCGGTCGGAGTTTTTTCTTTAGAAAAATGCATGCGTTATTTTGTATATGGCCTGATCACCCATGAGAGATAAAAAAATATTTATCATACAGCTTTTGTCCACAGGAGCTGCCAAAAGCAAGACAAAATGAAAAGTCTTTAGTTAGTCTTTAGTCTGTAGTTGTTTCGGAGATTGGATACTTGGACACTAAAATATTAAATGTGGCTTTGTTCACTGGACTGAACCCTTCCTCCGTCTAACCTTTCCCCTCCACCTCCCTGCCTCTTCAGCCTGATCTCTCTATTCATCACTGTTTTCCTCTTCCTCTGATTCCTTGTCCTTTGCATTTATCTTCTCCAAACTATCTCCCTCCCATCCTTGTCCTCTCTGGAAAAATGTGTCCCTCATTTATCATCCACCTGCAAACTGATTATCCCAACAATGATCCTGTAGATATACTCCACACCATTCTGGTACATGAAGACATCTGTTTTAGTGTGTTTTTTAAGCTCATGTAGCCTGTCTGTGTGAGACAGCCTCATTCATTTAGCACAGCACACAACTGAATTATGCGCCCGAGCAGTGGCTATGCATTACTGTGACTAAGCTACTGCCGAGCACACTTCCGGGCTACAATTGTACCTTCACAATAAACAGCTCCTCAGCATTGACGTTGCATCACAGACACAGAACAGGCTTAGTCATACCCACAGCTCAGGGAGGCTGTTTGGGATAATATGGCTTACTTTGTAATTACAAAATGCTACGGCATGATTTCAAGGTAAATCACACGCTTCTTCCTGAGCACGCTGCTGCGGAATCTGCACTCGAGAAACACACAGCGATGCATGGAAATGAACCTGAAATGATTGGCTGTATTCCTACCAAGGCGAGTACAAGATAAAAAAAAATATTAGATGCCATCTCAAATCTATATGGCCAAGAGTGAACCAAATACACCAGAACTAGCCCAAGTCAGGGCCAGATCCAGGCCACCAGAATAAAATGAACTGTGGCCCAGGTTTGGGCCAGTTGTGGCTTATGCAATTCGCTCTTGGCTGACATCTGGCCATGCTATGGCATGCTCGTGGCTCAGATCCGGCAAATAGGAATGGACCACCCAGGTGCATCATTCCACGCGGTATGTGGGCTGGGTGAACGTAGGTGCTGTGGGTCAGATCGCAACAATTTCGCTATCTGAGTGTGATCACACTCATCAGCAGTGGTCTGAGCACTGTCAGCTAGCAATGGTAGCGTGTAGCTACAATACGCAGCAGTTACAGGTTGCTTTCAAGAAATGTAGATCTCAACAGCTGAGACAGAGCAGCCGGATGACATCACAGGGAAAACTGGAGGACAATTATTTTCCATGAAATAGAATCCAGTTGACTGGCTGACACAGAGACACCATTCAGCCTATTATAGCATTATTAGTCACAATAACATTAAAATATTTCTGAAGCTGTCATTTTAAGTGCAAAGATAAATACTGTTGCTTTAAATAAAGATAAAACCAAACAATACCCACTGTGTATACTTGAAATAACCAGATATACTTACGACTATATTCAGTTGAAAGGAGAAAAGAAAGGAGGGCAGAGGCCAAACAAACCTTTAACAGGCTAACAACGTTATCATTCAGAGAATTGTGTCAGTTCTTTGTACGAGTCAACTATTTTGCATTGCATTCGACTTCTTCACGTTTGTTCAAACAAAAAGATGCAAAAACAATGAGCCGAGGCAAAAACTATCATGCATCCAGTCAATCTGCGGTGATCTACGGAAAATACAACTGAGTGAGCTGTGTGCCAAAACAGACCTGATCTTATCTTGTCATCTTTCTTAGCGGCCCTTTCAGGTTTGCTTCAGTCTGACAGTAAAAGAATAATGAGCAAAGAGAAGACACTTAAAGCGTTATTATCAGCCGAGGGCTTCTTTGAAGAAATGTGAACAGCGGTGAAGATGTAGTAAGTGAGCCATGATCTGCATCCTGTGACTGTGTCCTCAGCAGGGGGACTCTGAGGCAGCATCTTGGGGTGAGTGAAAACTGCTGAGGGAGAGAGAGAGAGTGAAGCGAAAGAGGGAAATAAGAGAGGAAGAGAGCGAGTGTGTGGGAGTTTATTGAGCAGCTAGAGAAGCTCCCTAAAGCACAATCACCTAATTAGATTTCTATCTCGCGGTCCCCTTTCCTGACCCCCTTAAATCTCCTGCATCTCTGAAAAGCTAGAAGAGGAGACTTTCCCAAAAGTACACCCGGTATACACCAGAGAAGTCTGAAAGGTCAAGGTTGTGAGAGGGAGGCAGCTTTTTCGTTCACAGCTGAGATCAGCTTTGAGCAGCAAGGAAATGAATAAATAAATAAATAAAAACACAACTGAAGTATTAGTTTCATTTCTGTAGTCTGGAATGTTACACATTAAAACCTATCCATTACTTTTTAAGACAATCTAAACTTAACCATCGGATCATTCTTTTCTTGAATTGTTTTTTATTTTCTTAATCTTATGCCCCAAATCAGAAAATCCAATCTTTTGGTTTGCACCAACAGACTTTAATATAGAGTTTCCTCCTACAAAAGAGCCACTGAAACAGCAAACGGGCAGTGTCACACAACAGATATATATAAAAATAAAGCTGGAAACCGTGAATATTTAAGTCTCTCTAGTCTGTCGGTTTGTCTGATTCAACATTAACGTTTGAGAGACAAAAGGAAGAGGCATTTGGTGAGTAGAACAGATGACTCACTCTGTCTCCTACTCATGAAATGTTGTCTGGCAAAACTGTGAGTGTGTCTGGACTCTTTTCCCCGTCTGTGTTGGTTTGTTTCGTCTTTTACTCACTTCTGTTGTACGTCTAATGTGGGCCTGTGTGTGTTTGTTTTTAGTATCCTTTCTCTAAATGCATGAGGTGAGCAAGTACTGCACTCACGTGTATGTGATGTGATGTGATGTGTGTTTCAGAGAGGCTTAACATTTAGCTGTTGCAAAATCACTCTCCCAGGGGTTGGCGGTGCCGTGGCCAAACTGAGGTGATCTGTCGCAGTGACCCACTCAGCCAGCTGTGAGACGGCACGGCAGAGCTGACAGGCCTCCGTTACCCCGGGCCATACTTAGTATTTGGCTTTCCACCCAGTCTTTTTTCTGCACACATGGCACTATATGATATCTGTCCCTCTGCATTCAGTCAGATAAATACCACAAGGTGGGCGAGGAATGGGCTGGGAGGCGAAGATTGCGTTCACGTGTCAGTCGGCGAGGTGCAGCAGATTGGGAAAATGGGCACGTTAGGACATGGATACAGGATGGTAGAAATCAAGAGGGGATTTAAATCTTGTTAACTATAATCGCCAGTAACTCCGCCAAGGCACAATAGTCCACCTTATCCGCATTGAATTGTACTCACTTATGGATATCAGCCACCTAAATACACCTGTTTTTTCATGAAGATCCATGCATTATCTCTTGAAAAATTAAAGAAAATGTCAAGTGAGAAAAAAAGTGAGAAAAAAATCCTGGATTCGTCCCTTTATCTGGGACCATCGCACCAAAAGTCAATAGGGTATATTCTGGGCTTTGGCCCAGATTGCACATACTATGCTGTGGGGAAATACATCTGTTTATACAGTCACATTGTGGGGACCCCCCATCCTTATGGGGACAAATCACAGGATGTAAATCATTTGATTTAAGGGTGAATATTAGGCTTAAGGTTAGGGTAAGGTTAGGTTTAAGTTAAGGTTGTGTAAGTGTTCCGGTTAGAAAAGTTGGGTAAAAAATGAAAATGAATGAATGTAAGTTTACTTATGTCCCCAAAAGTGATGAAGACACGACTGTGTGTGTGTCTGTGTGTTTGTGGTGCAAACAGAGGCAGTTTGAGAGAGTCTCAGGCCCAAGGCAAAAACCAGTAGGATACTTTCTTTGCCTTGCTTTTGCTATTAAACATGAACTCTAATTCCGAAGACATGAAACGAATCCTCAAAGAAACAAGATCAAAACTGCACTTAAAAAGAGGTGTATAGAAATATATTTTCTGTGGAGACAAACCTGTAACTGATGCACTGGAAATGGATTAAGAATGCATTTATTTTTGGCATGGATGTGCACATGTGTTCTACATGATAGTACGATGGAAGTGTGAATCCAATCTCTATTTGCCGTGAGGCTTTCTCCCTTCTCAGTCTGTCTTCCAGTAAACTATTCTGCTTTCTCGCATCTTTGAACAGCTCCCTTCATAAAACCTCTCGAAGGCCCCTTGAATAAAAGGTAAGATGCTATTTAACACTTTGTGTCATGGCCCTGGCTTGAACTGTGTCTCAAAGCAAAAGCTGCTTAGGCAGTGACGCCTGTTTTTTTACATTTTTTTTTTTTTTTTTAACCACTCATCACAACCCTTCCTCCTCCCTCCACATGCATTCTCCCTCTAAACACAAACAAAATGGAGTGTGTTGCCAACCCTCAAATGGGATCAAACCCAACCGCAGTTAAAAGGCTTAGGTTAATCTGATTTTCTCTGTGGTTCCACCGAAAGCTAGACCTGAGCCAGGGAGCTGACACTCCATGAACAAGACTGGGTGATAACACTTCACACAACAGGAGACAATGGAACGCTCCTCATTAGCTTCGTAAACCGGGGGTTGATCTGGAATATTAAAAGTGTGACAGTGAAGGATGTGCGTGTACAGCGTTTGTGTGGGTGTGTGCATGCGTGTCTTTATTTCATTGTCGCATACATGTGTGCAGCGGCAGGCACATGTGATTATGTTAATTATAATTTGTGGTAAACAAATAGCGAGCAGGTTCAGCTGAGGTGGACTGACAGATGAATGGATGTATTGAGGGTTATGTGGGGAGGTGGGGAGGTCCCTTGTCCCCAGATGGTAGGCGAGTCCCCACAACGTCGCTGCTAAAACTTTTCTTTTTGACAACACAATCTACGCATGGGTCATGTCAGTAAATAATAACAAAACTCTCTCAAACAAAACAAAACACTCCCACCACCAACAGAAAAAAACACATACAGTATGGCATATGCAGCGTTGTTCCACTGACAGCTTGATTGAACGACTTAGGTATAAAACAAATGACTGTTTACTTATAATTAGCCATCAAGTCGTGCTATCAATCAAGTGATACTCATAATGCCTCACGAGTGGGTTTTAGCTGATTTACAATGGCGACATAGAACTAAAGACCACTCTTCTGTGAAAACTTTTGAATCACAAGCCAGGCAAGTTGATTCATTTGAAAAATAACAGGTGCTGTGTTTGCCCTAATTAATTCCTCCAGTGTAGCCGGCCTGTAAAGAGGGTGAAACAGGCCAGCCACTGAACAAAGCAACAATAACCCTTTTCTAACTTTGGATTTCCTTTTTCACAAAAGGCCACAAAGTGCATGTTCTCTGGCTCTAGAGGCATATGCATAAAGGAAAGGAGGGCGCCTCTCTAGTGTCTGAGGTCTAATCCAGGTGAAAGAAAAATGGATTTAATAATGCCTATTTCAAAGAGCTGTTGCACTGTCCAAGTTTCAAAAATTGATGAACAACATTCTGGGGAGCTGAAACAAAATTGAAGATAATTTTACACGCAAACATTTGTCGGATGATGTTTATATCTCTGGGCTCCTCCTTTGGCAGCTTATTTTACTGAATAAATAAGTTCATCCCGGGAAGCACTAGACATCAAAGTGCTCCAACATATCAGGCAACAGTCCTCTGCCTCACTAGGACTGTCCAATTTTGACATGTGAATTGATTTTAACCAGAATTGATATTAAGAGAACACCGTAGGACATTTTGGAAAAGGCTGGAAAGCTTGTTCTAATCATAATTTATCATGCAATAGAAAGCCTCTGCAGAAGTTGTATTTTTTTTTTCAGTTGTTCTTTGACCGTTATTAGTTAGAACATTTGAGTGTTATACAGGCAGACACCCGTACAAGACTCACAACATTGACAATAATTTGCTGAAATCAATATTTGTGAAATACTCATTGGGGCTTTCTTACAATGTGCCAAGAAATTAGTTTTATCCTCTGCACTATCTTGATTTGAGTTTGAAATGCACCATTAATATTATTTTTTTTTACAGCAGACTGTAATTTAAGTCTGAAGATTACACAGACCACTTTATGTGGACTACTGAAATATATTGTTGGTTATAATCAAATCGCTTGTGCTAAGACAATGTAACCCTGTTATATGAATGAATAAAGAGAGAATATGCATGAAAAGATAATGAATCAGGCTGTTAGCTGAGAATGAAAAACATGCAACTGATGTATACCGTCACTCCTGCAATTACCGTACTGTCATATGAGATCACTTATACCCAGATGCCATCTTGTCTGGACATATAACTCATAAATCATTGACAATTATTACATTTTTGGCATTTCTATTTTAACCAGCAAAAACACAGAAAAATTGCTACTACGACGCTACTTGATGGACACACAAACAGACGAAAAATGAGACGAGAGACAACAGTAGGAGAATATAGACAACCAACAAGGAGCTTTTAACAAAGAATGGACATGTCCATTCTTCCCACAGGCTGTTTAAAATCATGATGACTCATACCTGAGACAGTGGCGATTATTCAAAGCGGCAATGTTATGCACCACTACTAGACCAAGCACAGAGCGTATTTTGAGGAAATATTCCCACTCAAATCCTAACAGAGGGCACATTGAATAAAACATTCTCGATGGCAATGAATCTGAATTGTAACGCAATAGCCAAAATTATGATCCTCTGGACCTGTGCTTGAGTAAATTCTCTGTTACTCTCTGGCGGGGGTTGGGGTGGGTGTTTGGAGGCGTCCCCGCTGTCAAATACTTGCAAATTGCCTACTGGCAATAGATGTATATATCTATATAATAGATGCTAGATTGAATATCTGATGTGGCCAAACTGCTCTGATCAGAAAGTTGCCCAACAACTGAACAACCTCTCAAGAGACCAAAGTTTTAGAGGAGGGCAGTGCACCGGTACCTTTAATTTTCTCAGAGTACTATTTTGTTGGTTCAGCCTTGTTTATCCTGTTATTACCTAACCCGTTATTGGTCACCCTTCAATGGAGAAGTATATCTATGAAAAATGATTAATGCATTAGCCCGTTGATTTACTCATTCATTTCTCTCTCAGAGTTGGAAGGCCAACAATTGAAAGGCTCGGTGCATGCCATTAATCAGAAAAAAAAATACTTCAGCGTAGACACAGCAAATCCCTGGACTCAAAATATTTTTTCAAACTACTCACTCCATTTTTCAAAGGTAAAGATGTAGTGCCCAACAACAACTAGTGGAAACCTGTTTTTATATTATTCTGAAAATAACATGGAGGAGAAAATTGTTTCCCCCATGCCCTCCAGTGGTTACCCCTGAGGCTGAAAATGAGCGTTGGAAAGCCTTTGACCCAAGACTAACACATTTTCATTCAATCTCAGCGGCCAACCCCGAGAGAGCTTCTCAAAAATAACATAAAAAAGACACTCTGTAGAGAGAAGACAAAAACTGAGATACAATCGATCGAAAAGATAGAAGAGACGTTGTCATTTGTTGGTGATGGATAGACCGACAGATAGATGGCTAAATGGATGGATAGATAGAAATAGCAAAGCTGATGCAAAATATGTACCTCCAAATCCCTTTCTTCGGTACATAATCATGGTGTGAAGTATTTCACTGCATTTCACTCTAATGAGAGCAATAATAAAACCTTTTCTTTCACAATGCTGGGAGCCAGCAATGATCTTTTTGCTGGAAGACTAATCATCTCTGTGTGATTAGGAGCTGAAGGTTAATGTGGGCTCACGCAGATGGGAGAGGGAGCGAGGTGGGAGTGAGGGAGATCAGACCAGACAATGTTCTAGGAAGGCACAGGCGTGCGGCGTTGCAGAGGCACAGGGGGGCTATAAGTGGTTAAGAGTCTGTGGATCAAGGGGAGGAGAGGCCTGAGCCTCATTACACATGTAAATGCAGCTTCCAGCATGGAGGCCCCACTTTAAAGCCTTGCTTTTTTAATTATTCCTTTGCTCTGCACATGATAATTGGGTCTAACTCGGCCCAGGGCCTGTTGACTATGTAACAAGAATAAAACACCCTAATGACTAAAAGGCCATTTTTAATGGTGATCAGGACAAAAAACCTGGCCTCCTGTTGGACTGGAAATAACCATGCTATTGCCTTTTGTCTTGATTTCTTAGACTCCCACTGTTTGATTGGGGCTGGGTAATGATGCACATAAAAACCATCCAAGAGTTTAATTTTGTCACCTGTTTAACATTTAGGAATTTATGTTAATCTAAGCTGACTTCTGTATCACTTTCTGTGATAAGACATGGTTAAACAAGCAAAAGAAGCACTGCTTTTCTCAGGGTGTATCTTTAGTAACAATGAAAATAATCGATGATTGATGTCCTTCATGAGGAGCTTGGCGTGCAGAAAACTTTTTGGCAGGCAGAATTGTTGTACAATCTGTGTATCCGTTCAAATGTGAATTCCCCAAATCTTTTCTAGTTGGTATGAACAACCACATTGCTGACAAAGACAGAAATCCAATATTGGAAGCTGTGAAATATTGATCCTACTGACTTTATATCTGCATCCAGCAAAATAAACAGAAAGAAAAATATTCTTTCGAAAACAGTTTGTTGTTTTCTGACCCTCCTTTGTCTTTGCCCAAAAGCTGAGTTATAAATTGCCCTCTGTATGTGAGTGTCAGATAGATATAATTGTTCAATCGAAAACTATCTCAACCAGAAGTACGGACATAATCAGGCAGTTACAGAAATACAAGACATCATCTAAACTCAAGACTCACTTGTTGACTTTTTCTGGGGCAGTTGAACATGTTCTGGTCTTCAGCGAATGGAACTTGTCAAGGTGTCAAGGAGATTTCAGGAGAGATATTACGACCACATGCAATCACGTGATGGCACCTGAGCAACTTAGATTTTCTAAATAAGAAGGTGTTCCCATGGTCAAAGATGAATCTCCACTCTCAAGGTAGACCAGTGCATTGTGATATAGCCTTCTGCTTTTTGGCACTGGCACAGATATCACAATGTTAACTCTACTCCTGACATTTTATCTTCAAACTGAATTTCATTGTTTCTTTTGTTCAACATTTGCTTTTATTCTTCTTTGCTTTTAAATACAGTCTGTGTATTATTGTAGATTATTTAGATTAGAGCTGCAGCAATTAGTCGATTAAATGATAAGTCTGTCAAACAGCTGTTTCAACTTCTTAAATGTAAGGATTGCAGTTTTTTTTTATATCAAAACAGAGAATCCTTGATCAAAACAAGCAATTTGTAGACTTCAGTTTTGGCTTTGTGAAACTGTGACAAGCATTGATCATAGTTTTTGACATTTTCCAGAAAAAAATATTTTGATCAATTTATTGAGACAGTAATTGGTAAAATAATCAATCATGAAAATAACTGTTAGTTGCAGCTCTAAATGTAACTAATAATATGTGAAATACATCACATATCATAATAGTTGTATGGCTTTCATGGTCCATCATGGTGCATGTAACACTTGGGAAAGTTAATGCTGATTTCTAAATCAAGAATAATGCAGGTGGAAGGAAGATACGACACATTCAACAGCATTCGTTTTCTATGAAAAACGAATAAGGTTATTATAAAAAGTGAGTGATGTGTGAAGCAGAAAAAGCTACCAATTTAAAGACACATTGGAGACCATGCTGCTATCTGTGACTTACTGATTAAGTCTAAATCAAATTAGCTCACAGAACAAAGGGTACTGTTTCTTAGACTCAGACATCTTCATTAACGTTGATCCACATAGTTCCACACTTCTGTCTGACATACTTCTCAGTGAAGGTGGGAGTCAGAATCGAGAACTTTGCTTCTGTTCTGCATGTTTGAGTGACTCAGTTAAGATAACAACATAGCTTTTTGGTATAGAGATCAGTGAAAGTAGTGTATTAATATTTTATTTTACAATTGTAGTATTCATTGTTTTTCAGTTTTTCTTCTAATTATACTTAATGTAATCTGTGAATTGATGTGAATGAAGCAATGCTTTTGTGTTAATTGTTTTTAATGTGTGAATTGCTTGTTTCACTTTACAGTATGTTCTTCCTACAGTATTATTGTGACAGATTTTTACAATGCAGGACAAAATCATTGACGTTCTAATAAAGCATCCACAGCTGAGCCACTTCAGCTCACGTCACATACATGTAAATGATTAGCTTCCAATTTTGTACAGTACACTAATAAATGTGTTGTGCTCAACATTGTTTGGGCCATGTGCTGTTTTCAGTGCTGCCTTTCTGCATTATCCACAGGTAATATGTTTCTTTGTGGCATTGTAAAAGCAACATTATGTAACTTTTTTTCCCTTTAAATAACAGCTTCAAAATCATTTTGATGGCACAGTGTCTTGTAAAAGGGTGAATGCTGTCTCTGACTCAGCCACTCCACCCCCCTATCACTTGCAACTTCAGTGAGAGGGAAGGATCACAGCGTTACATACATGTTTACTTCAAGATACAAGTTTTCAACACATAACATTGTTAGGACATATATGAGTTTTGTTTGTAGTAAGCACCTACATTATGTCTGACAAATTGTTTTTTAGACCTGGATTTGTATTTACGACAGTGGTGTTGCACTTAGAAACTGTTGGGGGCGCCAAATTACTCACAATACCAATTTCTACATAACATTGCTTTAAAAATCTCTTTTTCTTATGATATTAATGCAGTGTTAGTGCTTTGGTACACTGTTACCCAACTCCTTCCTTCATTACCATCAACACAGATGAAATGGAGGATAAATCTGTAACGCTAAAGCAACATTAGTGGACTCCAATGTTAGGGACCATTGCTCTCTGCTAGCGGAGCGGAGAGAGTTGAGGCACTTGAGAACATTCATGAAGTCACATCCTTTGGAATGTCACAGAAAATCCTTAGTCCAGCAGCATTAAACAAAACCGTCCACAGGCAACCGAGAAAAACGGTGAAGATTTCATTCCTCACGTCACGTTACAATTGGCTAAGATATGGCCAATAAAAAAGGGATAAATACACGTAAATTGTCACAAATTGTTACATAGATCCCCTTCAATAAATGTACAGATTAGGAACTTACCTTCCCTGGTTCGGCATCTTCACATATAGAGGCTTCGTATGGTGTGGCCAGCTCAGGGGGATTGTCATTTACATCCAGAATCTGGATACTCACTGCTGAGTGAGACTCCATGGTGTGATTATCTATAGAAGAGGCAGAAAAGACAACACACATAATTAATAGTGTAAATAGACCCAACAACAACACATTAAGTGGCTGACAGTGTGACACAAATCACACTGAGTAAACTGGTTGGGTAAAGTAGACGTAACACCAGTGCCTGACAACTGAATGACTGAGGTTCCGATCCTGGTTCGAGTGCTTCTCAAGTAACAGGCTGTCTGCACCAGAGGCATTTCAGTCATAGTCGTCCATCTTGTGCTCATCCGACTGCACAGATATGCATTTACTTTAATCAATACAGCTGTCTGAACAGACTTCAAAACAAGTCGCTTTTCACTTGCACTTCACTGCAACTCAAGGTGTATTTTTACCTTTCAGTTTTCTTCACTTATATGGATAACTACAGGGATTGTGTTTCGGGCTGAACACACAAAAGTCCTTTGGGAGAACAGATCCAGAGTAGATGTTGACAGAGGACTGCAGATGCTGCTGACATGCTCATGTTGCCATACGAACTGTGGACATGGGTTAATGGGCAAGATCACAAATGCTCTCACTGTCAGACATGAGGACGAGTGAGACAAGACACAGAGACTCAGATGGATGCAATTTTCCACGAAGAAGCAGACGGTTGGTTTGGCATTGTGGCTAAGTACTGAAGGGTTTTAATCTAATGCCTCCACAAATTGCACCCATTACCTGAATAACACTTTCTGGCACCGTTGAGTGACATGAAAATGGTACCAAAGATTCCATTTTTGTCCCTAGGTCCTCACTACGTGATAATGACACTATAGTATTTAGCACTCGCAGTTTAATAGTGTGAGTGCAAGAGGTACACATCAGCACAATGATAATGACAAATAAATGCTTTTGACAAAATTGCAAATGTAGTGCTGTAATTTTTATTTCTCATGCCATTTTCAACTGCATAAATCTCAAGTAATAACACCACAATGCACTCTCAAGACATTTTTCTTAATGGGCCAGAATGTAAACGTGGGAGTGGAGGAGATTATGTAATTAGTACAATCAAAACCCACTTCAAATTAGTCCGACTTCTCGTTGAATCTTAATTCCCATTCTTAATCATATGATAATGTCTGATAGAGTTAGCATTTCGCTCTGAAACACTATGTACAGTACAGAAGGGTGCCAGGGGCACTTAGGGTTTGTGTGTCTGTATGTGTGTGTGTGAGAGAGAGAGAGGAGAGTGTGAGAAAGGCGTAGAAAAAGCTAGAGAGACGGCATTATCTGTGTGTTAAATGAACGATCTGGTAGCTCTAAGTGTTGGTCCGGATGACTAAAACAGTGTACAGCTGTCACCACCCAGGTCATGCACCCTACAGACAGTGTTGCAACATGCAGCTACTGACAATAACCCACTGGTGAGAAAAAAAAACACGCAAATCACTGCAGTACAAAGAGCTCCACTGGATGAATTTCAATTGCTATAATTATGTAAATATAGCAGAGAATTAAGTGCAATTAAGTGAACTCACTCTTAAGAACGAGTATATTCACATTACTGAGGCATGTATATGGAAAAATAAATTAACACCGTCAAGCGATCGAGGGTAGCGTTTGCAGTTTTAATGAGAAGTTAGTTATTAGTATAATAGTAGTAGTAACCTTTGGAAGTTTGAGCTAAATGCTCAAACAGCAGGTTAATAAGAGTTCTTGTGCAAAAAACGACTTGAGTGTTCTTTGTTATATCACGGGTACGGATAGATTTGGGAAACTACAACTACTGTACCTAGCTATGTTAAGGGGAAATCTCAAGGTTAAGGTTAGAGAAAGATCACCTTCATAGTTAAAGCTGCGGTATGTATTAAGATAATTTTTTTGTTTCCACGTGTGGAAATTCTAATCCACAAAAACAGAAAATCACATATGAGTGTACATCATTCACATGTGGAAATATAAATGTGTGTGAGAGTTTTCATTCACATATGAAACGTCTCACATGCGGAAAAACGTCCAGCTCATATGTGGCATTATTTCATTTTTACATGTTGAAATTGAGGTTCACATGTGTAAAAGCCAATCACATGTAATTGGGAAAAAATGTGGATTCCGCATGTGATATTTCACTGTGATTTCATATGGCATGTTTTGTTTCCACATGTGAAAAAAAGCTTTTCACATATGAATGTATGTAATTCACATGTTGACATTTTGTGAATGTGAACAAATCCGATCACCTGCACAAAACGTCCAAATTAAGTGTGACATTATTTTCTTTCACATCTCAAAACTATAGTTCACATGTTGAAATAGACAATCATAATTCTGATTTAAAAAAAATCGACAAACTGATACTTTTTTTTATTAATGATGAATGCTTTTGTTTCTGATAATTGCCACTTGGTCTAATGGCCCTGGAGACTACAGACTGAGGTCCTTAGAAAGACCTTCAACTTCTCTCTACAAGCTCAGTCATTTATTCATAAGGACGTTGGGTCACAGCAGCCACTTCTCCTCTAATTTGTGTCTTCACAGCTATTTTAAAATTATTGTTCCATAAAAAAGATATTAAGGCTTAAAGAGTGACATATTTGGAGGCGTGTTTGCTTTAAATGATAAATCTGCCCCACACTCAGCCATGGTAATTGCTTCTTTCTTGCCCAATCTCAGCTCCACCCAGTTTCCTCTTTGTTGCCCATATTGGATTTTATGGATTTTTCCAGCAACTTGTCACAAGATGATGTCAAGGGTAAACTTTGGGCGCACAATAAAAAGTAAACTTTTCAAAGGTACAATGTCGGGACAGATGACAGAAATTGACAGCTAGCATACAGGTGAGCCATAAGCCGGATAGAAGAAAAAGACAAGGTTTACCAAAGACAGTCAGTCAGGGAAACTGATAGTCAACAGACTTTTGCAGACAAATTCTCCAGCTCTCTATCTCAGCACACAGTTCTGCCCGACAGTGGCACAGCTGCTAATGAGAATGCTGGTCTCAACTAATAGCATAATCCTCACATCAATGCCGGATTTTAATTGACTGCTTTTTGCCAGAGCAGCAAGAACATAAACGCACAGAGAGCTCCACCAGTGCTAGATATCTCCTCTCTTCTTCTTCTTTTTACTCTGTCTAATTTCGTCTTCACATTATGCCGCTGTCCCTGCTGTGTCAGAATGAAAACCAGCAATCATCAGATGTTACACATTTTACATTTCAATTCCCAGAATTGAAAACCGATGAAACAATGTGAGGAATGCCCCGCCTCTACCCACCCCAAACTCCCTCCGTGGGGAAAAAGAGTTATTCAGTGAGACAGGTTCATTCATCTGGACCAAGTGGCGCTGTTCTAAATCTGTCTGCAGATAGGGAAGAAGAATAAAAGGATTTCAACAGATTATTGGCATGCTCTGCATCTGTGCGGCACTCACCAGCTGTTGCGAATCTTTCAGAACAACTGCATAGTAGATCTCCCAGGCACTGAATTATACTGACATAACTTCAGGGAAGACAGATAGAGGATGTAAGAGTGTGTGTGCAAGTCTTTGCATACATGTGCGTGCCTGCATGAGCATGTGTGGGTGTGTGACAGGAGTGTCATGCTCCTTGCAACCAAATGGTTCATCTTCTGCGCTGGAGGAAACAGTTTAAAATGTCACTTTTGTCAGGAGTGGAAAATGTGGATAAAAACTCTTCTGGTCTCGTCACTTAGCCAGAGGCCTGGACATGTAGGCACGTATGCTGCAGAGTATTACGGCCATTTTGCGCCAGTTGCATAGTTCCAATATTACACAGTGGTTCAACCAAAACCTCGCTAATACAGCTTTAGTTATTGTGTGTTAGAACTAATAGCTGTAAATGCCCACAACAAAACATTTCCAGGCCCTCTGAACATCCTAAATAATTGAAAATATCCAATAAAATTGTCAAATCTTCCGGCACAAACGCGCCCAAAGGAAAAATAAAGATTCCACAATTACATCACATCAAAGACAGACGCTATCAGGTGCTAATTCCCATTTGCAATGACGGACATTCATTTCCATTACAATATTCAGCCAACAAAGAAGGAAAATAATTTAATTTTACCACCATCAAGATTAAACAGGTTTCGCATTTGGGGAATAAGCCTTATACACAAAGGAGAAAACATGCTTCTAAATGCATTGGTTTTCTTCTCTGTGCTGTGGCGGCGCCTGCTTTTCATTCATTTCCATGACAAATAATAAAAAAAAACATTTCTAGGATAAAGTGAAGGCAAACAACAAACTCGTTAAACCCATAACATCAACAAATAAACAAAATCCCTATAAGCCTTTCCATCTAAACACCGACTGAGCACAAACAACTTGGTTTCAATTCCACCCATGTTCACATGAAGCGTAATACACGATGCAGCATCAGAGAAACAGCTTGCGGCATGAGAAACTGAAACCAAGCATCTGATTAGAGCGACCCAGAGACATGATCGGCGTAAAAAAAATGTATGAGAAATACTACACATGCTAGTCGATGCCTTATAAATATCAGAAAGCATACGATTGTATGAAAACAGAACTTCAACTTTGTTATCAAATATTTTTGCAAGTTTTGACCATTCTGGCAGAAAGACTTCCTCCTTCTCTTTCTATCAATCAATAATGAGCGAGGAGCCTTTTTGTTGGCTGATGTCAAGACACATGTCACAATGTAACACAAGATTGCTTTGTCAATGACATTCTTGTTGAACTGGATAATGACGCTCCCTTTTGTGAGTTTGAAAACGGAGAAATGAATAGTGATCATAGTGTCTCTGCCAACACACCTCTGCTGGTGACAGAAAACTTGAATAGGCTCCATCATTCAATCGATGTGTTACTTTTTGGTCTCGGCAATGACGCGTGGCAATCTGAGTTCAGAAAATTCTCAACACACTTTCCTGTGAAGATATTTTCACATCCCTCTCTAAACATATGCTGTTTTATGTTCCTGCTGGTGGTGGAATTATCTACAAAATAACACAATGGTAGCTTCTTAAAAATATTTTTAATTCTTTGTCGCCAAGGTTACTGGTATTAATGGATATGATTTGAATGAATAACCTGTCCAACCTTAATGAAACCGGCTATACACACAGAGACACACAGAATATGATGATATGGTGAATTCCTTCATATTATCTGCATTTGAAGATAGGTCAGACACACTGACCCTTCTATGCCACTTTTTTATTTGCACTGGAATCTCTCAAATCTTTTTTATAGACATAATATTACTGACCATTGACAATTCCTTTTCATCGTAACATCATGTTATTACTGGTGAGTGATTTCACTTTATTTCAAGGAGTTTTGAACTGGTCATGAACAGGTTTCAATGTAATACTGATGCCTTGTCTGAGACGGGATGCAGACTGTGGGTGCCACTGGCTGCCTACAACCACAACAACCACCTGTTAGTTCATAACCTACATGCTGAAAATGCACCCAAGTTACCCTTACCCTAATCTAGTAACTAATGGCAAAAACATACTGTAAACAAGCTAGCAGCTTTTACCTTTTCTCTCGCAGCTCCAAATGTGCAAAACAAGTTTCTACGACACTATTTTGCCACTGCATTCTGGATTTAGCACAGCCCAAGACGACTGTTATTGGTTTGGATGAATACAAACAAGCCAGAGCGGTTTCGTCACCCTATAACAGAATTAACACTGATGCAGCCAGACCAAGTGGTACGGTACAGGAGTAAAACAAAGGTTACTTTATGGATCTTCGCCATATTAGTTGTTAATCTTACATAGCCACAAACAGTTACGTTATCTCATCACAATGCATCCTTCAAAAAGCTGCATTTGAAAAAGAGAAACAGTATTAATTAGAATGGCAGTCGGTAGAACATATGTGCCCAACGGTCCCCTTTAATTCAGTCAAGCCGCATCCAATCAAATCAAACTCAATAGCCCTGTATCACTCTAAATTTTAAACAACCCACAACTGCTCAACCATAATCTAAGATCACCAGATCCAGGATCCACATCAAATAAAACACACTCATAGATACCAGCCACCTAAATATGCCTGAGTTTTTTCATCAAGACACATGCATTCTTCCCTGAGAAATTCCACTAAGAAATTCCTGCATCCGTCCTTTTATCCAGATCCGCACCAAAAGTTAAGAGTGTATTCTGGGCAGAGACCCATCTTCCATCCAAGTTTTGTGGGAATTTGTTTGGTATTGATTGTGTCATCCTGTTGAAAAACCAACCGACAAACAGACACGACTGAAAACATTCACATCCTTGTTAAAAATATGTTGCATCTTCCTTTTACTGGCTAACAAAACAAATATTTTTTTAGCCGGATCAAAATTGTTAGACTCAAGGCAGTGGTGCTCATTCTGTTTTTGTCCACAGGGGCTGCCAGAATAAACAACAAATGTAAGTGCTCTTTTAAGCCAATAGCAACCCCCTTGACCGGTCACTGAAGGTCTGAGTTTGCAACTGCAATCGCAAAGTTTTATAACAGTTAAATAAGTAATGGTAATCAATGCGATGATGTGATTATGAACATGCTGCACTCCAGTAGTGGATGCATCAAGTCTCTGTGTTTCATCAAAATTCACTGAGTGGGGTTTAAATCATCAGGGGACAGATGATGAGGCAACCAAACAAAAAGGTCCACTTCATATTCATCCAAGTGAAGACCGCTCTTCTCTGAAGCACATCAACACACAACAACCCTGATTGACCATTCATCTCTACAATATTGTGAGAGTAATACAATGCAAGTGAGCAACTCTGTGGCCTCGAATGCCAGAAATGTCCCCACAAGCACTCGGTATACTATGCACGACCACTATTTGATGAATTAATTATGTCAGCCTATCAAAAGAAGGAAAACAAAACACGCTGTTTGAGTATTCAGGTTCTCTTCCTCCTCCTCCGCAACTACACCGCCAGTGAGGACATGTGAGCGATTATGTAACAGGACAGACCAGCAGCCCACATCAGCCGGGTCACAACCTCTGCTCCCTGATTACACATTATTATGGCTCCCCACAGATGGGAGTTTCACTACAATAGCTCAAACTACATTCATTCAAACAGAGGCACTTCAAACCCTGTGTTGTGCACTTTGGTGCCAAATTTCCTCTTATTTTGACTCTCAGTTTAACGTGAACCACTTATTGTGCTCCGTAAACAGGTCTTGCTTTCCGTTACACTGCTCTTTAGATCCGCTTTTTCCTTCGCATTCTCCGACTTTGATTGAATAGAGACACTTATCTCCCCTCACAACGTGTGTTATTCATTTGGAGTCGGAGAGAAAAATGTTCTAACGCCATAACAATCAAACAAGGTGCATGTTTGCCAGACAGCGAGTGAGAAAAAGTTATGCTGCAGAAAATGTCTCTTCACTGCAACAGTGCAAGAGATAAAGACTTTCCAGCTACTTCGGTATCTTTTTGCCCTCAGGGTGATGCTCCTTTTTTTTCTCCACCAACCTGTCTGGGTAAAAAAAGCAGTTCTGCAAGGTGATATCATACTTGCTATCAGTTCTCGAAAATTATATGTCACTCTAACTTACCCTGATACGTTTCTATGGAGAAGACTGTCAGGAAGTACGCCGGCTAGTGACAGTGCAGTTAAATGCTCCTCCTGTACTCAGGGGGTTCTGTGTTTTCTGGAAAGTAGACAAGTACTACGCAGATGACAGGTTGTTTCCTCCTTCACACTGACAATGTCTGCAGAGGAGATGCTCAGCGTTGCTATCTTTAATTGGATGATTTCGAAGACATGCCGTGTGTGCATGTGTGTGTGTATTTGTGTTTGATTAGTGGGGTGGGCTCATAGCTGCACTTGAACTAAAACATCTTTTCTTAGCACAGACACATGTGCGGTTATTGACATTTAGTGTGTGTTGCAATTTTGTAGCCAGGGTTAATCTCAGGGCACAGACTCGGAGCATGTCAGAAAAGCTGTTGTCACTTGTCCAATACTGATACGGAGGCAATACAAGAGTTCAAAGGTCAGAAATGGACTGGGAGAATAATTAAGGGGTGAGCCACAAAACTCTAGCTTTAACAATGTCCTCAGACAAGTTGACCTTGTGGCTCTCCGGGCCTTAATGAGGAGAGGGACCCAACAAAAAAAAAGAACAAAATCATTATAGAGAAAATAAAGTCCTTTCTTAAAATACTCTAGCTAGCTGATTCACAAGTCCTTACCCCCTCTCTCTTCCCATCTCTCATGTGGCCTTTTTTTATTTTCTTTCTGTCTCTCTCTTTTTTTTCTTACTCCGTCTCCTGTCTGAGCGTCTACAGCTCTCAGGACTCCCTGAGCTAACAGGCGATAAAGAAACATTCTGGATGGGAATTCTGATGGCGTTGACCACTGACTCCGTCTGTCCGGATGTTTCTTTGGAAGGCAATGTGAGAGGCTTTATCTATCAAGTGCAGGCATGTGTTTATGTCTGATATCGGAGGGGTTAGGGCCGCTTTAAATGTTCAATTAACATTAAAATGTGCCTATGACATAATGCCAAGCACAAAGAGGCAGAGCACAAAAGCGCCCAAATTGCTCTGGGAATTACAGCTCGAAAAAAAAAAAGACTCCAGTCTAATTTTGTCAGAATGTTTGTGTTGGGTGAGACTGCTTACTATTCAGTTTAGGCTGTATTGATTATTGGAGTAATCACAGTCTGAGGCTATATGAGAGTAGAACAAGTATGAAGACATTTTCAAAATCAGCTTTGTTTATGTGCATTGTTCTCCTCCTCCTTCCTGTGTGCAATGGCGGATACCAGTTAGATGCAGAATGTAATCTCCTCTGCTTTCACCGCAATCCCAAAATCACTTCATCTGTATGAGATTGAAAAAAGTGGGGAACACCAGGCCTCCTCCTTCCTTCCTCAAGTTTACTTCTAATGTTATAGTAATAACTTCCCAGCTCCCCCAAGTTATTACATTCTTCATTTTCTTTGCAATGACAAAAGGACCCAATGAGATGAAAAAAAAAAAAATAAAAAATAGAAGCTCTTCCTTCATTTTCAGTGATACGTTTGTCAGCTCGAAGGCAAGCGATAAAACGATGACTGTATTTTCATCCTGGTATCAGAAAGATGACATTGATGACTAGAGCGGAGTGTGATGTCCTTCATAGGTTGGCAGAACATATGAAAACAAGCTGTCCAGCTGTTTTGCTTGTGAAGCAGAACGATATACAGTAAATATATTTTTGAATCAACTGTAAAGAAGCCTGGCCACCAAATTTCAAAATAAAGGACCTGTCGTAGGTATCATATTAACATTACATTACAATATTATATGGAACTCAGATTACATGTATATATAATGACCTCATTGTTTGAGATGGTGTTTCATTTGTATGCACCAAACCGCTGGATATATTAAACAAGATGTTGGGACATTTTTGCAGCTTTGTTAGTGGCAACAAAATTGGGCATTTTTGATGAGATGACAAAATAACTGACAGCCAAAAATCATGACTTTTTAAGGATGGGAAGGAATGATGTTTGTAGCGACAGAACCGTTTCAGCCAAAACATGATGAAAGTCGTTTTTGAGCCTTAACCTAACCAGACCTTAAGCACTGAACCAAGAGAAACAAAGAGTTCTTTCAAGGATTAATCCAAGGACACGGACTCGATTTCTAGCCGTTTTTGTGGTGACGGAACAATTTACGGCAAAACACAATCTTCCCCTGACCCTAACAATGTGTTTTTTGTGCCTAAACCCAACCAGACCATTGAAAATTCAACGTAAAGAAACATAGAGTTGCTTTAACATATCCCTGGTTTGCAGAAGTGTACACTGCAATTATTCCGCCAATTGGTTTAAAGCTGCTCTCACTCCCAAATTGACTGACGGGTCTAACAAGTGCTAGGACAACACTCACATGTAAACAAAGAACTATGTTTTCTAATGACATAAAGGTTTACATTACTCATGTTTGTTAACAAATGTATGGTTAAATATGACCAGTAAGGTTGTGGTAATGTTGAAGCTGAGACATAAGCTCAATCCAAATGTTCACGGTCTCGAGTCGAGGTCCGGTCTTCCAGAATCACCACCACAACGAAAAAAAGCACTTAAGATGTTAAGACATACATAGAATGCTTATTATGTCTTCCAAAGGTTTATGTAAAACTACATTATAAAACTAACTTTCATGCAGATACCGCATATACAGTAATATGAATACTATACTATACTATAATACTATATTTAATCAACTTAGAGTTACTGGTATTGGTAATGTTACGTATCCCATGACACTGGTCTCTTGTTCTCAGATGATGAATTTTGTTTGTAGCAAACCCTGACATCCATTTAAGTGCTGTTCTACCACCATGCATTACTTTCCTTGTCTTTCTCAAAGCTAAAAGCCACAACACTCTGCTGCTGAGAATGTGCCAAAAGCTTTGGTAGCTAATGACGCACAGCCGTGTGAGGTTGTCTGTCACCCCTTATCACCCCTGGTGGGAGTCGGCAAATGTTGGACAGCTAATTCAACTTGTACAGTCTCCATCACTGGCAGGCAGTGTGTGCACACAAAGCCAAGTTTAACTTTCTTGTTTTCAAAACTGGGCAGTGAATTGTTCAAACAAATGCAAGTGCTCTCCTTAAGAGCAGCTTCAGTTGCCCCTCAGCTACATTTTGTTATTGCTTGGTTTTCGGGTGATGTGAGGAGTACAGTAATAACATTAATTTTGATTACTTGTTCATTTGTACTGGTGTTATCTTGATGGTGCGTTTTTTAAAGGCTTTGTTTTGACTATGTTAAGATCCACAAGTCTCGCATGGGGTGAAAAAAAGCCTTTTCCACTTTGGCTCAGATTGTACCTGGTGGAGTTAATAGTACATACTGAAAAAGTCACTAGAGTATAATAAACACCATACTGTACATTTCCCAGCAGTATGAAGATGCAAACATCCTATGTGTGATACGCTCAATTTAAAATGAAAAGCAATGTACCTGCTTCGACAGCCTTTACAGTGATATTGTGCCAGCCAGCAGTCTCTCGGTCCAGAATCTTGCCCAGTGTGATGGCACCCGAATCGGGATCGATATGGAAGATCATCTCCTGGTCTGTGGTCCGATCGATTGAAAACCTGAAACAACGGATTAAAAAGGAGATATAAATGTTGAGAAAAAGAAGCAGCAAGCAAGAGGAAGGAAGAAAGTCAATAATTACACAGAAATGTACATTTTGAAGTAATTTAATTAAGGTCTTTGTATTTTTTTTCTTAGAACTTAACAAGGACGTGGAGAGTTGGCTTTGGGCTCCAATAAATAATACCAATTTATGCAGAAGGGACAAGAGTTAAAGCAATTATATTTGAAAGGTATTTACAGTACTGGAGGCTTGTCACAGGGTCCTGTGACCCTAATAGCACTGTGTCCCTGCAACTGCACGCGGCCATATAGTCAGCTTTTCTCTGCCTATTCAGAGTAAGAAAATAAACATTAAATTTTCATTGTGCACTCTAGAAAAACCACAAATGCATCTCTCCTTCTTCGGGGTACTTGGTGCTCTGAGAAGATTGGTGAGTCAACAAAAACTTGCTGAAAGGTTTCTTTGTTCTTAGTTCCTCACACACACACACACACACACACACACACACACACACACACACACACACACACACACACACACACACGCATGCATGCATACACTTTCTCAAGCCCACATAAACCATGATACAGTACCATGGGCATTACAAGCTCTTAAGGCCTCTCTGACAAACATCAACCAGCAGGTCTCATGAGAATGATCGTCACATGTTGTGGATATAAAACGTAATGTCAAGAGACCCATATGTTAAACTGATGTGGTATAGAGAACAGAATAAAGTCAGCTTCTGATCGCAGGTCGATTTATTAAATAGTGTGGGGGTAGAACTGTGTTTGCATTAAATTCAGTTAAAGGGTAACATGTGTGAAGTGTGTTACCAGGTCACTGGGGGTACTACCGCATATGTTAAAAAAGCTATATAAAGCCTTTTGTGGCTCCAGAGGAAGCTGCATGCAATCAGATAAATTGCCTCCAGTGATGTCACTGAGAGGCTACATTGCACTGTGGGTAATGTAGGCACTAGGCTTTTAACACGGTTGGACTCATTAAGGACAGTTTAAAAAACAAATGAACAAAATAGGTACAGCCTTTTCTATCCAGCACATTCTTCTTCCTTTTCACAGCCTGGCACCTACATTACCCACAATGCAACTTAGCACAACTGGAGTCAATTAATTAGATAACATCCAGCATCCTCTGGAGCCACAAAAGGCTTTATTCTGCTTTATTTACATATACCTGTTAACACACTTTAATGAGTAAAATTGGTGGAGTTAGCCTTTAAACTCGCCGGACATCAATAAATTAAACCGATTCTGACTTGAGCAGGATCAACAATTCCTCTATTCTTTTTTTCAGTCGTGGTGTAACTAGATTTGGATAGAATGAGATTTTCCCTGTTGGAAATCAACTCTTGCATCTGAAACGACACCATGGCAGCCAACCGATCAGTGTTTAAGATACTGAACTGGCGTTGCGCCCTTCCACACAATCACACAGCCTACTGTACATGTGTATGCATTCACGTATCCGTCAGTGTAGTACTCTGTTACATCTCACATCAACATGCATCGTGTAGGATGGTGATCAGATCCGGCTGGGTTACATTAACACCTGCCATTGACATTTGTCTCCAGCGTAAACATGAAAAATATACTTCTCTCTCTGCTCTACCGAATCTCAAACTGTGCTGCACAATGCCTCATTGTATTTCTTTCTTTTTTTTTTTCATAATTGGATTCAGATGACAGATATGACAGCACGACAGACAAAACAAATAGATAAATAAATAAAACCTCTTGTTTTTGTACACATTTGCTTCCCCACATGATTACTATTCAAAAGGAGACAAAAACTGAACCTTTGGTTTCCAGTGCATGTCAGTTTTCGCGGGATGCAAGTAAGGGGGCATCAGCACCATGTTTTTAGACTCAAAAAAATTCCCTGTCCTCATAAACACTGATTCACGCTCCATCAGAGTAAAAAAAAACAACCTTTTTTTTCTAACACAATCTGTCTGCATCACAAAACACAAACTTGGCTGCTGCACACACAGTTTTTGGAATGCCTATCATGTTGGCAAAACAGCATCCATGCCCTTTAAACTAGACTATAATTGTTTAAGCTCATTTGTTTTGTATCTTAGAGCATCTTTTGACAAGCTGTCTTCCATTTGTTTGATCACCTGCTTGAATCCTCGTGTGTTGGACATTCTTTGTTAACATGAGGCATGGCACCCTTTGCAGTTTGTTTTTACTGCTCCGTAATATTCACTCATCAATAAATCATCTTGCTGATCAAAACCACAGCGGATGCATACTTTGCTCTAATACAACACCACTCAGGGTGCTTGATTATCCAGAGTTCAGTGTGTGTTGCCCAGTGCCAGAGGCCATCGGCTCGCTAACTCTGCCCAGTAGGTGGCTCCATGCCAACCTCTCTCCCTCCCTTTCACTTACGCATTCACTTACTCAAAACACGTGCACACACACGACCACACACACTCGTTTATGCTTGCACACGTATCACACACTTTCAGCTCCAGGCTGCCAAGACACTGGTGAACGACAGCGCTGCCATTGTGTTGCACTTTATTACACCTGGAACTCTGAGCCTCATGCATTTTTAATCGAGGTAATTTGCACAGGCGCTGCGTGGGTCGGTGTGTACTCTGTCAGTGAGACTGTCTTAGCCCTTATCTACATTCTCCTCTAACACTGCGATTGCTCTTCTGAGGACACATAAACTTGAGACCTTGGTACAGAAGATTACCAGATGATATTGTTTTTATCACACACAGTGATCGGAGGGAAAAGAAGAGGTGTTCAGCACAGCGTCATCCATTGTGCAAGCCACACTGTTCACCGTTTGCTCTGGCTTTCACTCCATCTTCGAGAGGAATTGTTTTTAAAAAAGATTATGCTCTTAAGCTACCTATGTATCTACTTGTGGCAAGTGAGTTATAGTACCTCAAAGTTACATTTTTCATGGGAGAAATTCTGTCCTCACAAAAATGTATACAGCTGTAAAGTCTTGTGGAATGGCTGCCCGTGTTGCAGTGCTGCAGTGTCCCGTCCGAGCCACATAAAAACGACGCACTCAGTCATGCAAAACTTTGCTTTAAAATCCTGTTATTCATACTTAGCAGTAACCTTTCCACAGCGATGTTTTATTGCCAATGTTTTGGTTGATATAGTTTTTATCAGGCTGTTGCAAAAAGCAGTTGTGTTCATCCAGTATCTAAGTACTACTTTAATCGTATCTCTACGTTTTCATGCATTTTTTATATGCCACACTTTTACACAGCCAAAAGATTTTCATTTATACCAACTTCGATATTATTACCAAATCAAATCACTCATGTGCACCAGTACAGTTGGGTCAGAAACAATTCTCTCCTTTAAAGCTGCAGTCCACTCTGTCCATTACGTTTTAAGTACTAGTAGTTGCTGACCATGATTGTGTTTGTCCTGTGTTATGCATATGGACCGTTTACAACAGTCAAGGTTCGCAATTATATAAAACATAAGGGACCAAATTAATGCGATTAAAAGTAAACTATAACCTTTGTTTTCCCCCTGACACAACAAGTAGCCTCTGTTTGCCATATGCTGCACCAATTTTAACCATTTTCTTTCCAGCAAAACTGGCATTAGGTTCATTGCTGTACCTGACAGGTTTTCTCTTCTCATCTGGATCCCTGGCAGTGACAATTCCAATCAGCGCTCCTACTTTGGCGTCCTCTTGCACTTCCATAACAGCGCCCTCTGGTGGTTGAAAGATGGGTGGCTCGTCTATGTCCGACACGCTGACCCGGACGATGGTCTGGTCTCGGAAGGAACCCAAGTCCACGAAGCGAGGGTCCACATGTTTATTCACTGCCTCTACCACGACGTTATGTGTGCGCTTGCTCTCGAAGTCCAGCGTCTGAAAGAAAAACAATATTCTGTTAATTTCACAGCAATCTATTAAAAGTGACACCAGACTCAGTACGGATACCGACACTCAGATATCAGTGTACACATATCCCGTCTCGGTCGAGCTGATGGTTTCTTTCTAGTTATTGTTGTGTCTGCAGCACCAGGTCATCACTAGTGGTAGCTAGAATAATGAAAACAGTCCACTGAACCAACATACAGCTGCTGGCTTATTATTCACATGTTCATTTTGCCATTCGGCCCCATTCACAAGAGCGATATGTCATTTAAGAGTGAATGAATGAATGAAAAGATACTGCTACTAAAATTCTGCATATGGTTTTCAGATTTTGACACAGAGTACAATTTAAGTTGAAAACAGTTCAGCTTTTGAAGAGAAGCGGCACTGACAGCCAAACCCCAGTGAGCGACTAATGATCATCAATCATCAAAGACTAGTCATCTTTCTTTCGCCATGTCTTTAGCACACCTTACTGTAGGCTTCTCTGTCTGAACATGCCCTATTAGGCCTACTAACTGGAAAGACTTGGATGCGAGGTGCAAACAGTATTAACTTTACCAAAAGCTGCAAGTTGAATGCTCACCAGCAAAGGCCCAGTCACTCGTTGATTTCTAGCCAAATGAATCCAAATCACTTTTCGCTGGATTTTGTCAGAGATGGTAAGAACAGCTTTGTGTGACAAGGCAGCTTGAAATTAAAAAATTAAAAGTCCAGTGTGCAGGATTTAGTGTCATCTTGCCGTGAGGTTGCAGAAAACCAACTAAGTAACACTTCTCTCAGCCTCACCTTCCGAATGTGTGGGAGAACCTATGGCCACTGAAAATGTGAATAACCCACATAATGCAAAAAACACAAAAACATGAAAGGCCCTCTGCAGAGCCAGTGTTTGGTTTGGCCTGTAGCAAATGGTGGGGAATCATGGCGACTCCATGGCACAGGACCTGCTACCTCTGTAGCTATAAAAGGCTAATAAACAACACAAATATGCCAAATCCTCCCCTGCCAATATGTCCTATTGAAACTATTGACACTGGCAGTGATGCAAAAATATACACAAACATATGCAAATTTTCATCAAGGTCGTATTATCACATTTAGATAATAACCAGACCAAGCAGGACTGACAGAACAACTGTTCCAGCTTGCAGGGCTCTGACTGGGCCTCTGGGGATACACTGCAGCACTGACCAGCTCTCTAACTGGTAGTGAGAGGTTGAATTCACCAGGTTCATCTCAGCTGCCTGTTCCAGGGCTCCATGCCAGTCCATTAATATGTATTAATATGGTCAAAGACCAAAGTTAGAAACAAACTATCTGAATGTGGCAGCGGTAGACCAGAACTCCCACGTTCTGGGAGGTAAAATTACTGTTTTCATCAAAGTAGTCTGGTGGATTTGAAAAGATGGATATTACAGCTTCAGTTCCCCGCCGGTAATCATTTATAGCAGTCTGTCTGGGCAGAAAGTACCAAGGTTACTCATTCCAAATAACTTTTGTCCCATTGTCTTTATAATATTGTATCATTTGCCATAAAATACAGGGTGCAACTAAACTACAGGTTAAAATGCTCCCAGTGTGTACAGGGCCTTAAGTTAACACAACACAGCCATTCTTATTTGCATGCGATTATACACTAATGTAAACATAATTATGAAGTTCTATTTCTGCCTATAGATGTCCCTAAATCCCACACACTTGATCACTCTAAGTAGACAAACAACAAAGTCTTACATTCAATATCAGCACAGCTGGTAATGGTAGCTAATCTGATTCAAAGTCACACTTTTCCAGCACCGAGCATCATCTCTTGACTCTCGTATGAGGATGTATACAAAATTGTGTTGCACAAGTAGAAAATAACACTCAAATTTAACATATTTGTATACATTTTTGCCTCTATAATGGTACAAATATATATAGTGGCTTTACAGACCAGAACAGCAGCATAGTCCTCCTTTAAGTTAACCATACCTTCTTGATGGCGACAACAGCTTCCTGCGTCTTGTCATCGGTGGTGACCTTGAAGAGCTCGCCTCCCTCTTTGATCAGATAGCTCATGTCTGTGTTCTCCCCCATGTCTGCATCTGTGGCAATGACGCGTCCAACCGGTGTCCCCACAGCCGCCCCTTCTGACACCGAAAACTGGTACATCTCTGGTATATGGAGAAAGTGGTTGGAGGATAGGGAAGGAAAAAACAAGGAGAGTCAGGTTCAGAGAAGCAGCAGAGGGATGAAGTATGGGAAATAGCACAAAACAACACGGAGAACAAGAGGGAAGACCCCAGCGGAGGAAGGATGAGGAGAGATAGATGGTAGGCCGTAGGTGGAAAAAGAAGGTATAAGAGCAGGATATTGGTAGAAGAGATGGATAGGGAGCAGAAATAGAAAAGTGGGAGGAGGGGGGATGAGAGAGTAACAAAGATAAAGAGGGTAAAAAGGGGAAGAGACGGGTAATGGAAAAATGAAGTAGGGATGGGATTAAAATGAAAGAACAGCAAGAAATAGACTTCAGGCGGTTGTTGTCAGTGTGATCGCTGCATTCACAGAAAATGGAATACACAAAATAATCTTTGACCGTCCACAACCAAATCCATAGCACAACTTTAATAGCTTTTTCACCTATTTACTATCATAATTAGAAAATGTTTCATTAAAACAATATAGATGAGAACAACATGCAATTTTAACTATATTAATTAAAAAAAAAATTAAGCATGTCACGAAAAACACTTGCTGGTGTCCATGATCAAGTGTGTGATTACTTATGCCAACACATGTTCTCAATCTTAAATCTAATGTCATACTTCAAATGAAGGAGCAGACTAAAGAAAATGTATGAGATCTGCCAGACTTCATTATGAAAAAGATAAAAAAGATAAAAGGAGATGAAACTTTATTGTTCCCAAGAGGCAAATCATGTGCAAACATCAAAGTCCTCACATTATACACTACGCCATCTTCCTTTGCGTCTTATTTATGAGGCTGCTTTCCAAAGTCTATCTATTCCCCATACCATAGAGTGGAGACACTACAATCTTGCAGCGGGGTTTATCCCTCTGACTGGGTAAATATGATTTACTGAGATGAAAAAAGGATTTATACAGAAATAAGAAAAGGTGTGTGGAGACATATCAAATACAATCAACCAGCCTGTCAGATGGTGTTCCTCTAGCTGTTACAAAAGTAATAGTGTTATGGTTTATCTCCAAAAAGGAGGACAACATAAAAAGTTGAGACGAAAGAAAGAAGACATGGAAGTACTGTTGTATTCATAGAGCTAATTATTATTCAGCAAGGAGTTACATGCGAGCATATTAAAGGGACAGTTCACCCCAAAATTGAAAATACATATTTTTCCTCTTATCCATCCAGATTGTTTTGGTGTGAGTTGCCGACTTTAGGAGATATCAGCCGTCAAGTTGTCTGCCTTCTCTCAATCATAACGGAACGAGATGACAATCGGCTTTCTGTGCTCTAAGCGCCACAAAATACATTTGACAAACTCGACAGCAATGTGTCTTTGCTCTTTACTCAAGATAAAATACACATACCTTGTTCTGAGCAGTTTCATGGAGGATCTTTAACTTTTCTTACAACCAAAACACACCCGGCAACTACATCACTGCGCAAAAGGAAGCGTGCTTCACCACGCCGCTAGCTAACTTTACAGCTCAGTTAAGGAGGACGACATTAAAGAATCTCTTCCATGAGCAGATGTACTCTCCGTTCTGCACAGTGATAGAGTTGGTGGGTGTATTCCTAAGAAGAGACATTACTGCTGAGTTTTTTAAATGACTTTTTCAGCACTTTAAGCACCACAAGCTGAGCACCATCCAGGTCCATCATATCCAAGAGAAGGCACACATCTTTATGTCTACATCTCCAAAACTCTGCAGCCCATTAAACATTCTAGATGGATACATAGCACTACAGGTAAGAGAAAACGTGTTTTTTTGTTTTTTTGTTTTTTTTTGGTGTGAACTGTCCCTTTAATGTGTCGTAGGTTTCATTAGGTGCTGGTGAAATAAACTTAAAAAGGTGTGAAACTATCACTTTTTATTGGCTGATATGTCCTAAAATAAACCAGCTTCTTTAGTTTGCTTGATATAAAGCTACTGTATCTTTCAATTGTTTGTGTGGCGAGGTGAGACAGATTGCATTCTTAGCTGAACGTTTCAACTCTAACTGTTGTGCACTGAAAACCATTTATCCCAAAAACCATCTCACCATCATAAATCCATAGCATTATAATGAGGGAACAATCAGCCGTATTGATGCAGTCCTCTCTTGAGCCTCGCTTAAAAGGAATGATCAAACGTGCAGTGGAACGCATCAATTCTCCATATTTGATAGACTGCTTTGTTATGGGCTGAAGGCTTGATAGGCCAATAAATTGAAGTTAGATGATTTTACTCGGACTACATGCAGGCCATTCAGTATGGCAGCTGATGCTGCCATCGCTTATTGGTGTCGGCGGCCTGCATGTCGCAAACTATATACAGTATCTGTGTCTTTTATCATCTTCTCTGTGTCTCTGCTTTCCTTTTTTCCTCATTATTTTTCCTCCCTCTCTCAGTTCTCACCTCATTCGTCTCCACTCTCACTCCATTCTCTCCCTCATTTCCTCCCTCTCTTCTTGTGTCTCGCCATCTCTCTCTCTCTGCCCAAAGTAAGATAATGTGCATGAGACACTCACTCTGTGGGAAGCGCGGTGGGTTGTCATTAACGTCTGTGATCACTATGGTCACCGTGGTGGAGCCGGACAGACCACCCATTTGTCCTGCCATGTCTGTTGCCTTGACGACCAACTCATAACGATCCTGTGTCTCGCGGTCCAAATCTGCCACTGCTGTCATGATGATCCCTAATGAATGAGGGACAGAGGAGAGATTGGAGGAGAAAGACAGAGGGATGAGGATGGAGAGAGAGAGAGTAGGAGTAGTAAGGGAGGCCAATGGAAAGGTTACGTTAGTGGCTAGCACTTATGCAATAACCAACTATATTTCCCCTCTCGGTTTGAATATCAACTTCTACTAAGCACTGGATCATAGAGACACAAGTGCAGCGCGGTACATTTCACCTCCTAAGACTGGCTGGATGGATGAGATTGTGTCATATTTGTGCCTCTCCGCGTACACCATTTTATGGCTCAGCTGTATTAAAATGAATAATATATAGGGGCAGAATGAAGGCATGCCTCAGCCACCCTGAACAGCCTTACAACTCTTCCATGGTGGGTAGGACTGCAATCAAACCCGAGAAGTGGATTTCCAAAGAGCAAGCGAGGGACATAGAGAAAGTAATATAGTGCAGAGAGTGAGTTGGAAGGCAAGCAGAAAGCTTCGATGGCTCCTCCAGAGTGAACTTTCTGTTGCACTTGAACAGAGTCAGTGGTCAGTTGAAAAACAAGCCTTTTACTGAGCAAAGCCATGGTAGTGTTCCAATGTATTCTAAAATGTACAACTGCAACCCCCTAATTTCAATTTAAGATCAGCAGAGCAACAAATAACTAACACTTCAGTTTGGATTCACATCTGGTCAGCTTATGAGTGAATGCAAACAGCCTGTCCAACGCTAGCAAAAGGTTATGTTAGATGTGATGTGACCATAATGCCATGTCGGTGCTGGGCTACAAGTACATGACGTTCTTTTTGTGATGTTTACATGAAAACTATATTTGGTAGCTCTCTCTTTTTATTCTGTATCTGTCTCTTATGCCAAAGATTATTGTCATTAGCTGGCCAGTTCTTTAAATGATTGATTGATTAACCGTTTAGTCTATAACATGTCATTTTTTAATTTTTTTTAAATGCTCCTAAGTGATGTCTTCAGATTGCTTCTTTTGTCCAGGCAACAGTCCAAAACCCAAAGACTCTTCATTTACTGTCAAAAATGACAAAGGAAAGCAGAAAATCCTCACATTTAAAGGGTGACTCCAGCAATTTTCCACATTAAAGTGTGTTAAGAGGTCTTCGGGAGTGCTACTGTATACAGAAAAAAGTAGTGCATAGCTTGTTTGTCGCTCCAGAGGAAGTCAAATTGATAAATTACCTCTAATGACATCACTCAGTGGCAAAGTTGGATTCTGGGTAGTGTAGGCGTTGGGTTTTGAAAATCAATTCAATATTTGGACTCATTATGGACAGTTTAAAACAAATGATCAAAATTGTTACAGAAGAGTCGCAGTTAGCAACTTTTTTTATTTCACCCATTCTTCTTCCTACAAAACCTGGCGCCTACATTACCCACAATTCAAGTTAGCAACTGAGTGACAGTGGTTATTTATCAGGTCACATGAAGCTTCATCTGGAGCCACAAAAGGCTTTACGCTACTTTTTTCACATATGCAGTAGTACTCCCTAAGACCTGAAAACACACTTTAATGTGGAAAATTGTTCTTTTTTAATTACCCTTTCTGACACTTTGCTTGTAAAATGACTGAAATGATTAATGGATTGTCAAAACAGTTGGCAATTAATTTTCCTTTGATAGACTAATTGATTAATTAACTATTTATAGCAGCCCCACCTACACTCTTACAAACTAGCACTTGGCCCTTAGTAGGTACATCTCTTCCGTGGTAGCCAAGCAGCAGCAGCAGCATCAGTAGTTGGCTGGTTTGCTGTGCAGTAGTAATATAATTCCACTTTACCCCTTTGGGATTTTCCCACATCAGAATCTATTGATGCATTTCCTGAGCTTGGTGTGCTGTCTCACTCCCAAAGGTTTGCATTGTGTTGGGTACACAACTCACTGATTCCAGTCACATTTAGCCCTGGGCCATGTTCTATAAGTAGCCAAAATGCAGTACATGCAGCAGTGGAGTTAAGGAGGGAGGCAGATGACATGCTCCTCTTTCATCCACCAAAGGCCAGAAGGAATGCATCTAAATCAGGGCTGTCAAAAGTAAAGCCCCAGTCCCAAACTAGTACACATCGCTCCAACACCATGGCAGAGACTGTATGCAAATGACCGGTCTGTATTCATGAATGCAGTCAGTCTATGTGGTCTATATTCCAATGCACATCACGTAGCCTTAACATTAACCAATTTAACCGAGTAATAGGGCGGTGTACAGCAACTGTGAAATAGTACCTCGGCATGGTAATGTATTACATTAATGTAAAATAAATGATGCTGTTCCAATCATTTTTTCTACCCACATCAATTGCATTTCTGTTTTCATCTCACATGGCAACGGAAATCTAATTCCCCTGTGTACCTGAGACACTAGCTGTCCTTCCACGTGGGCCTTCATGGCTACCATGATAATTGAAAAGAAGAAGCTTTGCCAGGCTAAGGTGTCACTTTGCCTTTCGTGCCCGTCAGAGTGTCATTTCCTCTGCTGCCGTGTGATCAACGGCAGCACGAGATGATCTGTACATACTGCTGCGCTGCCCTTTCTAACGAGAGGTGCCACTGCACTTTTACAGCGTAACAAGCCCTGTGGACAAATTTACAGGCAGCGCATAGATCAGCCAGCCTTGGCGTGGACAGAGCCGGGAAAAGTAACACATCTCCTCGTCTACACTTTTAATAATTGCATCCATGTACAGAACAGGTGTTTTTTTTTTTTTTGTACTTCTTGCCTTGATGTATAGAAGCTAACATTGTTACAGAAGAAGAAGCTCACAGCACGTTTCGAGGTTGTGCATGCAAAAAGGAACACACCAGCACATAAGGCATTCAAGGCCCTAAGGCAGAGTCAGTGGTACCCTAAGCCGCTGTACACTGCACTGCATATTGTATGTAATGGATATTATTATCAATACTGCTTATTATTTTGTAATACATGACTTCACTCATATGTATTACAATCTGTGAGTGACATCTCTTCATAAATAAATTAATCATGAATTATAATTTTTTCATACAATGATCTACTTTCAAATAAAATGGAAATGTCCTCATATAAAGTTCAGCCTTTGTTAAATCAAACCTTTGACTCAGACATTCAACAACACCTTCAGACAGTTCCAGCATGACCAAGCGGCAGAGAAAACACAGCGACTTGCAGTTCAGTTTGTTGTCAGAGTGAGTGAGAGTGATATTAATGAGGCAGATTTTGCAGCTGTTCTATCTCCTCTCTATTTTGACCTTCTTGACTTGCACCTATTAGGCTGGCCCGCCTGCCTACAAAACGAGGGGAAAGGGGGTGGTTGGAATCGGGGCCGCGAGACAGAAGCTGGAATGAACCATCCGGTCTCCCGGCTAGTCCCAACAAGGCAGAGCCATTTATCATCCCTGCTCCCTGGCTGACCAAATCAAAGTGGTGGAGACCAAAAAAGGAATCATTAAAACTTTAGTGCTTTTCCCTGGAGGGGCATTCGAAGGCAACACCAGTGCTAAGCTGCTCCTGAAAGACTGTGGGTCAGACAATATCACTCCTATAAGCCCGAGACCAGTTGGGGAAGAGGGAATTTTCCATTACAGGCCTACAGCAAGGGGAGATTCAGGTAAATGTGGTTCTGGTGGAAATATCCCAGTATTTTGATGTAATGCTAGTTGATTACTTAGACAAACTTGCTATTCTTGGTTTGTTTATTTAATTTATGCCATATCGCATTTTGAGTTTGGTAGTTATTGGTTAAATCTTCATGGGAAGTGTGTGTTTTTGGCCAGTTGATTCCATGTTTTCAGCTCCAAATTTTTGATTGATCTGGAAATCATGGTCTCTGAGCTTTAACGCTGTTGTAAGTGATATATTTGTATTAAAATACATTTTAAATAGCTTTATATTCCAACAGAAATCCCTGTAATAGAGTTTTTGGTCAGTGACCCATGTGTCTGCCTCCCCTGCTCATGCAGTAACAGAGAAAATACATTTTCTATCCCTTCGCACTTCCAATCCAATCAGGACAGAGAACTCCAGAAAGTCCTGTGTGCTTGTTAAGGCAGAGAGGGAAGGATCCTCCTGTTTGCTGCTATGTCTGGTGCTTACTGCCTGCGTGTTCACATGGTAAGGAAGGAGAGAAAGTTAGCTCAGCTAGCTTTAAGGTATTGTTGGAAAAGAGAAGGAGCACAAGAAAATCTTATCGGAAGAAAAAAATAGTGGGTGTATTGAGTTCTGAATGTGTGCTCTTTATCATTCTTACCTGTGTGTCTGTCAACAGTGAAGAACTTTTCTCCATCCAGTACACTGTACACCACTCTAGCACTGCTGCCGTATGTAGGGTCATCAGCGTCCGACGCAGTAACCTTCATTACAGACGTTCCTATTGAAAAGAGACAAACATGTCGTCAATAAAGAGGATAAACACTTCAGATTCAAAAGGCCACTGGGAAAACTTGAGACATAGCTGCCATTTCGTTACGTTATTGTACTGTACTGTAAATGGCGCAGCAGAGGAGTGTGCATGAGTGTGTGTGTGTTTACACATGCTTGTCTGTGATTATACTTGGGAGACAGAGGTTAATGCATTTGGGTATGACTGCACCAGGTAGCTATTTCATCTTTATGCACATAATATTCCAAACAAATTTTTTGATGTTTCAAATTACCTCCTCACTACACCAGCGCTCAGAGTTGTTTTGCCTCGTTGGCACAGTAGTTGCGCACAGAGATGAAAGGAAACATGGAGTCATAAAGTCAACATTATAGCTTCAAAGACTGTTAGAAGCTCTAGAAATCTACAACAAACAATTACTGGTGATTACTGGCACTTAGGCAGAGAATACAGACATTTCCACTTGAAGACTTCAAAATTTGTATTTGTGGAGCAAGTCAAGTCATTATTTCCCACTCAGTGTTGTATATTTGTCAACACTGGCATACACAAGCCTCTGGCAGCAAATGCGCGGGTGCATCTCGACATTTAGTCACGCATTTTAGTTAAAGCTCAGCCTAAAGCCTGTGAAACTTTAAGGTTCTTCATTTTTAGGTTAAGCAACAACCATATACTTGCCTCTCAGCGTGTAAGCACATTTTTATAAATAACTCCACTTACAGGAAAAGGAATATAAAAAAGGGAGACGTTCCTGGGTGCCATAGGTCCTCAAGGACAAGGAGTCAGTCTTTGTCTCCAGCCCTCTGGCCGATGCTATGGGTAATTACTGACAGCTGGTGTTGTCCACCAAAGGTCATTGCTGTAGCCTTCCTCAGAGCCCTGTCATGCCACTGTCCAGCCACATAATGGCCGTATGCTAATGATGCTAATTAGCGGGAAGTGTCAGAGCACTGTTTGTTTCCTGTCATCCCACAGAGCTCTTAAGGGGGAAAGAGGGAGGGAGAAGCTAGTGGATTATCATTAAAGCCACCCAGCCATTAAATCCGACAGTTCAGATCACTTTCCTGTCGCTGTCACCTATAGCACTCTTTTGTTCCCCCCGTATGCAGATAGGAGCTGGCCATTTGCATGCTACCATACACTGTAGCTAGCATACGATGCAGCACTCCTGCACCTGGTCTATGATACAAGTGAAACAAATGAGGCTGTGCTATGTCACAGCTATTTTAAACTTTGTGGCAACGTGACAAATTAGCTCAAAGGTAAAAACAACTGGTGTGAGAAAGGAGTGATGGCACCCGCAGATGGATCGACCGATGAACGAATCAGTGTTTCTCCAGTATACTCAGCACCCAAGAAATCATGAATTCTGGTGGCGTCAACAACCTGGTTTATCAGTTAAATCCGGATATTTTTCAGCTCCCAGTGGATTCAAAGCGGTGCATATTAACTAGGATGGAATGAGCTTTTAAATCATGTTCTGAGTCGTATCAGTCATTACCTCATCCAAATATGCAAAAGTACACATCGGCGTGATCCTTAGAAGATCAAGATCTGCTGCATCTCAGCTGGGGGATGAGTGAGATATCATTTCTATCATATTGAAGACATAAGGTGATACAGTGGTCAGGCATTTTCATTACTGGCAACAGGCAGGGGTCTGTTAATTCTGCCTACCTCGTTGGCCCTACTGCTGTGGGTCGAACAAAGCCATTTTCATCCATGGGATTACTCCCTTATCTTAATTTTCCCCAGGTAACAATCAGTTTGAAGCTCAGCTGTTTCTGGGTACTGGCTGGCAGCAACGTCAGACGGCTTGGAAGAACTATATAAATGCAAATGCTTCTTTATTGTGTTTATATTAAAAAGAGAAGTGAAGCAGTGAGTTTGGCACTTGGGTTCTTATTAAAGCCGTAGCTTGCATCAGTGTTTTCAGTGGGAGAAGTCATTACTTACAGTATCTGTTGGCATGGGCGTCTCGCTTAAGCAGATTCTACTTTTGATGGACTTGTGGGGATTCAATAAAAATTATTGACTTTCTTAAATTCAAATGTAATGCATATTGCAGTACTAGGAGAAGTATGTCTAATGGAGAGAAGCAGCAGATATTCATTAGCTAAAGAGTTGTTTTTCTAGCACCAACTAAAACTTCAATCACAAATTGCTCTCAGATGAGACAGCATGCGCTGTGGCAATAATAATTTTAATTACCAAAATATACAGGTTTGTCTCTCTTTATCCCCCCTCATGGGCACATTTGTTTGGGCTGAGTTTGTTTGGTTTGGTTATACAACAGAACTTTCCACATCGTTTTCTTCACATAGCCGTGCAATAAAACCACTGATGAAATTGAATGAAACAGTCAATTATACCTTGTCTTATTGCTACAGATTTCAACCCCTGCCAAGGAGGTTATTTTTGTTTATTGGTTGGTTTTATTACACAATTACACAAAAACTACAGACCAGATTTCCACAAAACTTAGGTGGAGGATGGGTTTTGGCCCAAAACAGACCCCGTGGTGCAAATCTAGATAAAGGGACGGATCCATTTTTTTTTTCTCACTTTCTTTAAAATTGTGGGATTGGGTATTTTTCCACATTTTTGTTATTTCTCAGGAAATTATGTGTGGATCTGGATGAAAAAGGGCTTAGTGTTAGGGATGTATGTGCTCTACTGAGCGCCATTCTAATTTTTTACCTTAACAAAAAAAAATATATATTATTTTGTAAACCCCCAGTGTTTTTGTGTTTTTTTACTTGCTGCATTAGTGTAGAAATGTGTGTATTAAGTACACCCTGACATCACTGTGGGATGTTCTTCCAGGTGCAACAGGCTGAATCCGAATGTCTGGATTCAACAGCTCCTGCTGACTTGTGAGCTTTGCGGACACGTTTCCAGGAAGTCTGCAAGTGCTGAGGGCTGTCCAAACCCACAATTCACTCAGTCAGCCTACAAAGGGCCTCAAGCTGACTGTCTGCAGACTTCTAAAGAGTTCGCTTGCGGTGCAGACTCCACTAGACTTATTTAACCACAATTCACTGCAATATGGATGTGACATTACAGTGTTTCCAAAAGAACTTAACATGAATAAAATAATTACTTTTTCAAAATATTACTTGAATCATGAAGGCAAGAAATCATATTCAACCACATCAGGAAAAATACATAATAGGCCTCAGTCTGCAAGTCTAGAGTGTAGACATTTGGATTCAGCCATGAAGATGACACCCAATCAGCGGATTTCAAATGTGCAACTGTCAACCAGAAGAGGTCAATAAAACAATCATTTTAAGCTAGGTTAAGTTAATCTTTATATGCATGTATGCTCCATAATTGTGTCAGAAGTCTGAGTCAACTTGTGACACAAATATTTAATCATGCCTCCAGCAACTCTATGTACATTGTTGATGGCACCATCAAAACAATATTAAGACAAATAGAGAGGAGTCTGCATTGTGTTACACTGTCCCAAATGTTAGACAACTGATTTTTTGTATAAAAATGAGATCACTTTTTCAAATTATGGAAAAACAAATTACAATTCCACTTGTTTCCCTAAAGCATTCATTAGAGCACCACTGTTTTGCAGTGTTTCTCCCAGTGACTTGTCTCAGCATGGAGGACTAGACTGAGTTACAACATCTCATTGCCATGCAACTATAATGAGGATATGGCTTTGTTATTCATTTAATCCTCTAGCACAGCAAAGTGCCTGGGACATAATTGGGGTTGTATGGCAGCTATTTATTAAACATCCTTTAACGTATTAATATTTCTATAATTGTTTGATTACAAAATGATAACTGGTATTTAAAGCACTTAAAATTCCACCAGGTACTTGAGCTCAACAGCTAATTAAGTAAAGTAAATAACCTCCAGTTACAATTCATATTGCTAGCTTAGAAGTTATTCCTTTCTATTTATTTGTCTGTTTTATGACTGGAACATGTGATGAACAACATGAGGAAAGCAACAGTCATTCCAAAATAATAACACAGTAATACAGTCTTTAAGCAATATATAAATAACACTCAGATGAAACCTGAGCCTGGGACCATCTGTGGTGAAATGGAGTAAGAAGTAGGGTTGCTTTTTGGGTGTGGAGGATTGGGGCGAAGGGTGGGTGACGATGGCTATGTAGTTAGATTTATGCATGAGTTTGGTTTAATGGTATCAACACAGGCTGTCGGAATGGCTTCCCACACCATTTCAGCACTCTGGGAGAGATGGTTCAATTACTGTGAGGGGAGCTGGAGGAGTGCGCCACGTGTGAGACACTAGACTGACAGCTATTTAAGAGGCAGCCTCGTAAAAGAGATTTGTGCCTATCTCAGCTGGTGCCGTACTGGTGCGAGCTTCAGTGGAGGGGTCTAACGGCTGCAGCACTGAGCCTCTTTCTCGCTCCGACCCGCCTTAATCTGCAGGACTGAGTGCTTCCCGCCCGCATTATGGATCATTTAGTAAAGCCATAAAAGCTGAGGTGTTTTCACATGAAAAGTTATTTCTTCACTACTTCTACTGTGATTCATTCCTCTCTCATCCACATAAATGCCCCGGGAGTGGGAGGTGGGGAGAGAGAGAGGGAGAGAATGGAGGGTGAGAGAGAATGAAGTATATAGGGAAGCAAAATCCGCCATGTCATAAAAGCCAATGGCCTGCTTACATTGATCCTCTTGGAGATCTCTACAAGGCTTTAGGAATATTTTTCATCTCTCCTGACAGAGATTGTAAATCTTATCTTCTTTAGCCTTTGAACCTGTGTCTTTTAATAGATGATATTATTATTTGTTTTGTAGACAACATTGTGGTCAACTTTAGATCTTAACCTCTCATCATTTTTAAATAAAAACTGTCTCAATACAAACAATTTTGAACTCTGCGTGAACAAACATTAAGGTTCAGGAACCTTTCTGTGCCCTTTAGGTTCCTAGGTATGAAACTAGGTATTGTGGAATGCCATTTGCTTTGGCTTATATACGTGTTTCCTGGGAAAAACAAAACAAAAAAAAACATCCCCAATCTCCTCCGTGTACAGCCTTGTCGCTCTTTATCCTCCATCACCTGACTTCCTCCTTTGCTACCATGACTACGGCCACTAGAGGTTGTGACCTAACAATCAATGTAAATACGGGTGACAATAAGCTGCCATCACAATGATCAGCCACATGATTAAAACCACTGACACGTGAAGTGAATAACTTTGATCAACTCGTTACAATGCAACAGTCTGCTCGGAAAACCTTGGGTCCTGGCATTCATGTGGATGTTACTTTAAAAAGCACAACCCATCCAAACACAGTTGCAGACCAGTTACACCCCCTCATGGCAAAGTGCTGTCAGTGCCCTACAGGAGGACAAAGCACCCTGCCAAAACACAAAAAGTGCTCAGTAATAGTCCAAGTACAGTAATGTGACAAAGAGGTCAAGGTGTCGACCTGGCCTCCAAATTTCCCAGATTTCAATCCAATCCAGCATCTGTGGGGTGTGCCAGCACAAGTCCAATCCAGGGAGGCCCAACTGTGGATCGGACTTGGCTCTCACCCGCTGAGGCATTGGCGCAGGAACTCTGGGGGTGTCCTGTAGTGTCTGGCACCAGGGTGTTGTGGCAGGTCCTTTGAGTCATTTGGATCGTACGGTGGGGCCTCCCTGGATCAGACTTGTTCTGGCACTTCCCACAGATGCTCATTCAGATTGGGATCTGGGGAATTTGGACGCAAAATTGACGCCTTGTGCTCTTTGTCATGCTCCTGATCATTCCTAAGCAGTTTATGCACTGTGGCAGGGTATATTGTCCTGCTGGAGGGGGCACTGCCATTAGGTAGTGCTGTTGCCGTAAGGGGGTGTACTTACTTGCGGCATTGTTTAGGTTGTCGGTGTATGTCAAGTGACATCCATATGAATGCCAGGACCCAAGTTTTGAAAGCAGAATTATGACAAGCTGATCAATGCTATTCATGTCATTGTTGAAACTGATCGGTGTGTGTGCTAGTTTTTCTGAAAAACTCAGGTTTTTCTTAGAAGTTATAAAGGTGTATTTTGCTCAAAAATCTGCGAGGCCCTGGCAACAGAATCACTTTGTGAAACCGGTACATTGCTTCAATCCTATTTTAGACACAGTGTATTACTTGCACAATATCAGATCTATAATGTTCAAGCAACTGAGGACTGAGGTGTCCATGCTGCTCTGTGTTATTGCATCTCTTAAATAATGAAAAAGTGAGAACCTTAATCAATTTCACAATTGCAAATCAATCGTGCTGCTGTTGTCACACACTATCTCTCTCTGTCCATTGCCCCCCTCCTCCTCCTTAGCATACACACTGATTCATACACATGGCCACACACTCAGAGATCAGCCAAAATCAATTATGTCAAGCACTGTGGTTGAGCACATAATGGTGGATGTTACTGGTCATATACATAAAGGTAGTTGGCAGAGAATATTGATTGTAAGTTACTCCTGTCTTGTCACATTGCTCTCTCCCGTGATCCTGCTGCTCCAAATGTCTCATCTCCTGTTAGCATGACAGGCCCCGGCTGTCCTAATGGTGACTGCAGCAATTTGCAGCCTCCTGGGCAACCTCCCTGGACTACAGCAACAGGAAGGGTGATTATTACTTTAATCCCCCTGTGGAGTTCTCACATTACAAACAAAAGAAGTGGGGAATTTATTGCTCATGCTCACTGTGAGAGAGAGAAGTGAGTTTTGAACCACTACCTCAATGGTTTATGTTGTTGCATTATACAAAGGCCTCTTAGTTCTTAATTTAAGCTACAATATTTATGTGTGTACAGGTCAATTGCCAAAGCAATATAATTTAACATTATTGTAAATTTGTTTTTACTGCTTTACTCTGTAGCTTTGCTATGTGCCAGTCACTACAACCCCTCAAATGCCAGTTATTTTGTGTATTTTGTGTGTATGTCTAACATCAATGTTAAACGCAAGTACACAATGATATATAGGGCAGTGACCTTTACAAAGACACTTGAGGAGTACATTCTAAAAGGCTTCTCCTATGCTGCTACGTGAGCTTTTATTTTCGTAGATCTCTGTACCAGTATTCCAGTATTATAAAATTCCATCTATTCGATGTCATTTGCAGCAGCAAATACACCTATACAGATACTGCAGATGCTGTGTTGTAGTTGTGAGATCCTCAATCAGTGTGCATGATACTTGAAATCAATACAGTTTCAATTAAAATAGTCAAGCTGCTACAACATACTTCAATCAAAATGATTCTTAAAACTGGACAGAGTGTTTTGGCATTTACAGAGATAACATGCCTTGAGTTTTGGAGAAATGCAAGAAAGCATCAAAGGCTGACATTTGTTTCATAGATAAAGGTGCAGGATGTTGTCTCAAAAAATATCTCTGGAGAACTGTCGAACCTGGCTTTACGTTAGACTGTGTCCAACATACAAAGCCAGGATAAATGTCACATCAAGGCTACCATGCTGCTACTTTGAACTGTGTTGTTCTTTGTGTTTGGCAATTCTCCACTACATCAGCTTGTGTCATTAGTAGATAATAGCTGAGGATAGTGGTCAGCTTAATGTCTGCTATCAGACTGCCATTTGCCTGCCTGTTGTTCTTTGGACACTGTGCACTGGCTTGTCAGTCAGCGTTACCTGAGGTTAGAGGCTGCAGCACAGACGTCGTGTCGTGCCACATCTCTGCCACTCAGAGGTCCCGAGGTCCTCTCTAATGGAACCACATCAATCACAGGATTAGCTCCGTGGAAACTTTTCACCCTGTTGTGATTCCACCATCAAGAGCTGCCTCTCCCAGCCGCATTTCCACCCGACTCGCTTGTTGTCACACAGCCTTTGAGTGTTGGGAAAGGATGTCTGCTTCTGTGAATAAATGGCTTCAAACCCAGCAAACTGTGCTACTTAGTCAGTCAACTCGCATAAAGACTGAAAAAACAGATTGGTGGATGTCTTAGTATGCATGTTGTAACACGGTGTAATACTGATTTCAAATTGGAAAAGGCCTGTCTTTATTACTTCAATATTATCTGGGCGTGTGGAGCATAAGCATTAGTTTGGGGTGCCACAGTGTCACTACCAATAACGTCTCTGCAGTATGTGTGCTATATATTGTTTCTAAAAGCTCAATCTATCCAGTGCTTAACTGTTGATGATGCAGGGCTACACTATAGTATTGTCGGGCAGCAGACCAGTTTGACTTTGCTTGGGGTTTTTAAATAGATAGGGCCAATGGGTTTTTAAAACTTTTGAGGGCCTAGCTCAAAGCTACATAAATATTTAAACACTAATGGCTGGGGAAAACCAAAAGGAAAAGAGATGGATCGGATTCAAATATTAATGATCAGGCTTTCCAAAAACATAAACATTAGCGCAACATGTCATCCTAACCACGAATATTACCAAATACACTAAGCACCATGCGAAAGCTGTTGTTCAAGTAGAAAATGTATTTATAAGTGCTATGCAAAACAAAAATCTGAGGAAAATATTTTCCCATCTCTTTAATTTTACAGTCACTTATCACATTGCATCAATATGGATGTCCATTACATTCTTTAAATAAATATATCACCTAAACCACAACATGTGCCAATCCATCTGTCTTATACGTCCAATACGTGTTATCATCATTATATGAATATTTTATTAATTTCAGCTAAGTGTGTTTAGAATCTTTAAAGACAAATCCCACCTGACTCATTCACTTTTCAAGCATCTGCAAGCTTTGCTGCAAGCAAAAGTTCAACATTACTTTGGGAAAAGCTGTGCTTAGAGGAAAAAATAATCCCACTTTGATAAACAAAGATACACAAGGAACGGAAGACTAATTTGGAATATAAAACTAGATAATTAGAAATCACCAGTGGATGTAAAACAGCCAAGGAAACCTAGAATGAACTAAGAAACAAACTTCAACTAAATTAGGTTTTATTAATAGGAAAACTCAATTCCTAACAGCCCTAACAGATGCAGTCCTGAACATTTTAAGCAGTAAAAAATAAGAAAAATACATGGAAAATATAATTAAATCAGACAAGAAAAACAGCAGTTATTACAGTCAGCAGGGACACCACACAGTCTCTTTAGGAAATAAGAAATGATTTTCAAAGGTTTTAATCCAACTAATATGCAACAAAACAGAGCCCAAATCAAGGAGGCATCAGCTCTATTTATCTGCTAAATCTCACCAAAGACGTTTTTTTTTTTTTTTTAAAAAACAGATAACTGCCAGTTTTAAAATGAAAACTCCAACACCAGTTTTGATATTCCCTTGAATGTTCAGTAAAAAGACATGAGAAAGACACAAAAATAAATGAAAACAGAGACGATCTGTTTTTCAAATGTACCCTTGAAGCCAATTCACATAAACTCACAACTGAATAACAAAATCAGGACCTGATGGCTTTCCCCCGACGCAAACAAGTACCTCTTGAGTATTGTAGCTCCTCTTTTTGATTGTACAACTTTCAATTTAAAACTCTATGGAGATTCCCTGACAATGTAAATCTAACCACAATCATGCTTCTATTGAAGCACTGCACAGACCTTGCTGTGACATCTATTCATAATTCCACTTTACTGAAAGAAATTACACAGACACGGACGTTCACCATACTACCTTGCATGTACAATCATCCTTTATGCAGATGAAATAGTGCTATTTCTACAAAACCATTTCTGGCCATTAAAAGACACGCTCAAGCTAAGATCCATCAGACCATACTTCACCTTTCAGATGACATATTCCCCATAAATGACTCATACACCATACACAACATGGTCTACAGTACCTACATTAACAATTATTTGTACACACACCAACATAATATGCAAAACTAAACATATTGTAGTTGTCCTGTCTGCAGTCTCCTCATTTATAATTGGAAAGAGTTGGATAAAGTGCTTAACACCACTCTCAGCAGGGCACACAGTTCAGGCTCTGTCTAAAGGTAAATAAAATGCATATGCCAGCACATTTAAAGCTCACACATCACATTGTGTTTGTTTAATTAAAAAAAATAACAATGCACAAACAAGGTTGTGGTTTTGCCGGAAGGTCGGTTTTGAAACTATTTGTTAGTTGGTTCATTGACTTTCTGGAGACTCTGGGTCGCAGTGATGGGAAGGTTCAAAACACTGTTATACTATTGCAGTTTTTGTATGGTTTTAACAAATGATATAATGAAGTGCCAACGTCTGGGCTGAAAAAAGAAGCCAACACAGAAGTGCCAAAAACAGTTCCACTTGAGGCTGGCTCCAAAAGCAATCAAATCCCTTCGACTTCCATATTAAAATGCCCAACTTAACAGCTGAAATAGACACTTTTTCACACAGGCTGGTACAAAAGACAGTTTTTTTCTCTAACTAATTTCCCCTGTTCTATGCAACTGTGCACGAGATGAATTCTTAAGAAACTCATATATTCAGATTCATTTGACCCACCACAACCCCACCATGCTTCACCTTTTTGTCCATTTTTGGATTGGCCATGAGTTTTTTAGAGTCGGACACTGCCAGGGTGGCAACGTCCAGAGCCAAAATACTGAATTTATAATGGCTCTTTATGCAGTCAATGGATATATTGTGCTATTTAGTGAGCTCTGAGGGGCTGGTAGGTAGGATTTTACCTTTGGACAGAGGCAGGCTAGCCTTTTCCCCCTTTTTTCCAGTCTTCATGCCAAGATCACCATCATCTTATGCTCTAGATCCATAATGTTCTTGGTCAATACAGAATGTATATATTAAGCTTCTCTGCAAGAAAGTGAATCCATAGTCTCCAAAAATGTCAAACAATTTGCTCAAGATGATGTATCACATACGTCACTGTTCAGTTGTCTTTGATGTTATTTTCTTAAAAAAACAAAACTTCCTGCATTTGAGGTGGTAGGTTATACATTTTGTAACTTTAAGTGGTCTCAGTGAATGTTATTAAGATTTTTATGATGACCCAAGGCTTTTTGCCAAAGATGAATTTGAGGTCTTTTGTAATGGAAGGATGGGTGTTTTAAAATGGAGAGACCTGTCACCCTAACATTACTTTGCAAATGGACATGAGGCAACATTAGCTTTTAACATCACAGGTGATTAACATTAATGACGAGTCCATATTTTATTCAGAAAATACAGGGGACGATGAGCCATAAAAAGAAAGATGACCTGTTGTATTGTGAGTGAACATCCATTAATCAAACAGACCTATAATACACAGTTTTTGATTTCAGAATACAATACAGCTTTATCTCTTTTAAGCCCGAAAAAGCATGTAGTAAATTAAAACTTCAAACAGAAGGCAAGTAAAAATGCATCATTCTTCTACCAAATAAAGTGCTTCTGTTTCCTTTCCACCTAAGCATACACACACACATACATTCATACAATGCATATGCACGCAACTTTTACAGTGCAGCAGAATGTATGTTTTGGAACAAAAGTTGAAGTCAGCTCAAGGCTATGCAGCTACTCTAAAGCTTATATAATTCAGGTTCAGGTCAGATATTCACATATTGTCTCTTTTCATGTGTTACACTGTGCGGCATGCTGTTAAATGTACTCCTGTCACAGGCTAATAGTGGTGAGCAATTACTGTGGTTTGCTTTGGTTTTTGAAAGATAACTATTTAAGAAGGCTGATCCTCCTGCACCTGTTGGATAAAGATGCAGGAGAAAAGACAAGAAAACAATGAATTAGCAACCACAAAAGGGAGGACGGTAAATAAAAGGCAGATGGAGGATTCATCGTGCCACTAAATGTATGCAATGTATCTTCTCACACAGATACATTTGTTTCTTTGACCAGACAACAGCCATATCTATCCATTTGCTCAATCTGCTGATCATGCATGCACTGGAGAGAGAGGCAGGGAAACACCATGAACAGGTGGCCAGTCAATCATAGAGTGGATACATGGAGAATAGGCAAATTTCGCAAACGGCCTCAGGTCTGTTTGTCTCTGTCTCCTGCCCAGGGACTGCAGATGTAAATTAGCTTTCAGCTAACTCTGGTACAGCTAAGAAGCTGTGCACTGTCCCTGTCAAATAAACAAATAAAATAAAAAAATAAATAAGTTTGAACTAAGAACCTTGTTGCCATAGTGCTAAACACCATCCTACTAGTTAGTGCACTCCTGTCAGAATACACTGTTGAAGTAGTTTAGACATCAATTTAAAAAAAAAAACAGAAATAATTGCACCAATCTCGGTTCACTCATGTTTTTGAACACCAATGTGCTCGCCGTCTTTTTTTTCACTCAGAAACCAGCTAAAAATGTACCCTCCTTTTGGTGATGATAAGTAAGCCAGAAAGCTGACATTTTCCAATGAAGCTCTTCACCTCAAGGCCACTCAGTTTGCTCCACCTAAACTGCATTTTTTACAGAGCTTGAATCTACAGAAATACAGAAAGTGAACACATATTTATTTGGGTTATAATTAATACAGGAAATCCCTGAGCAACCTTTTCTGGTCGGTTTCTTTTTCCAGGATGTCCTCTACCAAGACACTGTATTAAATCAATTTTTCACAGTCTTTATCATCACGAGTCAGAGGACACAGCCAGCATTCTGCAGAGTGACTCCGTCCATGTTTCCTCGTCTGCCCCGACATAAAGACATGCACGCTCCTCAAAGCAACATTCAATCACCCATGCACTGCAAATTTGATTTAAGACTTCAATTTCATTAGCCGCACATTTTCCAGAGGACAACACATGCAGAGCTCAGGCCCTCACACTTCATCATCATCTTTGCCAATCCTGTTTTATTTGCCCCCTCTTCTTTTTAGAGTTAACCAACCCTGAAAAACAAACAGGCTATGTACATGTTTTTGGTAGCAGATGCTGAAAAGACAGACAGACAGTCAGAGAGACAGACAGGAAGCCTTTGCAAAAAGAGGATATAGGCAGGTATAGAGGCTGTAAAGCTGTGACAAAGACGTGCACTGGGAAACATGACAGGAGTGATAAGTAAAAATGAATATGCCTCAGGCAGCTGACTACTGATTACTTTCTTACTATTATGGCCTCACGTTTCCAAGGCAGTTTGCTCTATGGTGGGCTGTAAAACAGCACAGTGAGCATATCACTGGTGTGGCTAATGCTTGCAACCTGCTTCCATCACCGCATAAAACGCAACCCTGCTTCAAATCACAGCAGCTGTGTCGAAATTACATAAAATATACTGATTCTCACCAGGTTTGGAGTATGTAGCGCATTCATTTAAGTAAAGTGACAAAGTCGGGTATGCTTATAACATCTCTTTATGTGGCGTTAACTGACGATTATCTGACAGTGCGGTGCACAGAAGAAATAAAGGAGCTACTCATAGCTGGTAGAAAATTAAAGCAAATTGCGGATGTGACGCAGCCGAAAAGGAAAAGAGCCTGGTGTTTCTATAGTTTGAAAAGACTTAAACAACAATACACTTATTCTGTCCGTCAATACTTTCCGACTTACCTTCTCTGTCTACAGCACTCGGCCCCAAGCCCATTTGTAATGATACAAATCTTTCAGGACAGGTACAATAATAAAAATTTGATTTTGAAGACAGCTAAGCAACAGCTAGGCACTGCAATCTTTATCCAGCGTCACTCAAACAGGAGTAAACAGTACTTTTCTAGAGGGTTATTTTTACCTCACGATTAATACACGTTTAATGCTGTGAGTAATCACGGCAGCAGAATAGTATCTGTAGAATAGACCCGAAATACACTTCAGCGCCCGTGACGGGTCATCGTGAAGAAGTAACACGTCAACTTCATGGCTCACCAGTGTGCATGTACAGCCTGTTCTCACTCACACATTGTCAAATGCAGCAGCCTGGTCAGTGGCTCTGCTCTAAGTTGTAGGTTGTAGCTGTACAGTAGGAACCCCTCTAGTTTCACCTCTTGAAGTGCCATGCTAGGCTATGAAGAGCCAGAGAAGTCAAAAGCAGGGTGGTTTGATGTTTCATACACTAGACTTTCCTTCCAGAGACCCTAATAAGGATCTGTTTGTGACTTAAAAGTTATTTATTTTTTAAATTATATTACATAATTAAGTTACTTTGGGGTAAATTACTTGAGCTATGAGCTTATGTCACTGACACTACATGACCTGAGATGCGTCACATAACAAGCGTTATGTAAGTTACGAGACTGAAAGTAGTTATTTTAACACAAAGTATGATCTTTCTCTTTACCTAACCAAACCGTGGCCCACGGCTTAATATGTGAACAGCTGTCAGCAAGCTTCATTTTGAAAGTCTAACCAGACGTTGCATACATATTACATATTACAGAGCCCTTCAAGTGCAAAACTGATACTAGAGGGGTAGGTAGAGCATCAAAGTGAGAAGTTGAGAGTGAGAATATGTAATAACTAGTTGTAGTTAGTTGTAACAGACAGTATTTCTTAGTAGGATCAATTCATATCCTTGTTTATCAATCACCCTTGAAGACGAGTGATGCATTTTTATTCCACCTTTTCAATCTCCAAACGATCGGTGTGGAACGACATTATGCAGCCCACACGCTGGGATGTGACAAGTGGCAGTCATGCTGGTCCCTTTTTTTTTTTTTTGTAAAGTTATTGCAATTGTGCCTGTGACCTCATCACCGACATGCCAAAAAAATACTGCTGACCTTCGCATATGTTCAACAGGAGAACAGCGGAAAAGAAAAGAAGCAGGGACAGGGCAGGAGAATGCTTGACTAAGCAGTAGCTGTTACCTCATTAGGGCTGGTGCTCCACAATGATGTTTAAAACATGAACTGCACACTCATTTAGCGCGTAATTTGACTGAGGTGCGACAGGGTCGAACAAGGGGGCGCAGCCAAAGTGGAAGGGTCATGATCATTAAGATAATATTAACTAACATTACCTAAGCACGGCATACGTGACTCCAATTCTCTCTTGCCTCCCAAGGTGTGGCATCTCTTTCTACAAATCCGTTATTTCTACTCTCTTTTTCTCTCTATTTTTTTTTTTTACTACCTTTCAATTGCTCTGTCCCTCACTCTCTCTCTCTCTCTCTCTCTCTCTGCACACACATACGCACTCACCATTCAAGTTTTAGAAAGCACTGTAGGCAGAAATGCCATTGGTTTGGATCATGCTGAGGAAGCAGGAATTAATTCCAATCAGGCTTGAACAGGGAAGAGCCATTCCATTTTGCACCACTCCTGGAGTCACTCAAACAAGAAGCACCCCCACCTCTACTGCATATGCATGAACACACACACACACACACACACACACACACACACACACACACACACACACAAACAACATTCTCAGCACACGTGTTATTGTGCTATCGCTTAGCAGCCAAACGGAATTTTGTTTATTGCACATCGGCTGTGTCGTTGACATTAATACCATGCTAATGAAGCCCCTGACACCCTCATTCACCTGTCTCTTCCATTTCGCTGAGAATTTTAAGCAGCCGCGAGGCGCCGCTAATACTGTGGCTCACAATAAAAAACATGTTTGTTGAGATTAAAAGCATTGTGTTTTCCGTGTCAAAAGCGTTCATGGAAATGTGGTGTACCCTCGCCATTATCTACTCTTCTGAAGCACCTCTCCTCTTTCCCCTGTATTCCCACTTTCATCATTTGCTTCATAGCAGTGTGTCAGAACACAGCCACAAAGCTCATCTGGCTGTAATGCAATTCATTTCTCCTTTCTCTATGTGCCTACGCCGTCTCCTTCGTTTCCCATCTCATTCCTAACTACGGGTCATAGCTCTGAGTCAGTCCGTGCGGGGATCCTCCTCAAATGTCCATGTCGCCGTTCTACCTCTTCCTCATCCACAATGAATTCACTGACTCCACATCTATTTTCATCTAATCTCCTGTCTGCTTTTTCCTATTTCCATCTCCACAATGGGGCAGAATTTTAGCATACTGCTCTTCCTGGCACTTTTCAGCTTCCCCTGAGCCCGGGACAAAGCATTATGTTGCAGACCCTACCTTTGCATCATGAAAATAGCTGTAATATAACCGGTAATTCTGTGCAGCATCTGCACTGTTGGGCCATCCTTAGCTCAAAGCTTGAAACAAGTATCCAGATGGTCCCTGTCTCACTGCACTGCATGTTTCCCGCCTTACCTATTGGTGACAGCTCTGCCACACTGCCGATATAAGGACCCTCCAAGAACTTGGGCTCGCTGTCGTTGATGTCCTGGACCTTGATGACAAACTCCGACTCTGGTTCCAGAGGGCCGTTGGAGAGACTGTCGCGGGCCTGAGCCCTGAGTGTGTAAAAGGCCTTCTCTTCTCGGTCCAGTCTCTCCGTGGCGTGGATGTCTCCTGTTAGCTCATCGATGATGAAGATGGTGCCCGCCCCTTCTCCAGAGATGGTGTACTTGATGTTGCCCTCACCTTCGTCAGAGTCAGTATGGATCTGTGGATTGATGCAAAATAAATGTGAGGACAGCGAGTTCATTACAGGAGGAACATTCATTGTCAGTCATTGTAACCCCCTTACTCTAGATATTACATTTACGTAATAATAATCTGCAACAGTAATTACATTTTGTTTGAAATGTAAATTAATGCTGCTATTAACATTGTTAATTAACATATTTGCCAAGCATTCACTGACAATATAATTAATTTGTTTTCCCTATAATATCAGCTCTTACACTACGTCTGCTCATAGTGACAGAGCATTTTATTTTTTACTTCTGCAAAGGAGGTTTTGTTTTTAGTCATTATTGGTTGGTTGTTGGGTTAGGATGGATGGAGGATGGGTCTCAGCACAGAATAGAACCCATTAAGTTTTGGAGCAGATCATTTTGATTAAAGTTACTGCACCAATGGATTGAATACTTAGCAACGAGTTTAACATTCAAATGTTAGAATCCGCAGGTTATTTACTTTAACCTTTTCAACCTAACACAGGGATCATCGATGCCACTCGATTTTGTTCAGACAAAACATCTAATTAGTCAAAATCTCAAATTTATCAAAAATAGCTAACTGAATTTTTGGGGACATTTGCATGAAAATGTACAAGATTATAATTATTTAGTTCTGATGTGATTATTTTCTAGCTTTAAAACTGCTTAGAGGTAAAGTTAAAGGGACATTCATGAAGGTTAATCTAATCTAATCTAATGAATCATTCAGAGAATGCTTTTACATGCAGCAGATACTGTAATTTATTAAGATTAAATTCAAGTACCTTTTTTGTTGGAGTACATTTGAAGGCAGACTACAAAGTTATAATCAAAAGATGAGTTCTTGAAACCATTTTACACTTTTATTACATTTTGAAGCAGACAACACAAGTCGCAGCGTCAACTGGGAAGGGTTCAAAGTCATCAATCACGATCCAGTCAGTGACAACAGAGAGATAAGACGTCACAGTTTCCCCCGATATTTAGGCCACTCTCTATCACACGACTCACACTGCACACTTAGATCACAATAAGAGACCTGAGCTCCATTCATTGATGAATGCTGTGAGAAAGTGCAGTTGAAAGTGCACAAAAACTAGCACCCGGACCTTTGAGTTGAGATTATGTCACACATTCTGCAAGGAATTTTATTAAGTTTCAGCTGCTGTGGAAGCTGAGGGTTTTGGTAATTGATAGTTGTCAGAAAATGACATTTTGTCATCAGCCGTGACCAAAAGAAATTAGCACATTTCTTCCACCCATTCCCTTATCTTATTCCCCAATAGCAATTGCAGTTTAAGGCCCTCTGAGAGCTCCCCGCAGCCCAGCCATCACCGTTGTCAGAGGAAAAAAAAGACACCGCACTTCTAGCGATGATTTACACCTTTCTTGCACATATTGCCCTTCACAGGATGTGACGCCCAAACTAGGAGATCAAAGTCATTTCAAAGATTGTTAAAGGTAGAGACATGGAGGTGCCGGGGCTGAAAAGTGAACTTAAAAGGGCCCTTATAAATCAGAGCTATAGTTCCCCCCTAATGTGATTAGAAGACATTCCAGAGGCAGCAATAGGAGCAGCATCGGTCCCCCATCCCAACCTCCCCTTTGGCTCTTTAGTGAGCACTAGACCTGCTCCCTCTCTCTCTCCCGCCCTCACTTACCTTCCATCCGAAATTATAATTCAGAGCTGTCTATGCAGTGTAACTGTGGTTCAATCTACTGAGCAGACCAGGGGAGAGGGGAAATCGCCCTGGCCTCCCTGGTTAATATTTTATAAAGGCTTAATTAAATACAGGCTTCTATCACCCTCGCGGGGGTTTTCATTAAGTATTTGTCGTAAAACTGCGGAATAATGCAAGCCTGCGCCGTGATATTGCTTCCCTCATCCATTTTCCCCTCCCTTTTTATCTATCTGTTTTTGCCTTTTTCCCACCATTCTGAATCATCCTGAAGACAAATACATGAACGCTCGGAGAAAATATACTGCCGAATACTTTGGTGGTATCAATATTTCAGTTATAATAAAAGAAGTTTCATTGGTCCAAACCGTGAGGGTTATCCAATAAAAATGTGCATAGTCATGCCCAACTGGATATCACTCTCCCTCTCGCTAACCCTGTCTCTGTATTTCTAAATTAGATTCTGCAGACAAGGATGTGTGTGAAATGTTGTCATCAAGTGTTAATTCAATTGCGCAAATGCTGGCACCATGCACGCCAACTTCTTACCTACTGTATGTGCATACGCAGCCACACACACCTACCTACTGTGCATGCTTGCACACACACACACAGTGGGTTCATCATTCTGCTGGGATGATGCTATTTCTCCCCCCTCAGGCTGGATATACCCATCCGTCTGTCAGTCTATCCTTGCTGGAGTGATTCAAGTTGGCAGCTTGAAAAACACACACACACTACGCTTAGCTAAGTCGTTCTAACTAAAGGTCAGAGCCAGGACGTCACTCACTTTGCAAAATAACCAGGAGTCCAAACGTCCCGTTAACAAATTTGCATGAGAAGAAGATGGAGAGGAAACAAATTCTCCACTACGGCCGAGTAGGAATCATGACCGCTTCATCGGTCTAATCTTTGATGCATCTCCGTGAACACGTCATGTTTTAGATACCGCAGCTGTGACGTCGGATGAATACAGTAATACGATGGGAAACATATATAGAAATCCACCCTTGTTGCTTGACCAGGGGCATGTAAGATTTTCATTGGCCAGCTCAGTAGTCTTGAGAGGTTAAACTCTAAAAAACATATACATCCTGACCCACAAAAAACTCAGCATAAATAAATCGATACTCCACACAAAATCTACCATTTGTTGATAAAACACTCCCCCTGCAGCCGAGAAAGGTGGTCATTAAAAACAAAAAAAAATGTAGTTTCCTCATTGACAGAGAGCAGCAGCTTTCGGTCAGCTTGAGTTCAGTCGCTAACAACTGATTCCAGCAGTGATTATGGTCGTTCTCCCACAGTGAAAATGGGTCACCATTGGATTCCATTATTACAGGCTGAATTCAAGCTAACCACTGCCACCGATCCCAGTCTGTAAGGAAAGTACAAAACACTTTAGAACCACTTTTCAAAGCTGCAGGAGGAGTTTTCACTATTTGGTTTGACATTAACATTTTGGGGGGGAGTTTTACTTCCCCCTGGATGCAGGCATAATGTGTTGACATTAAAGGCAGGAGCACACGTCTACTTACAAAGATGGAGTATGAATATTGGTCAGTCCAATACAGGTTTTCTGCAACATGTGAAACAGGCCTACATAAAACAGTGTGTTGCATCAGTGGTGTACTGTGGCACTGTCATTGCTCACTTGAAATCAATTCTATCACAACCCAACAGGCAGAATAAATGCAAAACCATAGATATGTTGAAAGTTTACATGTTGCAACTTTACTTTTCTTCAGCTTCAATTTTTTATTTTATTTTTAGACAATGCTGTACAAATGCTCTGGTTAGGTGTAGACCAAAAAAACCCCCACTTGGTTAAGGGTTAGGAAAAGATCATGTTTTGGTTTTTAAAATACCTGTTTTTTGTCGCCACAAACTCAATGTCAGCTCATGTGATTTCGTATATATATAATATTTTGTTGGAATATCAATATAGCACAAAGCCTATGACCTGTACGAATGTGTATCAGTGGTTTGGAGGAACTTTAAATGCCAAATTTTTCTCTGTGACTCCACTGTCAACAATTTAAGTTTGACATTTTGTGGAGGATTTTTTGGGTCTGCTAACTTCATGTGTCATCATGCCAACCCAGAGGCTTTCAAACTATGGGGTACAAAAAGTCAGTGGTCTATTATTAATTGGCCTCAGTGCAGTCGTCAGGAAAACCGGTGATAGCCCAGTGTCATCCGGGATTTGCTAGACAATATTTATATTTAATGATTATTGGACATCAAGCATACAGATTGTTTCATTCAAAGGTTTAAATTTGCTTTTGTTTATAATTGAGTACAAATAATTAACTGTTAATGATTGATTGACAGCATATGCCCGTATAATTTAAAAGAGTTATCGGTAACTGTGTAATCACCCTCGAAATTCACCCTTATTTGTGCTGCTGAGTGCTGCAGCCTCATATTACTTCTGCAGGGCTTCGGATTTTTTAGCATTAAGGTGCACATAAGTCAAGTGAACAGCTGTACAGTAAACGATTGATAACAGGAAAAAAAGTGCAATACATACTTTTCGTCAAGTATTTCTGAACCACAGCGCACGCAAAAAGTACTCAACTGATTACCTCGCGGCCAGCATGGAAGGAACAGTTACAGCGAACTCTCTCAAAAATCTGGCATTGGAATATAGTAGAAGCATAAAAATAATATGTCTTTTAACTTGTCTTTAAAAATGTGTATTTTTAAATGTAGCTCAGCACTTATTATGACTCATTGTCTTGATTTAAGTCCAAACTTCACGCGAGTAGTAGTTAGCAATGCCTCGGGGTTTACAGTGTGGTGACTCAGGGGAGAGTGAGGTTGATGATGCCCTGTCAGGTTCACCTTTGGGTCATAACAAAGTGTCTAGCTGTCACTGTGGGCTAACCTGCTGAAGGGGATGACATATGACTCACATGCAGTGACGGAAAGTTTCCTTCGTATGCGGTAGTCAGCTCTTTTGTTGACTGAGAGTATGTTAAAGATCAAACTCAGACTAAACTAACCTATGAGTGTTTAGTGATAATTTGCTTTTGAAAAGGCACTATTTTTAGAAACCTAAAGGAGACCTATTATGCTGTTTGGTTTATTCTTTTCCTTCAGTGTTTTATAAAGGTTCTTGTGCATGTTAGATCTTGAAAGTTAAAAAGATTAAAGTCCACACCAAAAACAGCTGTTCTCCCCTACAGAAAACCCTGCTCCTGAAACGTGACATGACTTCTTGACCTCACGCTACGTCACTATGTCGCACATTTGCACAATTTATGCCAAGAGGCTAGTTCTGCGCATATGAATTAATTACGTGAGGCTGCGCTGTTGTTGTCAGTGATGCTAGCTCAGGCATGTGCATGCTGACCAATCGGAGGATACTGGGTATTCAGGAGGGGGGCCCTTAAAGAGACAGGAGCCTTTCAGACAGAGGGGCAATACAATGCTAGTGTATTGGACAATATGAGAAAACCGATTTGTTTTTTGAGCATTAAAGCATGTAAGCGTATTCTAGAAGTAACCCAAAATAAAATTATGAACCTGAAAATGAGCATAATATGTCTCCTGAAAACACCTGCAGCACTTCCAAGCACACGTGTGTCGATGACAAGCGAGTGAGTTTAACATTTTTAATACTTACAGGCTTCTAAGCACAGGTAAACATACTGTACTATAAAGTAACCAGCATAACGACAGAAGAAAAAAAATAGAATACTTTAGAATAGGGAGATATTTGGGGAGCAGGATTTTACATTTCCAGTGGAGATAGCAGAACGTGGGCCGCACTGAATCCTCGGTTTATTGAGGGTTTCAAAGCGGGAGCAAATTGGCTGTCTTATATTTAAGTCTGTGTAATCAGGAGTAGGCCTGCCACATTTCACTGCAGCTTGTCAAGCTCTCTGATCTTAACAGCTTCAAAGTGTTAACAAGGTGACTGTATCAGAGACAGCCTAGGTGGAAACAGCTATGGGGAAGGAAGCGTACAGACCATCGGCTCAGAGCCAGAAAGTAGAGGGCAGAGTAACGGAGGGGGGGGAAGAAAGAGAAGGAAGTCAGAGTGAGAAAAGAAATCAAAACGAACGGGGACTATTGCTGGGATGTGCTGGAATGAGAGGCAGAGCTGCAGAGGCTTAGACGGAGGATAGAGGAGAGAAAAGAGCATCATGACATTACGATGACTTTATGTATAAATAATTCTGAAAGCTGATAACACAGAGCAAACAAAAGGCTCTCTCATCGTCCAAAATGGGTAACGCGGTTCACTAAAATGCCATACCCAGTGACAGCACAGTGGTTTTTTTTTTTGTACCCCTCATCTTAAGCTGCTTTGTTCCTCTTTGATGACAGCCTTGTGATGTTGTTACAATTGGACTTAGATTTGACTAATTATAGCTTGGATCACTGCGACGAGGAGAATTACTTTAACAGGCATACTACGTGCATTTTTCTGTTGTCTGACTGCCTCCGTCCATGGCCAAACACCTTTTATTCTCATTCATAACTCAGACACGGCATGAAAAATATGCCACCCAGAGACTACTCGGGTGTCAAAAGGAAAATATCAAATCAGACAAAACATGAAAATGATTAAATTTCCTCTAACAACCACAGTAAAGGAAAACAGCAATAGGACAAAAACTAGATACAAAATCTTTACTCGTGCTTGAGGACTTGAAAGTATTTTATAGACCACACCAAACCTGCTGTTGTCCAAACCAGAACAACACACTACCATACGCCATAAATCAAACTGATATTCTCCAGAAGAATCTAGACGTTTCAGTGGACAAAAACTACGAGGCCATCTGCTTCATTTGGCTCCTGGTTGAATGCAGAAAAGTTAAGAAGGGACAAAGAAGCACGCTGAACATGGTGTCTACAGGCACTTTCTTCAGTCAGTGCTGAGGAAGAATAAACGCACGGTCGCATGCCACACAAAGTCCCACAATCTCTCCCTCTCCCTCTTGCACACACACACAACCCATGGATTTATTTCTGACAGCTTTTGTCAAAGTAGAGGAGAGAGCAACATGACCGCGGAGAAGAATGTGTCATTTCTGCGTCCTTTACTTCCTTTAACAACCGCCATTTAGGATTATCTGGGCTCAACAGCAACTCTTACAAAAGCACCGCCACCTCCCCTTCCCACTACACGGCACCTTTTCGAAGGTAGTTGGCAAGAAAACATGTATAGATGTATCGTTTAAAGTCTACAGGGATTTATTACCTAAATGTCCTGACCAAAGCAGCCAGTTTAATGTCATATGAGTGACCATTTTATTGGTAAATGTGATTTCATTAGCAGAGTAGTGGCAGCCACAGTGTGAGATGGAGCGAGCTTGGCAAGTTTGCTGAGTTGGAGTAAAGTAATATGAAAAAAAAGCTTGTTGTAATTATCCAGTACAGAGGCACACTGCTTGGCTTTAATCCGCTACTGCTCAATTTAAAGTGTTGATACCAAAAATCCAGCAGAGTCCATCTGGGTGTGTGTGT